>NW_026542641.1:600000-938361 GCF_028750875.1 Macrosteles quadrilineatus | reverse complement strand
CATGTTAAAATGTAACATTTTATCATGTTAAAATGCAACATGTTAAAATGTATCATTTTATCATGTTAAAATGAAACATGTTAAAATGTAAGATTTTATCATGTTAAAATGAAACATGTTAAAATGTAACATTTTATCATGTTAAAATGAAAGATGTAAAAATGTAACATTTTATCATGTAAAAATGAAACATTTTAAAATGTAACATTTTATCATGTTAAAATGAAACATGTTAAAATGTAACATTTTATCATGTTAAAATGAAACATGTTAAAATGTAACATTTTATCATGTTAAAATGAAACATTTTAAAATGTAACATTTTATAATGTTAAAATGAAACATGTTAAAATGTAACATTTTATCATGTTAAAATGAAAGATGTAAAAATGTAACATTTTATCATGTAAAAATGAAACATGTTAAAATGTAACATTTTATCATGTTAAAATGAAACATGTTAAAATGTAACATTTTATCATGTTAAAATGCAACATGTTAAAATGTAACATGTTAAAATGAAACGTTAAAATGTAACATTTTATCATGTTAAAATGAAACATGTTAAAATGTAACATTTTATCATGTTAAAATGCAACATGTTAAAATGTAACATGTTAAAATGCAACATGTTAAAATGTAACATGTTAAAATGTAACATGTTAAAATGTAACATTTTTTAATGTAACATTTTTAAATGAAACATGTTAAAATGTAACATTTTATCATGTTAAAATGAAACAAGTTAAAATGTAACATTTTATCATGTTAAAATGCAACATGTTAAAATGTAAGATTTTATCATGTTAAAATGAAAGATGTTAAAATGTAACATTTTATCATGTTAAAATGAAACATGTTAAAATGTAACATTTTATCATGTTAAAATGAAACATGTTAAAATGTAACATTTTATCATGTTAAAATGAAACATGTTAAAATGTAACATTTTATCATGTTAAAATGAAACATGTTAAAATGTAACATTTTATCATGATAAAATGCAACATGTTAAAATGTAACATTTTATCATGTTAAAATGAAACATGTTCAAATGTAACATTTTATCATGTTAAAATGCAACATGTTAAAATGTAGCATTTTATCATGTTAAAATGCAACATGTTAAAATGTAACATTTTATCATGTTAAAATGAAACGTTAAAATGTAACATTTTATCATGTTAAAATGAAACATGTTAAAATGTAACATTTTATCATGTTAAAATGCAACATGTTAAAATGTAACATTTTATCATGTTAAAATGAAACATGTTAAAATGTAACATTTTATCATGTTAAAATGCAACATGTTAAAATGTAACATTTTATCATGTTAAAATGCAACATGTTAAAATGTAACATGTTAAAATGTAACATTTTTAATTGTAACATTTTTAAATGAAACATGTTAAAATGCAACATGTTAAAATGTAACATTTTATCATGTTAAAATGCAACATGTTAAAATGTATCATTTTATCATGTTAAAATGAAACATGTTAAAATGTAAGATTTTATCATGTTAAAATGAAAACATGTTAAAATGTAACATTTTATCATGTTAAAATGAAAGATGTAAAAATGTAACATTTTATCATGTAAAAATGAAACATTTTAAAATGTAACATTTTATCATGTTAAAATGAAACATGTTAAAATGTAACATTTTATCATGTTAAAATGAAACATGTTAAAATGTAACATTTTATCATGTTAAAATGAAACATTTTAAAATGTAACATTTTATAATGTTAAAATGAAACATGTTAAAATGTAACATTTTATCATGTTAAAATGAAAGATGTAAAAATGTAACATTTTATCATGTAAAAATGAAACATGTTAAAATGTAACATTTTATCATGTTAAAATGAAACATGTTAAAATGTAACATTTTATCATGTTAAAATGCAACATGTTAAAATGTAACATGTTAAAATGAAACGTTAAAATGTAACATTTTATCATGTTAAAATGAAACATGTTAAAATGTAACATTTTATCATGTTAAAATGCAACATGTTAAAATGTAACATGTTAAAATGCAACATGTTAAAATGTAACATTTTATCATGTTAAAATGCAACATGTTAAAATGTAACATATTAAAATGTAACATGTTAAAATGTAACATTTTAAATTGTAACATTTTTAAATGAAACATGTTAAAATGTAACATTTTATCATGTTAAAATGAAACGTTAAAATGTAACATTTTATCATGTTAAAATGAAACATGTTAAAATGTAACATATTATCATGTTAAAATGAAACATGTTAAAATGTAACATTTTATCATGTTAAAATGCAACATGTTAAAATGTAACATTTTATCATGTTAAAATGCAAAATGTTAAAATGTAACATATTAAAATGTAACATGTTCAAATGTAACATTTTAAAATGTAACATTTTATCATGTTAAAATGCAACATGTTAAAATGTAACATTTTTATCATGTTAAAATGCAACATGTAAAAATGTAACATTTTATCATGTTAAAATGCAACATGTTAAAATGTAACATTTTATCATGTTAAAATGAAACATGTTAAAATGTAACATTTTATCATGTTAAAATGCAACATGTTAAAATGTAACATTTTATCATGTTAAAATGCAACATGTTAAAATGTAACATTTTATCATGTTAAAATGCAACATGTTAAAATGTAACGTATTAAAATGTAACATGTTAAAATGTAACATTTTAAAATGTAACATTTTATCATGTTAAAATGCAACATGTAAAATGTAACATTTTATCATGTTAAAATGCAACATGTTAAAATGTAACATTTTATCATGTTAAAATGAAACATGTTAAAATGTAACATTTTATCATGTTAAATGCAACATTTTAAAATGAAACATTTTATCATGTTAAAATGTAACATTTTATCATGTTAAAATGAAACGTTAAAATATAACATTTTATTATGTTAACATGAAACATGTTAAAATGTAACATTTTATTATGTTAAACAGAAACATGTTAAAATGTAACATATTAAAATGTAACATGTTAAAATGTAACATTTTAAATTGTAACATTTTTAAATGAAACATGTTAAAATGTAACATTTTATCATGTTAAAATGAAACGTTAAAATGTAACATTTTATCATGTTAAAATGAAACATGTTAAAATGTAACATATTATCATGTTAAAATGAAACATGTTAAAATGTAACATTTTATCATGTTAAAATGCAACATGTTAAAATGTAACATTTTATCATGTTAAAATGCAAAATGTTAAAATGTAACATATTAAAATGTAACATGTTCAAATGTAACATTTTAAAATGTAACATTTTATCATGTTAAAATGCAACATGTTAAAATGTATAACATTTTTATCATGTTAAAATGCAACATGTAAAAATGTAACATTTTATCATGTTAAAATGCAACATGTTAAAATGTAACATTTTATCATGTTAAAATGAAACATGTTAAAATGTAACATTTTATCATGTTAAAATGCAACATGTTAAAATGTAACATTTTATCATGTTAAAATGCAACATGTTAAAATGTAACATTTTATCATGTTAAAATGCAACATGTTAAAATGTAACGTATTAAAATGTAACATGTTAAAATGTAACATTTTAAAATGTAACATTTTATCATGTTAAAATGCAACATGTAAAATGTAACATTTTATCATGTTAAAATGCAACATGTTAAAATGTAACATTTTATCATGTTAAAATGAAACATGTTAAAATGTAACATTTTATCATGTTAAATGCAACATTTTAAAATGAAACATTTTATCATGTTAAAATGTAACATTTTATCATGTTAAAATGAAACGTTAAAATATAACATTTTATTATGTTAACATGAAACATGTTAAAATGTAACATTTTATTATGTTAAACAGAAACATGTTAAAATGTAACATATTAAAATGTAACATGTTAAAATGTTACATTTTAAAATGTAACATTTTAAAATGAAACATGTTAAAATGTAACATTTTATCATGTTAAAATGTAACATTTTATCATGTTAAAATTAAACAGGTTAAAATGTAACATTATATCATGTTAAAATGTAACATTTTATCATGTTAAAATGAAACATGTTAAAATGTAACATTTTATCATGTTAAAATGAAACATGTTAAAATGTAACATTTTATCATGTTAAAATGCAACATGTTAAAATGTAACATGTTAAAATGCAACATGTTAAAATGTAACATGTTAAAATGTAACATGTTAAAATGTAACATTTTTTAATGTAACATTTTTAAATGAAACATGTTAAAATGTAACATTTTATCATGTTAAAATGAAACAAGTTAAAATGTAACATTTTATCATGTTAAAATGCAACATGTTAAAATGTAAGATTTTATCATGTTAAAATGAAAGATGTTAAAATGTAACATTTTATCATGTTAAAATGAAACATGTTAAAATGTAACATTTTATCATGTTAAAATGAAACATGTTAAAATGTAACATTTTATCATGTTAAAATGAAACATGTTAAAATGTAACATTTTATCATGTTAAAATGAAACATGTTAAAATGTAACATTTTATCATGATAAAATGCAACATGTTAAAATGTAACATTTTATCATGTTAAAATGAAACATGTTCAAATGTAACATTTTATCATGTTAAAATGCAACATGTTAAAATGTAGCATTTTATCATGTTAAAATGCAACATGTTAAAATGTAACATTTTATCATGTTAAAATGAAACGTTAAAATGTAACATTTTATCATGTTAAAATGAAACATGTTAAAATGTAACATTTTATCATGTTAAAATGCAACATGTTAAAATGTAACATTTTATCATGTTAAAATGAAACATGTTAAAATGTAACATTTTATCATGTTAAAATGCAACATGTTAAAATGTAACATTTTATCATGTTAAAATGCAACATGTTAAAATGTAACATGTTAAAATGTAACATTTTTAATTGTAACATTTTTAAATGAAACATGTTAAAATGCAACATGTTAAAATGTAACATTTTATCATGTTAAAATGCAACATGTTAAAATGTATCATTTTATCATGTTAAAATGAAACATGTTAAAATGTAAGATTTTATCATGTTAAAATGAAACATGTTAAAATGTAACATTTTATCATGTTAAAATGAAAGATGTAAAAATGTAACATTTTATCATGTAAAAATGAAACATTTTAAAATGTAACATTTTATCATGTTAAAATGAAACATGTTAAAATGTAACATTTTATCATGTTAAAATGAAACATGTTAAAATGTAACATTTTATCATGTTAAAATGAAACATTTTAAAATGTAACATTTTATAATGTTAAAATGAAACATGTTAAAATGTAACATTTTATCATGTTAAAATGAAAGATGTAAAAATGTAACATTTTATCATGTAAAAATGAAACATGTTAAAATGTAACATTTTATCATGTTAAAATGAAACATGTTAAAATGTAACATTTTATCATGTTAAAATGCAACATGTTAAAATGTAACATGTTAAAATGAAACGTTAAAATGTAACATTTTATCATGTTAAAATGAAACATGTTAAAATGTAACATTTTATCATGTTAAAATGCAACATGTTAAAATGTAACATGTTAAAATGCAACATGTTAAAATGTAACATGTTAAAATGTAACATGTTAAAATGTAACATTTTTTAATGTAACATTTTTAAATGAAACATGTTAAAATGTAACATTTTATCATGTTAAAATGAAACAAGTTAAAATGTAACATTTTATCATGTTAAAATGCAACATGTTAAAATGTAACATTTTATCATGTTAAAATGCAACATGTTAAAATGTAACATTTTATCATGTTAAAATGAAACATGTTAAAATGTAAGATTTTATCATGTTAAAATGAAACATGTTAAAATGTAACATTTTATCATGTTAAAATGAAACATGTTAAAATGTAACATTTTATCATGTTAAAATGAAACATGTTAAAATGTAACATTTTATCATGTTAAAATGAAACATGTTAAAATGTAACATTTTATCATGTTAAAATGCAACATGTTAAAATGTAACATTTTATCATGTTAAAATTCAACATGTTAAAATGTAACATTTTATCATGTTAAAATGAAACATGTTAAAATGTAACATTTTATCATGTTAAAATGAAACATGTTCAAATGTAACATTTTATCATGTTAAAATGAAACATGTTAAAATGTAACATATTAAAATGTAACATGTTAAAATGTAACATATTAAAATGTAACATGTTAAAATGTAACATTTTATGATGTTAAAATGAAAAATGTTAAAATGTAACATTTTATCATGTTTAAATGAAACATGTGAAAATGTAACATTTTTAAATGTAACATTTTATCATGTTAAAATGAAACATGTTAAAATGTAACATTTTATCATTTTTGTAAAAACATTTTTGTTAAAATGTAACATTTTATTATGTTAACATGAAACATGTTAAAATGTAACATTTTATAATGTTAAACAGAAACATGTTAAAATGTAACATTTTATCATGTTAAAATGAAACATGTTAAAATGTAACATTTTATCATGTTAAAATGAAACATGTTAAAATGTAACATTTTATCATGTTAAAATGAAACATGTTTAAAATGTAACATTTTATCATGTTAAAATGAAACATGTTAAAATGTAACATTTTATCATGTTAAAATGAAACATGTTAAAATGTAACATTTTATCATGTTAAAATGAAACATGTTAAAATGTAACATTTTATCATGTTAAAATGAAACATGTTCAAATGTAACATTTTATCATGTTAAAATGAAACATGTTCAAATGTAACATTTTATCATGTTAAAATGAAACATGTTCAAATGTAACATTTTATCATGTTAAAATGCAACATGTTAAAATGTAGCATTTTATCATGTTAAAATGCAACATGTTAAAATGTAACATTTTATCATGTTAAAATGAAACGTTAAAATGTAACATTTTATCATGTTAAAATGAAACATGTTAAAATGTAACATTTTATCATGTTAAAATGCAACATGTTAAAATGTAACATTTTATCATGTTAAAATGCAACATGTTAAAATGTATCATTTTATCATGTTAAAATGAAACATGTTAAAATGTAAGATTTTATCATGTTAAAATGAAACATGTTAAAATGTAACATTTTATCATGTTAAAATGAAAGATGTAAAAATGTAACATTTTATCATGTAAAAATGAAACATTTTAAAATGTAACATTTTATCATGTTAAAATGAAACATGTTAAAATGTAACATTTTATCATGTTAAAATGAAACATGTTAAAATGTAACATTTTATCATGTTAAAATGAAACATTTTAAAATGTAACATTTTATAATGTTAAAATGAAACATGTTAAAATGTAACATTTTATCATGTTAAAATGAAAGATGTAAAAATGTAACATTTTATCATGTAAAAATGAAACATGTTAAAATGTAACATTTTATCATGTTAAAATGAAACATGTTAAAATGTAACATTTTATCATGTTAAAATGCAACATGTTAAAATGTAACATGTTAAAATGAAACGTTAAAATGTAACATTTTATCATGTTAAAATGAAACATGTTAAAATGTAACATTTTATCATGTTAAAATGCAACATGTTAAAATGTAACATGTTAAAATGCAACATGTTAAAATGTAACATGTTAAAATGTAACATGTTAAAATGTAACATTTTTTAATGTAACATTTTTAAATGAAACATGTTAAAATGTAACATTTTATCATGTTAAAATGAAACAAGTTAAAATGTAACATTTTATCATGTTAAAATGCAACATGTTAAAATGTAACATTTTATCATGTTAAAATGCAACATGTTAAAATGTAACATTTTATCATGTTAAAATGAAACATGTTAAAATGTAAGATTTTATCATGTTAAAATGAAACATGTTAAAATGTAACATTTTATCATGTTAAAATGAAACATGTTAAAATGTAACATTTTATCATGTTAAAATGAAACATGTTAAAATGTAACATTTTATCATGTTAAAATGAAACATGTTAAAATGTAACATTTTATCATGTTAAAATGCAACATGTTAAAATGTAACATTTTATCATGTTAAAATTCAACATGTTAAAATGTAACATTTTATCATGTTAAAATGAAACATGTTAAAATGTAACATTTTATCATGTTAAAATGAAACATGTTCAAATGTAACATTTTATCATGTTAAAATGAAACATGTTAAAATGTAACATATTAAAATGTAACATGTTAAAATGTAACATATTAAAATGTAACATGTTAAAATGTAACATTTTATGATGTTAAAATGAAAAATGTTAAAATGTAACATTTTATCATGTTTAAATGAAACATGTGAAAATGTAACATTTTTAAATGTAACATTTTATCATGTTAAAATGAAACATGTTAAAATGTAACATTTTATCATTTTTGTAAAAACATTTTTGTTAAAATGTAACATTTTATTATGTTAACATGAAACATGTTAAAATGTAACATTTTATAATGTTAAACAGAAACATGTTAAAATGTAACATTTTATCATGTTAAAATGAAACATGTTAAAATGTAACATTTTATCATGTTAAAATGAAACATGTTAAAATGTAACATTTTATCATGTTAAAATGAAACATGTTTAAAATGTAACATTTTATCATGTTAAAATGAAACATGTTAAAATGTAACATTTTATCATGTTAAAATGAAACATGTTAAAATGTAACATTTTATCATGTTAAAATGAAACATGTTAAAATGTAACATTTTATCATGTTAAAATGAAACATGTTCAAATGTAACATTTTATCATGTTAAAATGAAACATGTTCAAATGTAACATTTTATCATGTTAAAATGAAACATGTTCAAATGTAACATTTTATCATGTTAAAATGCAACATGTTAAAATGTAGCATTTTATCATGTTAAAATGCAACATGTTAAAATGTAACATTTTATCATGTTAAAATGAAACGTTAAAATGTAACATTTTATCATGTTAAAATGAAACATGTTAAAATGTAACATTTTATCATGTTAAAATGCAACATGTTAAAATGTAACATTTTATCATGTTAAAATGAAACATGTTAAAATGAAACATGTTCAAATGTAACATTTTATCATGTTAAAATGCAACATGTTAAAATGTAGCATTTTATCATGTTAAAATGCAACATGTTAAAATGTAACATTTTATCATGTTAAAATGAAACGTTAAAATGTAACATTTTATCATGTTAAAATGAAACATGTTAAAATGTAACATTTTATCATGTTAAAATGCAACATGTTAAAATGTAACATTTTATCATGTTAAAATGAAACATGTTAAAATGAAACATGTTAAAATGTAACATTTTATCATGTTAAAATGTAACATGATAAAATGTAACATGTTAAAATGTAACATTTTTTAATGTAACATTTTTAAATGAAACATGTTAAAATGTAACATTTTATCATGTTAAAATGAAACATGTTAAAAATGTAACATTTTATCATGTTAAAATGAAACATGTTAAAATGTAACATTTTATCATGTTAAAATGAAACATGTTAAAATGTAACATTTTATCATGTTAAAATGAAACATGTTCAAATGTAACATTTTATCATGTTAAAATGAAACATGTTCAAATGTAACATTTTATCATGTTAAAATGAAACATGTTCAAATGTAACATTTTATCATGTTAAAATGCAACATGTTAAAATGTAGCATTTTATCATGTTAAAATGCAACATGTTAAAATGTAACATTTTATCATGTTAAAATGAAACGTTAAAATGTAACATTTTATCATGTTAAAATGAAACATGTTAAAATGTAACATTTTATCATGTTAAAATGCAACATGTTAAAATGTAACATTTTATCATGTTAAAATGAAACATGTTAAAATGAAACATGTTAAAATGTAACATTTTATCATGTTAAAATGCAACATGTTAAAATGTAACATTTTATCATGTTAAAATGCAACATGTTAAAATGTAACATGATAAAATGTAACATGTTAAAATGTAACATTTTTTAATGTAACATTTTTAAATGAAACATGTTAAAATGTAACATTTTATCATGTTAAAATGAAACATTTTATCATGTTAAAATGAAACGTTAAAATGTAACATTTTATTATGTTAACATGAAACATGTTAAAATGTAACATTTTATTATGTTAAACAGAAACATGTTAAAATGTAACATATTAAAATGTAACATGTTAAAATGTTACATTTTAAAATGTAACATTTTAAAATGAAACATGTTAAAATGTAACATTTTATCATGTTAAAATGTAACATTTTATCATGTTAAAATTAAACAGGTTAAAATGTACCATTATATCATGTTAAAATGTAACATTTTATCATGTTAAAATGTAACATTTTATCATGTTAAAATGTAACATTTTATCATGTTAAAATGAAACATGTTAAAATGTAACATTTTATCATGTTAAAATGCAACATGTTAAAATGTAACATTTTATCATGTTAAAATGCAACATGTTAAAATGTAACATTTTATCATGTTAAAATGCAACATGTTAAAATGTAACATTTTATCATGTTAAAATTAAACATGTTAAAATGTAAGATTTTATCATGTTAAAATGAAACATGTTAAAATGTAACATTTTATCATGTTTAAATGAAACATGTTAAAATGTAACATTTTATCATGTTAAAATGAAACATGTTAAAATGTAACATTTTATCATGTTAAAATGAAACATGTTAAAATGTAACATTTTATCATGTTAAAATGAAACATGTTAAAAGGTAACATTTTATCATGTTAAAATGATACATGTTAAAATGTAACATTTTATCATGTTAAAATGAAACATGTTCAAATGTAACATTTTATCATGTTAAAATGCAACATGTTTAAATGTAACATTTTATCATGTTAAAATGCAACATGTTAAAATATAACATGTTAAAATGAAACATGTTAAAATGTAACATTTTAAATTGTAACATTTTTAAATGACACATGTTTAAATGTAGCATTTTATCATGTTAAAATGAAACATGTTAAAATGTAACATTTTATCATGTTAAAATGCAACATGTTAAAATGTAACATTTTATCATGTTAAAATGCAACTTGTTAAAATGTAACATTTTATCATGTTAAAATGCAACAAGTTAAAATGTAACATATTAAAATGTAACATGTTAAAATGTAACATTTTAAATTGTAACATTTTTAAATGAAACATGTTAAAATGTAACATTTTATCATGTTAAAATGAAACGTTAAAATGTAACATTTTATCATGTTAAAATGAAACATGTTAAAATGTAACATATTATCATGTTAAAATGAAACATGTTAAAATGTAACATTTTATCATGTTAAAATGCAACATGTTAAAATGTAACATTTTATCATGTTAAAATGCAAAATGTTAAAATGTAACATATTAAAATGTAACATGTTCAAATGTAACATTTTAAAATGTAACATTTTATCATGTTAAAATGCAACATGTTAAAATGTAACATTTTTATCATGTTAAAATGCAACATGTAAAAATGTAACATTTTATCATGTTAAAATGCAACATGTTAAAATGTAACATTTTATCATGTTAAAATGAAACATGTTAAAATGTAACATTTTATCATGTTAAAATGCAACATGTTAAAATGTAACATTTTATCATGTTAAAATGCAACATGTTAAAATGTAACATTTTATCATGTTAAAATGCAACATGTTAAAATGTAACGTATTAAAATGTAACATGTTAAAATGTAACATTTTAAAATGTAACATTTTATCATGTTAAAATGCAACATGTAAAATGTAACATTTTATCATGTTAAAATGCAACATGTTAAAATGTAACATTTTATCATGTTAAAATGAAACATGTTAAAATGTAACATTTTATCATGTTAAATGCAACATTTTAAAATGAAACATTTTATCATGTTAAAATGTAACATTTTATCATGTTAAAATGAAACGTTAAAATGTAACATTTTATTATGTTAACATGAAACATGTTAAAATGTAACATTTTATTATGTTAAACAGAAACATGTTAAAATGTAACATATTAAAATGTAACATGTTAAAATGTTACATTTTAAAATGTAACATTTTAAAATGAAACATGTTAAAATGTAACATTTTATCATGTTAAAATGTAACATTTTATCATGTTAAAATTAAACAGGTTAAAATGTAACATTATATCATGTTAAAATGTAACATTTTATCATGTTAAAATGTAACATTTTATCATGTTAAAATGTAACATTTTATCATGTTAAAATGAAACATGTTAAAATGTAACATTTTATCATGTTAAAATGCAACATGTTAAAATGTAACATGTTAAAATGCAACATGTTAAAATGTAACATGTTAAAATGTAACATGTTAAAATGTAACATTTTTTAATATAACATTTTTAAATGAAACATGTTAAAATGTAACATTTTATCATGTTAAAATGAAACAAGTTAAAATGTAACATTTTATCATGTTAAAATGCAACATGTTAAAATGTAAGATTTTATCATGTTAAAATGAAAGATGTTAAAATGTAACATTTTATCATGTTAAAATGAAACATGTTAAAATGTAACATTTTATCATGTTAAAATGAAACATGTTAAAATGTAACATTTTATCATGTTAAAATGAAACATGTTAAAATGTAACATTTTATCATGTTAAAATGAAACATGTTAAAATGTAACATTTTATCATGATAAAATGCAACATGTTAAAATGTAACATTTTATCATGTTAAAATGAAACATGTTCAAATGTAACATTTTATCATGTTAAAATGCAACATGTTAAAATGTAGCATTTTATCATGTTAAAATGCAACATGTTAAAATGTAACATTTTATCATGTTAAAATGAAACGTTAAAATGTAACATTTTATCATGTTAAAATGAAACATGTTAAAATGTAACATTTTATCATGTTAAAATGCAACATGTTAAAATGTAACATTTTATCATGTTAAAATGAAACATGTTAAAATGTAACATTTTATCATGTTAAAATGCAACATGTTAAAATGTAACATTTTATCATGTTAAAATGCATCATGTTAAAATGTAACATGTAAAAATGTAACATGTTAAAATGTAACATTTTTAATTGTAACATTTTTAAATGAAACATGTTAAAATGCAACATGTAAAATGTAACATTTTATCATGTTAAAATGCAACATGTTAAAATGTAACATTTTATCATGTTAAAATGAAACATGTTAAAATGTAAGATTTTATCATGTTAAAATGAAACATGTTAAAATGTAACATTTTATCATGTTAAAATGAAAGATGTAAAAATGTAACATTTTATCATGTAAAAATGAAACATTTTAAAATGTAACATTTTATCATGTTAAAATGAAACATGTTAAAATGTAACATTTTATCATGTTAAAATGAAACATGTTAAAATGTAACATTTTATCATGTTAAAATGAAACATTTTAAAATGTAACATTTTATAATGTTAAAATGAAACATGTTAAAATGTAACATTTTATCATGTTAAAATGAAAGATGTAAAAATGTAACATTTTATCATGTAAAAATGAAACATGTTAAAATGTAACATTTTATCATGTTAAAATGAAACATGTTAAAATGTAACATTTTATCATGTTAAAATGCAACATGTTAAAATGTAACATGTTAAAATGAAACGTTAAAATGTAACATTTTATCATGTTAAAATGAAACATGTTAAAATGTAACATTTTATCATGTTAAAATGCAACATGTTAAAATGTAACATGTTAAAATGCAACATGTTAAAATGTAACATGTTAAAATGTAACATGTTAAAATGTAACATTTTTTAATGTAACATTTTTAAATGAAACATGTTAAAATGTAACATTTTATCATGTTAAAATGAAACAAGTTAAAATGTAACATTTTATCATGTTAAAATGCAACATGTTAAAATGTAACATTTTATCATGTTAAAATGCAACATGTTAAAATGTAACATTTTATCATGTTAAAATGAAACATGTTAAAATGTAAGATTTTATCATGTTAAAATGAAACATGTTAAAATGTAACATTTTATCATGTTAAAATGAAACATGTTAAAATGTAACATTTTATCATGTTAAAATGAAACATGTTAAAATGTAACATTTTATCATGTTAAAATGAAACATGTTAAAATGTAACATTTTATCATGTTAAAATGCAACATGTTAAAATGTAACATTTTATCATGTTAAAATGCAACATGTTAAAATGTAACATTTTATCATGTTAAAATGCAACATATTAAAATGTAACATTTTATCATGTTAAAGTGCAACATGTTAAAATGTAACATATTAAAATGTAACATGTTAAAATGTAACATTTTATCATGTTAAAATGCAACATGTTAAAATGAAACATTTTATCATGTTAAAATGCAACATGTTAAAATGTAACATTTTATCATGTTAAAATGAAACGTTAAAATGTAAAATTTTATCATGTTAAAATGAAACATGTTAAAATGTAACATTTTATTATGTTAAAATGAAACATGTTAAAATGTAACATATTAAAATGTAACATGTTAAAATGTAACATATTAAAATGTAACATGTTAAAATGTAACATTTTATGATGTTAAAATGAAAAATGTTAAAATGTAACATTTTATCATGTTTAAATGAAACATGTGAAAATGTAACATTTTTAAATGTAACATTTTATCATGTTAAAATGAAACATGTTAAAATGTAACATTTTATCATTTTTGTAAAAACATTTTTGTTAAAATGTAACATTTTATTATGTTAACATGAAACATGTTAAAATGTAACATTTTATAATGTTAAACAGAAACATGTTAAAATGTAACATTTTATCATGTTAAAATAAAACATTTTAAAATGTAACATTTTATCATGTTAAAATGAAACATGTTAAAATGTAACGTTTTATCATGTTAAAATGAAACATGTTAAAATGTAACATTTTATCATGTTAAAATGTAACATTTTATCATGTTAAAATTAAACATGTTAAAATGTAACATTATATCATGTTAAAATGAAACATGTTAAAATGTAACATTTTATCATGTTAAAATGCAACATGTTAAAATGTAACATTTTATCATGTTAAAATGAAACATTTAAAAATGTAACATTTTATCATGTTAAAATGCAACATGTTAAAATGTAACATGTTAAAATGCAACATGTTAAAATGTAACATGTTAAAATGTAACATTTTTTAATGTAACATTTTTAAATGAAACATGTTAAAATGTAACATTTTATCATGTTTAAATGAAACAAGTTAAAATGTAACATTTTATCATGTTAAAATGCAACATGTTAAAATGTAACATTTTATCATGTTAAAATGCAACATGTTAAAATGTAACATTTTATCATGTTAAAATTAAACATGTTAAAATGTAAGATTTTATCATGTTAAAATGAAACATGTTAAAATGTAACATTTTATCATGTTAAAATGAAACATGTTAAAATGTAACATTTTATCATGTTCAAATGAAACATGTTAAAATGTAACATTTTATCATGTTAAAATGAAACATGTTAAAATGTAACATTTTATCATGTTAAAATGAAACATGTTAAAATGTAACATTTTATCATGTTAAAATGAAACATGTTAAAATGTAACATTTTATCATGTTAAAATGAAACATGTTCAAATGTAACATTTTATCATGTTAAAATGAAACATGTTCAAATGTAACATTTTATCATGTTAAAATGCAACATGTTAAAATGTAGCATTTTATCATGTTAAAATGCAACATGTTAAAATGTAACATTTTATCATGTTAAAATGAAACGTTAAAATGTAACATTTTATCATGTTAAAATGAAACATGTTAAAATGTAACATTTTATCATGTTAAAATGCAACATGTTAAAATGTAACATTTTATCATGTTAAAATGAAACATGTTAAAATGAAACATGTTAAAATGTAACATTTTATCATGTTAAAATGCAACATGTTAAAATGTAACATTTTATCATGTTAAAATGCAACATGTTAAAATGTAACATGATAAAATGTAACATGTTAAAATGTAACATTTTTTAATGTAACATTTTTAAATGAAACATGTTAAAATGTAACATTTTATCATGTTAAAATGAAACATTTTATCATGTTAAAATGAAACGTTAAAATGTAACATTTTATTATGTTAACATGAAACATGTTAAAATGTAACATTTTATTATGTTAAACAGAAACATGTTAAAATGTAACATTTTAAAATGAAACATGTTAAAATGTAACATTTTATCATGTTAAAATGTAACATTTTATCATGTTAAAATTAAACAGGTTAAAATGTAACATTATATCATGTTAAAATGTAACATTTTATCATGTTAAAATGTAACATTTTATCATGTTAAAATGTAACATTTTATCATGTTAAAATGAAACATGTTAAAATGTAACATTTTATCATGTTAAAATGCAACATGTTAAAATGTAACATGTTAAAATGCAACATGTTAAAATGTAACATGTTAAAATGTAACATGTTAAAATGTAACATTTTTTAATGTAACATTTTTAAATGAAACATGTTAAAATGTAACATTTTATCATGTTAAAATGAAACAAGTTAAAATGTAACATTTTATCATGTTAAAATGCAACATGTTAAAATGTAAGATTTTATCATGTTAAAATGAAAGATGTTAAAATGTAACATTTTATCATGTTAAAATGAAACATGTTAAAATGTAACATTTTATCATGTTAAAATGAAACATGTTAAAATGTAACATTTTATCATGTTAAAATGAAACATGTTAAAATGTAACATTTTATCATGTTAAAATGAAACATGTTAAAATGTAACATTTTATCATGATAAAATGCAACATGTTAAAATGTAACATTTTATCATGTTAAAATGAAACATGTTCAAATGTAACATTTTATCATGTTAAAATGCAACATGTTAAAATGTAGCATTTTATCATGTTAAAATGCAACATGTTAAAATGTAACATTTTATCATGTTAAAATGAAACGTTAAAATGTAACATTTTATCATGTTAAAATGAAACATGTTAAAATGTAACATTTTATCATGTTAAAATGCAACATGTTAAAATGTAACATTTTATCATGTTAAAATGAAACATGTTAAAATGTAACATTTTATCATGTTAAAATGCAACATGTTAAAATGTAACATTTTATCATGTTAAAATGCAACATGTTAAAATGTAACATGTTAAAATGTAACATGTTAAAATGTAACATTTTTAATTGTAACATTTTTAAATGAAACATGTTAAAATGCAACATGTTAAAATGTAACATTTTATCATGTTAAAATGCAACATGTTAAAATGTAACATTTTATCATGTTAAAATGAAACATGTTAAAATGTAAGATTTTATCATGTTAAAATGAAACATGTTAAAATGTAACATTTTATCATGTTAAAATGAAACGTTAAAATGTAACATTTTATCATGTTAAAATGCAACATGTTAAAATGTAACATTTTATCATGTTAAAATGCAACATGTTAAAATGTAACATTTTATCATGTTAAAATGAAACATGTTAAAATGTAAGATTTTATCATGTTAAAATGCAACATGTTAAAATGTAACATTTTATCATGTTAAAATGAAACATGTTCAAATGTAACATTTTATCATGTTAAAATGCAACATGTTAAAATGTAACATGATAAAATGTAACATGTTAAAATGTAACATTTTTTAATGTAACATTTTTAAATGAAACATGTTAAAATGTAACATTTTATCATGTTAAAATGAAACAAGTTAAAATGTAACATTTTATCATGTTAAAATGCAACATGTTAAAATGTAACATTTTATCATGTTAAAATGCAACATGTTAAAATGTAACATTTTATCATGTTAAAATGAAACATGTTAAAATGTAAGATTTTATCATGTTAAAATGAAACATGTTAAAATGTAACATTTTATCATGTTAAAATGAAAGATGTAAAAATGTAACATTTTATCATGTAAAAATGAAACATGTTAAAATGTAACATTTTATCATGTTAAAATGAAACATGTTAAAATGTAACATTTTATCATGTTAGAATGAAACATGTTAAAATGTAACATTTTATCATGTTAAAATGAAACATGTTAAAATGTAACATTTTATCATGTTAAAATGCAACATGTTAAAATGTAACATTTTATCATGTTAAAATGAAACATGTTCAAATGTAACATTTTATCATGTTAAAATGCAACATGTTTAAATGTAACATTTTATCATGTTAAAATGCAACATGTTAAAATATAACATGTTAAAATGAAACATGTTAAAATGTAACATTTTATCATGTTAAAATGAAACGTTAAAATGTAACATTTTATCATGTTAAAATGAAACATGTTAAAATGTAACATTTTATCATGTTAAAATGCAACATGTTAAAATGTAACATTTTATCATGTTAAAATGAAACATGTTAAAATGTAAGATTTTATCATGTTAAAATGCAACATGTTAAAATGTAACATTTTATCATGTTAAAATGAAACGTTAAAATGTAACATTTTATCATGTTAAAATGAAAGCTGTTAAAATGTAACATTTTATCATGTTAAAATGCAACATGTTAAAATGTAACATTTTATCATGTTAAAATGAAACATGTTAAAATGAAACATGTTAAAATGTAACATTTTATCATGTTAAAATGCAACATGTTAAAATGTAACATTTTATCATGTTAAAATGCAACATGTTAAAATGTAACATGATAAAATGTAACATGTTAAAATGTAACATTTTTTAATGTAACATTTTTAAATGAAACATGTTAAAATGTAACATTTTATCATGTTAAAATGAAACATGTTAAAATGTAACATTTTATCATGTTAAAATGAAACATGTTAAAATGTAACATTTTATCATGTTAAAATGCAACATGTTAAAATGTAACATTTTATCATGTTAAAATGAAACATGTTCAAATGTAACATTTTATCATGTTAAAATGCAACATGTTTAAATGTAACATTTTATCATGTTAAAATGCAACATGTTAAAATATAACATGTTAAAATGAAACATGTTAAAATGTAACATTTTATCATGTTAAAATGAAACGTTAAAATGTAACATTTTATCATGTTAAAATGCAACATGTTAAAATGTAACATTTTATCATGTTAAAATGCAACATGTTAAAATGCAACATGTTAAAATGTAACATTTTATCATGTTAAAATGAAACATGTTAAAATGTAAGATTTTATAATGTTAAAATGCAACATGTTAAAATGTAACATTTTATCATGTTAAAATGAAACGTTAAAATGTAACATTTTATCATGTTAAAATGAAACATGTTAAAATGTAACATTTTATCATGTTAAAATGCAACATGTTAAAATGTAACATTTTATCATGTTAAAATGAAACATGTTAAAATGAAACATGTTAAAATGTAACATTTTATCATGTTAAAATGCAACATGTTAAAATGTAACATTTTATCATGTTAAAATGCAACATGTTAAAATGTAACATGATAAAATGTAACATGTTAAAATGTAACATTTTTTAATGTAACATTTTTAAATAAAACATGTTAAAATGTAACATTTTATCATGTTAAAATGAAACAAGTTAAAATGTAACATTTTATCATGTTAAAATGCAACATGTTAAAATGTAACATTTTATCATGTTAAAATGCAACATGTTAAATTGTAACATTTTATCATGTTAAAATGAAACATGTTAAAATGTAAGATTTTATCATGTTAAAATGAAACATGTTAAAATGTAACATTTTATCATGTTAAAATGAAAGATGTAAAAATGTAACATTTTATCATGTAAAAATGAAACATGTTAAAATGTAACATTTTATCATGTTAAAATGAAACATGTTAAAATGTAACATTTTATCATGTTAGAATGAAACATGTTAAAATGTAACATTTTATCATGTTAAAATGAAACATGTTAAAATGTAACATTTTATCATGTTAAAATGCAACATGTTAAAATGTAACATTTTATCATGTTAAAATGAAACATGTTCAAATGTAACATTTTATCATGTTAAAATGCAACATGTTTAAATGTAACATTTTATCATGTTAAAATGCAACATGTTAAAATATAACATGTTAAAATGAAACATGTTAAAATGTAACATTTTATCATGTTAAAATGAAACGTTAAAATGTAACATTTTATCATGTTAAAATGAAACATGTTAAAATGTAACATTTTATCATGTTAAAATGTAACATATTAAAATGTAACATGTTCAAATGTAACATTTTAAAATGTAACATTTTATCATTTTAAATCGCAATATGTTAAAATGTAACATTTTATCATGTTAAAATGCAACATGTTAAAATGTAACATTTTATCATGTTAAAATGCAACATGTTAAAATGTAACATATTAAAATGTAACATGTTAAAATGTAACATTTTAAATTGTAACATTTTTAAATGAAACATGTTTAAATGTAGCATTTTATCATGTTAAAATGAAACATGTTAAAATGTAACATTTTATCATGTTAAAATGCAACATGTTAAAATGTAACATTTTATCATGTTAAAATGCAACTTGTTAAAATGTAACATTTTATCATGTTAAAATGCAACATGTTAAAATGTAACATATTAAAATGTAACATGTTAAAATGTAACATTTTAAATTGTAACATTTTTAAATGAAACATGTTAAAATGTAACATTTTATCATGTTAAAATGAAACGTTAAAATGTAACATTTTATCATGTTAAAATGAAACATGTTAAAATGTAACATATTATCATGTTAAAATGAAACATGTTAAAATGTAACATTTTATCATGTTAAAATGCAACATGTTAAAATGTAACATTTTTTCATGTTAAAATGCAAAATGTTAAAATGTAACATATTAAAATGTAACATGTTCAAATGTAACATTTTAAAATGTAACATTTTATCATGTTAAAATGCAACATGTTAAAATGTAACATTTTTATCATGTTAAAATGCAACATGTAAAAATGTAACATTTTATCATGTTAAAATGCAACATGTTAAAATGTAACATTTTATCATGTTAAAATGAAACATGTTAAAATGTAACATTTTATCATGTTAAAATGCAACATGTTAAAATGTAACATTTTATCATGTTAAAATGCAACATGTTAAAATGTAACGTATTAAAATGTAACATGTTAAAATGTAACATTTTAAAATGTAACATTTTATCATGTTAAAATGCAACATGTAAAATGTAACATTTTATCATGTTAAAATGCAACATGTTAAAATGTAACATTTTATCATGTTAAAATGCAACATGTTAAAATGTAACGTATTAAAATGTAACATTTTAAAATGTAACATTTTATCATGTTAAAATGTAACATTTTATCATGTTAAAATGAAACGTTAAAATGTAACATTTTATCATGTTAAAATGAAACATGTTAAAATGTAACATTTTATCATGTTAAAATGAAACATGTTAAAATGTAACATTTTATCATGTTAAAATGCAACATGTTAAAATGAAACATTTTATCATGTTAAAATGAAACATGTTAAAATGTAACATTTTATCATGTTAAAATGAAACATGTTAAAATGTAACGTTTTATCATGTTAAAATGAAACATGTTAAAATGTAACATTTTATCATGTTAAAATGTAACATTTTACCATGTTAAAATTAAACATGTTAAAATGTAACATTATATCATGTTAAAATGAAACATGTTAAAATGTAACATTTTATCATGTTAAAATGCAACATGTTAAAATGTAACATTTTATCATGTTAAAATGAAACATGTTAAAATGTAACATGTTAAAATGCAACATGTTAAAATGTAACATGTTAAAATGTTACATTTTTTAATGTAACATTTTTAAATGAAACATGTTAAAATGTAACATTTTATCATGTTAAAATGAAACAAGTTAAAATGTAACATTTTATCATGTTAAAATGCAACATGTTAAAATGTAACATTTTATCATGTTAAAATGCAACATGTTAAAATGTAACATTTTATCATGTTAAAATGCAACATGTTAAAATGTAACATTTTATCATGTTAAAATGCAACATGTTAAAATGTAACATTTTATCATGTTAAAATGCAACATGTTAAAATGTAACATTTTATCATGTTAAAATTAAACATGTTAAAATGTAAGATTTTATCATGTTAAAATGAAACATGTTAAAATGTAACATTTTATCATGTTTAAATGAAACATGTTAAAATGTAACATTTTATCATGTTAAAATGAAACATGTTAAAATGTAACATTTTATCATGTTAAAATGAAACATGTTAAAATGTAACATTTTATCATGTTAAAATGAAACATGTTAAAATGTAACATTTTATCATGTTAAAATGATACATGTTAAAATGTAACATTTTATCATGTTAAAATGAAACATGTTCAAATGTAACATTTTATCATGTTAAAATGCAACATGTTTAAATGTAACATTTTATCATGTTAAAATGCAACATGTTAAAATATAACATGTTAAAATGAAACATGTTAAAATGTAACATTTTATCATGTTAAAATGAAACGTTAAAATGTAACATTTTATCATGTTAAAATGAAACGTTAAAATGTAACATTTTATCATGTTAAAATGAAACATGTTAAAATGTAACATTTTATCATGTTAAAATGTAACATATTAAAATGTAACATGTTCAAATGTAACATTTTAAAATGTAACATTTTATCATTTTAAATCGCAATATGTTAAAATGTAACATTTTATCATGTTAAAATGCAACATGTTAAAATGTAACATTTTATCATGTTAAAATGCAACATGTTAAAATGTAACATATTAAAATGTAACATGTTAAAATGTAACATTTTAAATTGTAACATTTTTAAATGAAACATGTTTAAATGTAGCATTTTATCATGTTAAAATGAAACATGTTAAAATGTAACATTTTATCATGTTAAAATGCAACATGTTAAAATGTAACGTATTAAAATGTAACATGTTAAAATGTAACATTTTAAAATGTAACATTTTATCATGTTAAAATGCAACATGTAAAATGTAACATTTTATCATGTTAAAATGCAACATGTTAAAATGTAACGTATTAAAATGTAACATGTTAAAATGTAACATTTTAAAATGTAACATTTTATCATGTTAAAATGCAACATGTAAAATGTAACATTTTATCATGTTAAAATGCAACATGTTAAAATGTAACATTTTATCATGTTAAAATGCAACATGTTAAAATGTAACGTATTAAAATGTAACATTTTAAAATGTAACATTTTATCATGTTAAAATGTAACATTTTATCATGTTAAAATGAAACGTTAAAATGTAACATTTTATCATGTTTAAATGAAACATGTTAAAATGTAACATTTTATCATGTTAAAATGAAACATGTTAAAATGTAACATTTTATCATGTTAAAATGCAACATGTTAAAATGAAACATTTTATCATGTTAAAATGAAACATGTTAAAATGTAACATTTTATCATGTTAAAATGAAACATGTTAAAATGTAACGTTTTATCATGTTAAAATGAAACATGTTAAAATGTAACATTTTATCATGTTAAAATGTAACATTTTACCATGTTAAAATTAAACATGTTAAAATGTAACATTATATCATGTTAAAATGAAACATGTTAAAATGTAACATTTTATCATGTTAAAATGCAACATGTTAAAATGTAACATTTTATCATGTTAAAATGAAACATGTTAAAATGTAACATTTTATCATGTTAAAATGCAACATGTTAAAATGTAACATGTTAAAATGCAACATGTTAAAATGTAACATGTTAAAATGTTACATTTTTTAATGTAACATTTTTAAATGAAACATGTTAAAATGTAACATTTTATCATGTTAAAATGAAACAAGTTAAAATGTAACATTTTATCATGTTAAAATGCAACATGTTAAAATGTAACATTTTATCATGTTAAAATGCAACATGTTAAAATGTAACATTTTATCATGTTAAAATGCAACATGTTAAAATGTAACATTTTATCATGTTAAAATTAAGCATGTTAAAATGTAAGATTTTATCATGTTAAAATGAAACATGTTAAAATGTAACATTTTATCATGTTTAAATGAAACATGTTAAAATGTAACATTTTATCATGTTAAAATGAAACATGTTAAAATGTAACATTTTATCATGTTAAAATGAAACATGTTAAAATGTAACATTTTATCATGTTAAAATGATACATGTTAAAATGTAACATTTTATCATGTTAAAATGAAACATGTTCAAATGTAACATTTTATCATGTTAAAATGAAACATGTTCAAATGTAACATTTTATCATGTTAAAATGCAACATGTTTAAATGTAACATTTTATCATGTTAAAATGCAACATGTTAAAATATAACATGTTAAAATGAAACATGTTCAAATGTAACATTTTATCATGTTAAAATGAAACATGTTAAAATGTAACATTTTATCATGTTAAAATGTAACATATTAAAATGTAACATGTTCAAATGTAACATTTTAAAATGTAACATTTTATCATTTTAAATCGCAATATGTTAAAATGTAACATTTTATCATGTTAAAATGCAACATGTTAAAATGTAACATTTTATCATGTTAAAATGCAACATGTTAAAATGTAACATATTAAAATGTAACATGTTAAAATGTAACATTTTAAATTGTAACATTTTTAAATGAAACATGTTTAAATGTAGCATTTTATCATGTTAAAATGAAACATGTTAAAATGTAACATTTTATCATGTTAAAATGCAACATGTTAAAATGTAACATTTTATCATGTTAAAATGCAACTTGTTAAAATGTAACATTTTATCATGTTAAAATGCAACATGTTAAAATGTAACATATTAAAATGTAACATGTTAAAATGTAACATTTTAAATTGTAACATTTTTAAATGAAACATGTTAAAATGTAACATTTTATCATGTTAAAATGAAACGTTAAAATGTAACATTTTATCATGTTAAAATGAAACATGTTAAAATGTAACATATTATCATGTTAAAATGAAACATGTTAAAATGTAACATTTTATCATGTTAAAATGCAACATGTTAAAATGTAACATTTTTTCATGTTAAAATGCAAAATGTTAAAATGTAACATATTAAAATGTAACATGTTCAAATGTAACATTTTAAAATGTAACATTTTATCATGTTAAAATGCAACATGTTAAAATGTAACATTTTTATCATGTTAAAATGCAACATGTAAAAATGTAACATTTTATCATGTTAAAATGCAACATGTTAAAATGTAACATTTTATCATGTTAAAATGAAACATGTTAAAATGTAACATTTTATCATGTTAAAATGCAACATGTTAAAATGTAACATTTTATCATGTTAAAATGCAACATGTTAAAATGTAACGTATTAAAATGTAACATGTTAAAATGTAACATTTTAAAATGTAACATTTTATCATGTTAAAATGCAACATGTAAAATGTAACATTTTATCATGTTAAAATGCAACATGTTAAAATGTAACATTTTATCATGTTAAAATGCAACATGTTAAAATGTAACGTATTAAAATGTAACATTTTAAAATGTAACATTTTATCATGTTAAAATGTAACATTTTATCATGTTAAAATGAAACGTTAAAATGTAACATTTTATCATGTTAAAATGAAACATGTTAAAATGTAACATTTTATCATGTTAAAATGAAACATGTTAAAATGTAACATTTTATCATGTTAAAATGCAACATGTTAAAATGAAACATTTTATCATGTTAAAATGAAACATGTTAAAATGTAACATTTTATCATGTTAAAATGAAACATGTTAAAATGTAACGTTTTATCATGTTAAAATGAAACATGTTAAAATGTAACATTTTATCATGTTAAAATGTAACATTTTACCATGTTAAAATTAAACATGTTAAAATGTAACATTATATCATGTTAAAATGAAACATGTTAAAATGTAACATTTTATCATGTTAAAATGCAACATGTTAAAATGTAACATTTTATCATGTTAAAATGAAACATGTTAAAATGTAACATTTTATCATGTTAAAATGCAACATGTTAAAATGTAACATGTTAAAATGCAACATGTTAAAATGTAACATGTTAAAATGTTACATTTTTTAATGTAACATTTTTAAATGAAACATGTTAAAATGTAACATTTTATCATGTTAAAATGAAACAAGTTAAAATGTAACATTTTATCATGTTAAAATGCAACATGTTAAAATGTAACATTTTATCATGTTAAAATGCAACATGTTAAAATGTAACATTTTATCATGTTAAAATGCAACATGTTAAAATGTAACATTTTATCATGTTAAAATTAAACATGTTAAAATGTAAGATTTTATCATGTTAAAATGAAACATGTTAAAATGTAACATTTTATCATGTTTAAATGAAACATGTTAAAATGTAACATTTTATCATGTTAAAATGAAACATGTTAAAATGTAACATTTTATCATGTTAAAATGAAACATGTTAAAATGTAACATTTTATCATGTTAAAATGAAACATGTTAAAATGTAACATTTTATCATGTTAAAATGATACATGTTAAAATGTAACATTTTATCATGTTAAAATGAAACATGTTCAAATGTAACATTTTATCATGTTAAAATGCAACATGTTAAAATATAACATGTTAAAATGCAACATGTTAAAATATAACATGTTAAAATGAAACATGTTAAAATGTAACATTTTATCATGTTAAAATGAAACGTTAAAATGTAACATTTTATCATGTTAAAATGAAACGTTAAAATGTAACATTTTATCATGTTAAAATGAAACATGTTAAAATGTAACATTTTATCATGTTAAAATGTAACATATTAAAATGTAACATGTTCAAATGTAACATTTTAAAATGTAACATTTTATCATTTTAAATCGCAATATGTTAAAATGTAACATTTTATCATGTTAAAATGCAACATGTTAAAATGTAACATTTTATCATGTTAAAATGCAACATGTTAAAATGTAACATATTAAAATGTAACATGTTAAAATGTAACATTTTAAATTGTAACATTTTTAAATGAAACATGTTTAAATGTAGCATTTTATCATGTTAAAATGAAACATGTTAAAATGTAACATTTTATCATGTTAAAATGCAACATGTTAAAATGTAACGTATTAAAATGTAACATGTTAAAATGTAACATTTTAAAATGTAACATTTTATCATGTTAAAATGCAACATGTAAAATGTAACATTTTATCATGTTAAAATGCAACATGTTAAAATGTAACGTATTAAAATGTAACATGTTAAAATGTAACATTTTAAAATGTAACATTTTATCATGTTAAAATGCAACATGTAAAATGTAACATTTTATCATGTTAAAATGCAACATGTTAAAATGTAACATTTTATCATGTTAAAATGCAACATGTTAAAATGTAACGTATTAAAATGTAACATTTTAAAATGTAACATTTTATCATGTTAAAATGTAACATTTTATCATGTTAAAATGAAACATGTTAAAATGTAACATTTTATCATGTTAAAATGAAACATGTTAAAATGTAACATTTTATCATGTTAAAATGCAACATGTTAAAATGAAACATTTTATCATGTTAAAATGAAACATGTTAAAATGTAACATTTTATCATGTTAAAATGAAACATGTTAAAATGTAACGTTTTATCATGTTAAAATGAAACATGTTAAAATGTAACATTTTATCATGTTAAAATGTAACATTTTACCATGTTAAAATTAAACATGTTAAAATGTAACATTATATCATGTTAAAATGAAACATGTTAAAATGTAACATTTTATCATGTTAAAATGCAACATGTTAAAATGTAACATTTTATCATGTTAAAATGAAACATGTTAAAATGTAACATTTTATCATGTTAAAATGCAACATGTTAAAATGTAAAATGTTAAAATGCAACATGTTAAAATGTAACATGTTAAAATGTTACATTTTTTAATGTAACATTTTTAAATGAAACATGTTAAAATGTAACATTTTATCATGTTAAAATGAAACAAGTTAAAATGTAACATTTTATCATGTTAAAATGCAACATGTTAAAATGTAACATTTTATCATGTTAAAATGCAACATGTTAAAATGTAACATTTTATCATGTTAAAATGCAACATGTTAAAATGTAACATTTTATCATGTTAAAATTAAACATGTTAAAATGTAAGATTTTATCATGTTAAAATGAAACATGTTAAAATGTAACATTTTATCATGTTTAAATGAAACATGTTAAAATGTAACATTTTATCATGTTAAAATGAAACATGTTAAAATGTAACATTTTATCATGTTAAAATGAAACATGTTAAAATGTAACATTTTATCATGTTAAAATGATACATGTTAAAATGTAACATTTTATCATGTTAAAATGAAACATGTTCAAATGTAACATTTTATCATGTTAAAATGAAACATGTTCAAATGTAACATTTTATCATGTTAAAATGCAACATGTTTAAATGTAACATTTTATCATGTTAAAATGCAACATGTTAAAATATAACATGTTAAAATGAAACATGTTAAAATGTAACATTTTATCATGTTAAAATGAAACGTTAAAATGTAACATTTTATCATGTTAAAATGAAACATGTTAAAATGTAACATTTTATCATGTTAAAATGAAACATGTTAAAATGTAACATTTTATCATGTTAAAATGTAACATATTAAAATGTAACATGTTCAAATGTAACATTTTAAAATGTAACATTTTATCATTTTAAATCGCAATATGTTAAAATGTAACATTTTATCATGTTAAAATGCAACATGTTAAAATGTAACATTTTATCATGTTAAAATGCAACATGTTAAAATGTAACATATTAAAATGTAACATGTTAAAATGTAACATTTTAAATTGTAACATTTTTAAATGAAACATGTTTAAATGTAGCATTTTATCATGTTAAAATGAAACATGTTAAAATGTAACATTTTATCATGTTAAAATGCAACATGTTAAAATGTAACATTTTATCATGTTAAAATGCAACTTGTTAAAATGTAACATTTTATCATGTTAAAATGCAACATGTTAAAATGTAACATATTAAAATGTAACATGTTAAAATGTAACATTTTAAATTGTAACATTTTTAAATGAAACATGTTAAAATGTAACATTTTATCATGTTAAAATGAAACGTTAAAATGTAACATTTTATCATGTTAAAATGAAACATGTTAAAATGTAACATATTATCATGTTAAAATGAAACATGTTAAAATGTAACATTTTATCATGTTAAAATGCAACATGTTAAAATGTAACATTTTATCATGTTAAAATGCAAAATGTTAAAATGTAACATATTAAAATGTAACATGTTCAAATGTAACATTTTAAAATGTAACATTTTATCATGTTAAAATGCAACATGTTAAAATGTAACATTTTTATCATGTTAAAATGCAACATGTAAAAATGTAACATTTTATCATGTTAAAATGCAACATGTTAAAATGTAACATTTTATCATGTTAAAATGAAACATGTTAAAATGTAACATTTTATCATGTTAAAATGCAACATGTTAAAATGTAACATTTTATCATGTTAAAATGCAACATGTTAAAATGTAACATTTTATCATGTTAAAATGCAACATGTTAAAATGTAACGTATTAAAATGTAACATGTTAAAATGTAACATTTTAAAATGTAACATTTTATCATGTTAAAATGCAACATGTAAAATGTAACATTTTATCATGTTAAAATGCAACATGTTAAAATGTAACATTTTATCATGTTAAAATGAAACATGTTAAAATGTAACATTTTATCATGTTAAATGCAACATTTTAAAATGAAACATTTTATCATGTTAAAATGTAACATTTTATCATGTTAAAATGTAACATTTTATCATGTTAAAATGAAACATGTTAAAATGTAACATTTTATCATGTTAAAATGCAACATGTTAAAATGTAACATTTTATCATGTTAAAATGCAACATGTTAAAATGTAACATTTTATCATGTTAAAATGCAACATGTTAAAATGAAACATTTTATGATGTTAAAATGAAAAATGTTAAAATGTAACATTTTATCATGTTTAAATGAAACATGTTAAAATGTAACATTTTATCATGTTAAAATGCAACATGTTTAAAATGTACATTTTAACATGTTGCATTTTAACATGCTGCATTCAACATGATGAAATGTTACATTTTAACATGTTGCATTTTAACATGCTAAAATGTTACATTTTAGCATGGTACATTTTAAAATATTACATTTTAACAAATTTCATTTTAACATGATAAAATGTTACATTTTAAAATGTTAAATTTTAACATGTTACATTTTAATATGTTAAATTTTAACATGTTGCATTTTAACATGTTAAAATGCAACATGTTAAAATGTAACATTTTATCGTGTTAAAATGAAACATGTTAAAATGTAACATTTTATTATGTTAAAATGAAACATGTAAAAAATGTAACATTTTATCATGTTAAAATGAAACATGTTAAAATTAAACTTGTTAAAATGTAACATTTTAAAATGTAACATGTTAAAATGCAACATGTTAAAATGTAACATTTTATCATGATAAAATGCAACATATTAAAATGTAACATATTAAAATGTAACATGTTAAAATGTAACATTTTTAAATGTAACATTTTATCATGTTAAAATGAAACATGGTAAAATGAAACATGTTTAAATGTAACATTTTATCATGGTAAAATGAAACATGTTAAAAATTAACATTTTAAAATGTTAAAATGCAACATGTTAAAATGTAACATTTTTAAATGTAACACTTTATCATGTTAAAATGAAACATGTTTAAATGAAACATGTAAAAATGTAAAATTTTCAAATGAAACATGTTAAAATACAACATGTTAAAATGTAACAATTTATCATGTTAAAATGAAACATGGTAAAATGTAACTTTTTATCATGTTAAAATGAAACATGTTAAAATGTAACATTTTAAAATGTAACATTTTAACATGTTACATTTTAATATGTTACATTTTAACATGTTTCATTTTAACATAAAAAAATATTACATTTTAACATGTTACATTTTAATATGTTACATTTTAACATGTTGCATTTTAACATTTTGCATTTTAACATTTTAAAATGTTAATTTTTAACATGTTTCATTTTACCATGATAAAATGTTACATTTTAACATGTTTCATTTTAACATGTTTCATTTAAACATGATAAAATGTTACATTTTAATATGTTACATTTTAATATGTTGCATTTTATCATGATAAAATGTTACATTTTAACATGTTACATTTTAACATGTTACATTTTAACATGTTACATTTTAACATGTTACATTTTAACATGTTACATTTTAACATGTTACATTTTAACATGTAACATTTTAAAATGTTACATTTTAACAAGTTTAATTTTAACATGATAAAATGTTACATTTTAACATGTTTCATTTTAACATGATAAAATGTTACATTTTAACATGTTTCATTTTAACATAATAAAATGTTACATTTTAACATGTTTCATTTTAACACGATAAAATGTTACATTTTAAAATGTAACATTTTAACATGTTACATTTTAATATGTTACATTTTAACATGTTGCATTTTAACATGCTGCATTTTAACATGATAAAATGTTACATTTTAACATGTTGCATTTTAACATTAAAAATGTTAAATTTTAACATGTTTCATTTTAACATAATAAAATGTTACATTTTAACATGTTGCATTTTAACATGATAAAATGTTTAATTTTAACATGTTTCATTTTAACATGCTAAAATGTTACATTTTAACATGTTTTATTTTAACATGTTGCATTTTAACATGATAAAATGTTACATTTTAGCATTGTACATTTTAAAATATTACATTTTAACAAATTTCATTTTAACATGATAAAATGTTACATTTTAAAATGTTAAATTTTAACATGTTACATTTTAATATGTTAAATTTTAACATGTTAAATTTTAACATGTTGCATTTTAACATGTTAAAATGCAACATGTTAAAATGTAACATTTTAAAATGTAACATTTTATCATGTTAAAATGAAATTTGTTAAAATGTTATATTTTAAAATGTAACATGCTAAAATGTAACATTTTATCATGTTAAAATGCAACATGTTAAAATGAAACATGTTAAAATGTAACATTTTAGCATGTTAAAATGAAACTTGTTTAAATGTAACATATTAAAATGTTAAAATGAAACGTTAAAATGTAACATATTAAAATGTAACATGTTTAAATGTATCATTTTATCATGTTAAAATGCAACATTTTAAAAATGTAACATATTAAAATGTAACGGGTTAAAATGTAACATTTTAAAATGTAACATTTTATCATGTTAAAATGAAACATGTTAAAATGTAACATTTTATCATGTTAAAATGCAACATGTTAAAATGAAACATTTTATGATGTTAAAATGAAAAATGTTAAAATGTAACATTTTATCATGTTAAAATGAAACATGTTAAAATGTAACATTTTATCATGTTAAATGCAACATTTTAAAATGAAACATTTTATCATGTTAAAATGCATCATGTTAAAATGTAACATTTTATCATGTTAAAATGAAACGTTAAAATGTAACATTTTATCATGTTTAAATGAAACATGTTAAAAAGTAACATTTTATTATGTTAAAATGAAACATGTTAAAATGTGACATTTTATCATGTTAAAATGAAACGTTAAAATGTAATATTTTATTATGTTAAAATGAAACATGTTAAAATGTAACATTTTATTATGTTAAAATGAAACATGTTAAAATGTAACATATTAAAATGTAACATGTTACATTTTATCATGTTAAAATGAAACATGTTAAAATGTAACATTTTATCATGTTAAAATGCAACATGTTTGAAATGTAACATTTTAACATGTTACATTTTAACATGTTGCATTTTAACATGCTGCATTTTAACATGATAAAATGTTACATTTTAACATGTTGCATTTTAACATGCTAAAATGTTACATTTTAACATGTTTCATTTTAACATGTTGCATTTTAACATGATAAAATGTTACATTTTAGCATGGTACATTTTAAAATATTACATTTTAACAAATTTCATTTTAACATGATAAAATGTTACATTTTAAAATGTTAAATTTTAACATGTTACATTTTAATATGTTAAATTTTAACATGTTGCATTTTAACATGTTAAAATGCAACATGTTAAAATGTTACATTTTAAAATGTAACATTTTATCGTGTTAAAATGAAACATGTTAAAATGTAACATTTTATTATGTTAAAATGAAACATGTTAAAATGTAACATTTTATCATGTTAAAATTAAACATGTTAAAATTAAACTTGTTAAAATGTAACATTTTAAAATGTAACATGTTAAAATGCAACATGTTAAAATGTAACATTTTATCATGATAAAATGCAACATATTAAAATGTAACATATGAAAATGTAACATGTTAAAATGTAACATTTTTAAATGTAACATTTTATCATGTTAAAATGAAACATGGTAAAATGAAACATGTTAAAATGTAACATTTTATCATGGTAAAATGAAACATGTTAAAAATTAACATTTTAAAATGTTAAAATGCAACATGTTAAAATGTAACATTTTTAAATGTAACATTTTATCATGTTAAAATGAAACATGTTTAAATGAAACATGTAAAAATGTAACATTTTCAAATGAAACATGTTAAAATACAACATGTTAAAATGTAACATTTTATCATGATAAAATGCAACATATTAAAATGTAACATATTAAAATGTAACATGTTAAAATGTAAGATTTTTAAATGTAACATTTTATCATGTTAAAATGAAACATGTTTAAATGAAACATGTAAAATGTAACTTTTTTAAATGAAACATGTTAAAATGTAACATTTCCAAATAAAACATGTTAAAATGCAACAATTTATCATGTTAAAATGAAACATGGTAAAATGTAAATTTTTATCATGTTAAAATGAAACATGTTAAAATGTTACATTTTAACATGTTTCATTTTAACATAATAAAATATTACATTTTAACATGTTACATTTTAATATGTTACATTTTAACATGTTGCATTTTAACATTTTGCATTTTAAAATTTTAAAATGTTAATTTTTAACATGTTTCATTTTACCATGATAAAATGTTACATTTTAACATGTTTCATTTTAACATGTTTCATTTTAACATGATAAAATGTTACTTTTAAAAATGTTACATTTTAGCATTGTACATTTTAAAATATTACATTTTAACAAATTTCATTTTAACATGATAAAATGTTACATTTTAAAATGTTAAATTTTAACATGTTACATTTTAATATGTTAAATTTTAACATGTTGCATTTTAACATATTAAAATGCAACATGTTAAAATGTAACATTTTAAAATGTAACATTTTATCATGTTAAAATGAAATTTGTTAAAATGTTATATTTTAAAATGTAACATGCTAAAATGTAACATTTTATCATGTTAAAATGCAACATGTTAAAATGAAACATGTTAAAATGTAACATTTTAGCATGTTAAAATGAAACTTGTTTAAATGTAACATATTAAAATGTTAAAATGAAACGTTAAAATGTAACATATTAAAATGTAACATGTTTAAATGTATCATTTTATCATGTTAAAATGCAACATTTTAAAAATGTAACATATTAAAATGTAACGGGTTAAAATGTAACATTTTAAAATGTAACATTTTATCATGTTAAAATGAAACATGTTAAAATGTAACATTTTATCATGTTAAAATGCAACATGTTAAAATGAAACATTTTATGATGTTAAAATGAAAAATGTTAAAATGTAACATTTTATCATGTTTAAATGAAACATGTAAAAATGTAACATTTTTAAATGTAACATTTTATCATGTTAAAATGAAACATGTTAAAATGTAACATTTTATCATGTTAAATGCAACATGTTAAAATGAAACATTTTATCATGTTAAAATGCAACATGTTAAAATGTAACATTTTATCATGTTAAAATGAAACGTTAAAATGTAACATTTTAACATGTTTAAATGAAACATGTTAAAAAGTAACATTTTATTATGTTAAAATGAAACATGTTAAAATGTAACATTTTATCATGTTAAAATGAAACGTTAAAATGTAACATTTTATTATGTTAAAATGAAACATGTTAAAATGTAACATTTTATTATGTTAAAATGAAACATGTTAAAATGTAACATATTAAAATGTAACATGTTAAAATGTTACATTTTAAAATGTAACATTTTAAAATGAAACATGTTAAAATGTAACATATTAAAATGTAACATGTTAAAATGTTACATTTTAAAATGTAACATTTTAAAATGAAACATGTTAAAATGTAACATTTTATCATGTTAAAATGAAACATGTTAAAATGTAACATTTTATCATGTTAAAATGCAACATGTTAAAATGTAACATTTTATCATGTTAAAATGCAACATGTTAAAATGTAACATTTTATCATGTTAAAATGCAACATGTTTGAAATGTAACATTTTAACATGTTACATTTTAACATGTTGCATTTTAACATGCTGCATTTTAACATGATAAAATGTTACATTTTAACATGTTGCATTTTAACATGCTAAAATGTTACATTTTAACATGTTTCATTTTAACATGATAAAATGTTACATTTTAACATGTTGCATTTTAACATGATAAAATGTTACATTTTAACATGTTTCATTTTAACATGATAAAATGTTACATTTTAACATGTTTCATTTTAAAATGTTACATTTTAAAATGTAACATTTTAACATGTTACATTTTAATATGTTACATTTTAACATGTTTCATTTTAACATAATAAAATGTTACATTTTAACATGTTTCATTTTAACATAATAAAATGTTACATTTTAACGTTTCATTTTAACATGATAAAATGTTACATTTTAACATGTTTCATTTTAACATAATAAAATGTTACTTTTTAACATGTTTCATTTAAACATGTTAAAATGTTACATTTTAACGTTTCATTTTAACATGATAAAATGTTACATTTTAACATGTTGCATTTTAACATGATAAAATGTTTCATTTTAACATGTTGCATTTAACATGATAAAATGTTACATTTTAACATGTTTCATTTTAACATGATAAAATGTTACATTTAAAAATGTTACATTTTTACATGTTTCATTTAAACATGATAAAATGTTACATTTTAACATTTTTCATTTTAACATCATAAAATGTTTCATTTTAACATGTTGCATTTTACCATGATAAAATGTTACATTTTAACATGTTTCATTTTAACATGATAAAATGTTACATTTTAAAATGTTACATTTTAACCCGTTACATTTTAATATGTTACATTTTTAAAATGTTGCATTTTAACATGATAAAATGATACATTTAAACATGTTACATTTTAATATGTTACATTTTAACGTTTCATTTTAACATTTTAATATGTTACATTTAAACAAGTTTCATTTTAACATGCTAAAATGTTACATTTTAACATGTTTCATTTTAACATGTTGCATTTTAACATGATAAAATGTTACATTTTAGCATGTTACATTTTAAAATATAACATTTTAACAAATTTCATTTTAACATGATAAAATGTTACATTTTAAAATGTTACATTTTAACATGTTGCATTTTAATATGTTAAAAAGCAACATGTTAAAATTTAACATATTAAAATGTAACATGTTAAAATTTAACATTTTAAAATGTAACATTTTATCATGTTAAAATGAAATTTGTTAAAATGTAATATTTTAAAATGTACAATGCTAAAATGTAACATTTTTAAAAGTAACATTTTATCATGTTAAAATGAAACATGTTAAAATGAAACATGTTAAAATGTAACATTTTATCATGGTAAAATGAAACATGTTAAAAATTAACATTTTAAAATGTTAAAATGCAACATGTTAAAATGTAACATTTTTAAATGTAACATTTTATCATGTTAAAATGAAACATGTTTAAATGAAACATGTAAAAATGTAACATTTTCAAATGAAACATGTTAAAATACAACATGTTAAAATGTAACATTTTATCATGATAAAATGCAACATATTAAAATGTAACATATTAAAATGTAACATGTTAAAATGTAAGATTTTTAAATGTAACATTTTATCATGTTAAAATGAAACATGTTTAAATGAAACATGTAAAATGTAACTTTTTTAAATGAAACATGTTAAAATGTAACATTTCCAAATAAAACATGTTAAAATGTAACATTTTATCATGTTTAAATGCAACATTTTAAAATGTAACATGTTAAAATGTAACATTTTATCATGTTAAAATGCAACAATTTATCATGTTAAAATGAAACATGGTAAAATGTAACTTTTTATCATGTTAAAATGAAACATGTTAAAATGTAACATTTTAAAATGTAACATTTTAACATGTTACATTTTAATATGTTACATTTTAACATGTTTCATTTTAACATAATAAAATATTCAATTTAACATGTTACATTTTAATATGTTACATTTTAACATGTTGCATTTTAACATTTTGCATTTTAAAATTTTAAAATGTTAATTTTTAACATGTTTCATTTTACCATGATAAAATGTTACATTTTAACATGTTTCATTTTAACATGTTTCATTTTAACATGATAAAATGTTACTTTTAAAAATGTTACATTTTAACATGTTACATTTTAATATGTTACATTTTAATATGTTGCATTTTATCATGATAAAATGTTACATTTTAACATGTTACATTTTAACATGTTACATTTTAACATGTTACATTTTAACATGTTACATTTTAACATGTTACATTTTAACATATTACATTTTAACATGTTACATTTTAAAATGTTACATTTTAACAAGTTTAATTTTAACATGATAAAATGTTACATTTTAACATGTTTCATTTTAACATAATAAAATGTTACATTTTAACATGTTTCATTTTAACACGATAAAATGTTACATTTTAAAATGTAACATTTTAACATGTTACATTTTAATATGTTACATTTTAACATGTTGCATTTTAACATGCTGCATTTTAACATGATTAAATGTTACATTTTAACATGTTGCATTTTAACATTAAAAATGTTAAATTTTAACATGTTTCATTTTAACATGATAAAATGTTACATTTTAACATGTTGCATTTTAACATGATAAAATGTTAAATTTTAACATGTTTCATTTTAACATGCTAAAATGTGACATTTTAACATGTTTTATTTTAACATGTTGCATTTTAACATGATAAAATGTTACATTTTAGCATTGTACATTTTAAAATATTACATTTTAACAAATTTCATTTTAACATGATAAAATGTTACATTTTAAAATGTTAAATTTTAACATGTTACATTTTAATATGTTAAATTTTAACATGTTTCATTTTAACATGCTAAAATGTTACATTTTAACATGTTTTATTTTAACATGTTGCATTTTAACATGATAAAATGTTACATTTTAGCATTGTACATTTTAAAATATTACATTTTAACAAATTTCATTTTAACATGTTAAAATGCAACATGTTAAAATGTAACATTTTAAAATGTAACATTTTATCATGTTAAAATGAAATTTGTTAAAATGTTATATTTTAAAATGTACAATGCTAAAATGTAACATTTTATCATGTTAAAATGCAACATGTTAAAATAAAACATGTTAAAATGTAACATTTTATCATGTTAAAATGAAACGTTAAAATGTAACATTTTATTATGTTAAAATGAAACATGTTAAAATGTAACATTTTATTATGTTAAAATGAAACATGTTAAAATGTAACATATTAAAATGTAACATGTTAAAATGTTACATTTTAAAATGTAACATTTTAAAATGAAACATGTTAAAATGTAACATTTTATCATGTTAAAATGAAACATGTTAAAATGTAACATTTTATCATGTTAAAATGCAACATGTTAAAATGTAACATTTTATCATGTTAAAATGCAACATGTTAAAATGTAACATTTTATCATGTTAAAATGCAACATGTTTGAAATGTAACATTTTAACATGTTACATTTTAACATGTTGCATTTTAACATGCTGCATTTTAACATGATAAAATGTTACATTTTAACATGTTGCATTTTAACATGCTAAAATGTTACATTTTAACATGTTTCATTTTAACATGATAAAATGTTACATTTTAACATGTTGCATTTTAACATGATAAAATGTTACATTTTAACATGTTTCATTTTAACATGATAAAATGTTACATTTTAACATGTTTCATTTTAAAATGTTACATTTTAAAATGTAACATTTTAACATGTTACATTTTAATATGTTACATTTTAACATGTTTCATTTTAACATAATAAAATGTTACATTTTAACATGTTTCATTTTAACATAATAAAATGTTACATTTTAACGTTTCATTTTAACATGATAAAATGTTACATTTTAACATGTTTCATTTTAACATAATAAAATGTTACTTTTTAACATGTTTCATTTAAACATGTTAAAATGTTACATTTTAACGTTTCATTTTAACATGATAAAATGTTACATTTTAACATGTTGCATTTTAACATGATAAAATGTTTCATTTTAACATGTTGCATTTAACATGATAAAATGTTACATTTTAACATGTTTCATTTTAACATGATAAAATGTTACATTTAAAAATGTTACATTTTTACATGTTTCATTTAAACATGATAAAATGTTACATTTTAACATTTTTCATTTTAACATCATAAAATGTTTCATTTTAACATGTTGCATTTTAACATGATAAAATGTTACATTTTAACATGTTTCATTTTAACATGATAAAATGTTACATTTTAAAATGTTACATTTTAACCCGTTACATTTTAATATGTTACATTTTTAAAATGTTGCATTTTAACATGATAAAATGATACATTTAAACATGTTACATTTTAATATGTTACATTTTAACGTTTCATTTTAACATTTTAATATGTTACATTTAAACAAGTTTCATTTTAACATGCTAAAATGTTACATTTTAACATGTTTCATTTTAACATGTTGCATTTTAACATGATAAAATGTTACATTTTAGCATGTTACATTTTAAAATATAACATTTTAACAAATTTCATTTTAACATGATAAAATGTTACATTTTAAAATGTTACATTTTAACATGTTGCATTTTAATATGTTAAAATGCAACATGTTAAAATTTAACATATTAAAATGTAACATGTTAAAATTTAACATTTTAAAATGTAACATTTTATCATGTTAAAATGAAATTTGTTAAAATGTAATATTTTAAAATGTACAATGCTAAAATGTAACATTTTTAAAAGTAACATTTTATCATGTTAAAATGAAACATGTTAAAATGAAACATGTTAAAATGTAACATTTTATCATGGTAAAATGAAACATGTTAAAAATTAACATTTTAAAATGTTAAAATGCAACATGTTAAAATGTAACATTTTTAAATGTAACATTTTATCATGTTAAAATGAAACATGTTTAAATGAAACATGTAAAAATGTAACATTTTCAAATGAAACATGTTAAAATACAACATGTTAAAATGTAACATTTTATCATGATAAAATGCAACATATTAAAATGTAACATATTAAAATGTAACATGTTAAAATGTAAGATTTTTAAATGTAACATTTTATCATGTTAAAATGAAACATGTTTAAATGAAACATGTAAAATGTAACTTTTTTAAATGAAACATGTTAAAATGTAACATTTCCAAATAAAACATGTTAAAATGTAACATTTTATCATGTTTAAATGCAACATTTTAAAATGTAACATGTTAAAATGTAACATTTTATCATGTTAAAATGCAACAATTTATCATGTTAAAATGAAACATGGTAAAATGTAACTTTTTATCATGTTAAAATGAAACATGTTAAAATGTAACATTTTAAAATGTAACATTTTAACATGTTACATTTTAATATGTTACATTTTAACATGTTTCATTTTAACATAATAAAATATTCAATTTAACATGTTACATTTTAATATGTTACATTTTAACATGTTGCATTTTAACATTTTGCATTTTAAAATTTTAAAATGTTAATTTTTAACATGTTTCATTTTACCATGATAAAATGTTACATTTTAACATGTTTCATTTTAACATGATAAAATGTTACTTTTAAAAATGTTACATTTTAACATGTTACATTTTAATATGTTACATTTTAATATGTTGCATTTTATCATGATAAAATGTTACATTTTAACATGTTACATTTTAACATGTTACATTTTAACATGTTACATTTTAACATGTTACATTTTAACATGTTACATTTTAACATATTACATTTTAACATGTTACATTTTAAAATGTTACATTTTAACAAGTTTAATTTTAACATGATAAAATGTTACATTTTAACATGTTTCATTTTAACATAATAAAATGTTACATTTTAACATGTTTCATTTTAACACGATAAAATGTAACATTTTAACATGTTACATTTTAATATGTTACATTTTAACATGTTGCATTTTAACATGCTGCATTTTAACATGATTAAATGTTACATTTTAACATGTTGCATTTTAACATTAAAAATGTTAAATTTTAACATGTTTCATTTTAACATGATAAAATGTTACATTTTAACATGTTGCATTTTAACATGATAAAATGTTAAATTTTAACATGTTTCATTTTAACATGCTAAAATGTGACATTTTAACATGTTTTATTTTAACATGTTGCATTTTAACATGATAAAATGTTACATTTTAGCATTGTACATTTTAAAATATTACATTTTAACAAATTTCATTTTAACATGATAAAATGTTACATTTTAAAATGTTAAATTTTAACATGTTACATTTTAATATGTTAAATTTTAACATGTTTCATTTTAACATGCTAAAATGTTACATTTTAACATGTTTTATTTTAACATGTTGCATTTTAACATGATAAAATGTTACATTTTAGCATTGTACATTTTAAAATATTACATTTTAACAAATTTCATTTTAACATGTTAAAATGCAACATGTTAAAATGTAACATTTTAAAATGTAACATTTTATCATGTTAAAATGAAATTTGTTAAAATGTTATATTTTAAAATGTACAATGCTAAAATGTAACATTTTATCATGTTAAAATGCAACATGTTAAAATAAAACATGTTAAAATGTAACATTTTAGCATGTTAAAATGAAACATGTTAAAATTTAACATATTAAAATGTTAAAATGAAACGTTAAAATGTAACATATTAAAATGTAACATGTTTAAATGTATCATTTTATCATGTTAAAATGCAACATTTTAAAAATGTAACATATTAAAATGTAACGGGTTAAAATGTAACATTTTAAAATGTAACTTTTTATCATGTTAAAATGAAACATGTTAAAATGTAACATTTTATCATGTTAAAATGCAACATTTTAACATGTAACATGTTGAAACGTAACATGTTAAAATGTAACATTTTATCATGTTAAAAGGCAACATGTTAAAATGTAACATTTTATCATGTTAAAATGAAACATGTTAAAATGTAACATTTTATCATGTTAAAATGTAACATTTTATCATGTTAAAATGAAACATGTTAAAATGTAACATTTTATCATGTTAAAATGCAACATTTTAACATGTAACATGTTGAAACATAACATGTTAAAATGTAACTTTTTATCATGTTAAAATGCAACATTTTAACAGTAACATGTTGAAACGTTACATGTTAAAATGTAACATTTTATCATGTTAAAATTAAACTTGTTAAAATGTAACATTTTAAAATGTAACATGTTGAAATGTAACATGTTAAAATGTAACATGTTAAAATGTAACATCTTATCATGATAAAATGAAACATATTAAAATGTAACATATTAAAATGTAACATGTTTAAATGTAACATTTTTAAATGTAACATTTTATCATGTTAAAATGAAACATGTTAAAATGAAACATGTTAAAATGTAACATTTTATCATGGTAAAATGAAACATGTTAAAAATTAACATTTTAAAATGTTAAAATGCAACATGTTAAAATGTAACATATTAAAATGTAACATGTTAAAATGTAACATTTTATCATGTTAAAATGCAACATGTTAAAATGTAACATATTAAAATGTAACATGTTAAAATGTAACATTTTAAAATGTAACATTTTAAAATGTAACATTTTATCATGTTAAAATGAAACGTTAAAATTTAACATTTTATTATGTTAAAATGAAACATGTTAAAATGTAACATTTTATCGTGTTAAAATAAAACATGTTAAAATGAAACTTGTTAAAATGTAACATTTTAAAATGTTACATGTTAAAATGTAACATTTTATCATGATAAAATGCAACATATTAAAATGTAACATATTAAAATGTAACATGTTAAAATGTAACATGTTAAAATGTAAGATTTTTTAATGTAACATTTTTAAATGTAACATTTTTAAATGTAACATTTGATCATGTTAAAATGAAACATGTTAAAATTTAACACTTTTAATGTTAAAATGCAACATGTTAAAATGTAACATTTTATCATGTTAAAATGCAACATGTTAAAATGTAACATATTAAAATGTAACATTTTATCGTGTTAAAATGAAACATGTTAAAATGTAACATTTTATTTTGTTAAAATGAAACATGTTAAAATGTAACATTTTATCATGTTAAAATGAAACATGTTAAAATTAAACTTGTTAAAATGTAACATTTTAAAATGTAACATGTTAAAATGCAACATGTTAAAATGTAACATTTTATCATGATAAAATGCAACATATTAAAATGTAACATATTAAAATGTAACATGTTAAAATGTAACATTTTTAAATGTAACATTTTATCATGTTAAAATTAAACATGGTAAAATGAAACATGTTAAAATGTAACATTTTATCATGGTAAAATGAAACATGTTAAAAATTAACATTTTAAAATGTTAAAATGCAACATGTTAAAATGTAACATTTTTAAATGTAACATTTTATCATGTTAAAATGAAACATGTTTAAATGAAACATGTAAAAATGTAACATTTTCAAATGAAACATGTTAAAATACAACATGTTAAAATGTAACATTTTATCATGATAAAATGCAATATATTAAAATGTAACATATTAAAATGTAACATGTTAAAATGTTAGATTTTTAAATGAAACATTTTATCATGTTAAAATTAAACATACTTAAATGAAACATGTAAAAATGTAACTTTTTCAAATGAAACATGTTAAAATGTAACATTTCCAAATAAAACATGTTAAAATGTAACATTTTATCATGTTAAAATGCAACATTTTAAAATGTAACATGTTAAAATGTAACATTTTATCATGTTACAATGCAACAATTTATCATGTTAAAATGAAACATGTTAAAATGTAACTTTTTATCATGTTAAAATGAAACATGTTAAAATGTAACATTTTATCATGTTAAAATGAAACATGTTAAAATGTAACTTTTTATCATGTTAAAATGAAACATGTTAAAATGTAACATTTTATTATGTTAAAATGCAACATTTTAAAATGTAACATGTTCAAATTTAACATTTTATCATGTTAAAATGAAATTTGTTAAAATGTTATATTTTAAAATGTAACATGCTAAAATGTAACATTTTAGCATGTTAAAATGAAACTTGTTTAAATGTAACATATTAAAATGTTAAAATGAAACGTAAAAATGTAACATATTAAAATGTAACATGTTTAAATGTATCATTTTATCATGTTAAAATGCAACATTTTAAAATGTAACATATTAAAATGTAACAGGTTAAAATGTAACATTTTAAAATGTAACATTTTATCATGTTAAAATGAAACATGTTAAAATGTAACATTTTATCATGTTAAAATGCAACATTTTAACATGTAACATGTTGAAACGTAACATGTTAAAATGTAACATTTTATCATGTTAAAAGGCAACATGTTAAAATGAAACATGTTAAAATGTAACATTTTATCATGTTAAAATGCAACATTTTAACATGTAACATGTTGAAACGTAACATGTTAAAATGTAACATTTTATTATGTTAAAATGAAACATGTTAAAATGTAACATTTTATCATGTTAAAATGAAACATGGTAAAATGAAACATGTTAAAAATTAACATTTTAAAATGTTAAAATGCAACATGTTAAAATGTAACATATTAAAATGTAACATGTTAAAATGTAACATTTTATCATGTTAAAATGCAACATGTTAAAATGTAACATATTAAAATGTAACATGTTAAAATGTAACATTTTATCATGTTAAAATGAAACATGTTAAAATTTAACATTTTATTATGTTAAAATGAAACATGTTAAAATGTAACATTTTATCGTGTTAAAATAAAACATGTTAAAATGAAATTTGTTAAAATGTAACATTTTAAAATGTTAAATGTTAAAATGTAACATTTTATCATGATAAAATGCAACATATTAAAATGTAACATGTTAAAATGTAAGATTTTTTAATGTAACATTTTTAAATGTAACATTTTTAAATGTAACATTTTATCATGTTAAAATGAAACATGTTAAAATTTAACATTTTTAATGTAAAAATGCAACATGTTAAAATGTAACATTTTATCATGTTAAAATGCAGCATGTTAAAATGCAACATGTTAAAATGTAACATATTAAAATGTAACATTTTATCGTGTTAAAATGAAACATGTTAAAATGTAACATTTTATTTTGTTAAAATGAAACATGTTAAAATGTAACATTTTATCATGTTAAAATGAAACATGTTAAAATGTAACATTTTATCATGTTAAAATGAAACATGTTAAAATGTAACATTTTATCATGTTAAAATGCAACATGTTAAAATGTAACATTTTATCATGTTAAATGAAACATGTTCAAATGTAACATTTTATCATGTTAAAATGCAACATGTTAAAATGTAACATTTTATCATGTTAAAATGCAACATGTTAAAATGTAACATGTTAAAATGAAACATGTTAAAATGTAACATTTTATCATGTTAAAATGAAACGTTAAAATGTAACATTTTATCATGTTAAAATGCAACATGTTAAAATGTAACATTTTATCATGTTAAAATGCAACATGTTAAAATGTAACATTTTATCATGTTAAAATGCAACATGTTAAAATGTAACATTTTATCATGTTAAAATGCAACATGTTAAAATGTAACATTTTATCATGTTAAAATGCAACATGTTAAAATGTAACATATTAAAATGTAACATTTTATCATGTTAAAATGAAACATGTTTAAATGAAACATGTAAAAATGTAACATTTTCAAATGAAACATGTTAAAATACAACATGTTAAAATGTAACATTTTATCATGATAAAATGCAATATATTAAAATGTAACATATTAAAATGTAACATGTTAAAATGTTAGATTTTTAAATGAAACATTTTATCATGTTAAAATTAAACATACTTAAATGAAACATGTAAAAATGTAACTTTTTCAAATGAAACATGTTAAAATGTAACATTTCCAAATAAAACATGTTAAAATGTAACATTTTATCATGTTAAAATGCAACATTTTAAAATGTAACATGTTAAAATGTAACATTTTATCATGTTACAATGCAACAATTTATCATGTTAAAATGAAACATGTTAAAATGTAACTTTTTATCATGTTAAAATGAAACATGTTAAAATGTAACATTTTATCATGTTAAAATGAAACATGTTAAAATGTAACTTTTTATCATGTTAAAATGAAACATGTTAAAATGTAACATTTTATTATGTTAAAATGCAACATTTTAAAATGTAACATGTTCAAATTTAACATTTTATCATGTTAAAATGAAATTTGTTAAAATGTTATATTTTAAAATGTAACATGCTAAAATGTAACATTTTAGCATGTTAAAATGAAACTTGTTTAAATGTAACATATTAAAATGTTAAAATGAAACGTAAAAATGTAACATATTAAAATGTAACATGTTTAAATGTATCATTTTATCATGTTAAAATGCAACATTTTAAAATGTAACATATTAAAATGTAACAGGTTAAAATGTAACATTTTAAAATGTAACATTTTATCATGTTAAAATGAAACATGTTAAAATGTAACATTTTATCATGTTAAAATGCAACATTTTAACATGTAACATGTTGAAACGTAACATGTTAAAATGTAACATTTTATCATGTTAAAAGGCAACATGTTAAAATGAAACATGTTAAAATGTAACATTTTATCATGTTAAAATGCAACATTTTAACATGTAACATGTTGAAACGTAACATGTTAAAATGTAACATTTTATTATGTTAAAATGAAACATGTTAAAATGTAACATTTTATCATGTTAAAATGAAACATGGTAAAATGAAACATGTTAAAAATTAACATTTTAAAATGTTAAAATGCAACATGTTAAAATGTAACATATTAAAATGTAACATGTTAAAATGTAACATTTTATCATGTTAAAATGCAACATGTTAAAATGTAACATATTAAAATGTAACATGTTAAAATGTAACATTTTATCATGTTAAAATGAAACATGTTAAAATTTAACATTTTATTATGTTAAAATGAAACATGTTAAAATGTAACATTTTATCGTGTTAAAATAAAACATGTTAAAATGAAATTTGTTAAAATGTAACATTTTAAAATGTTAAATGTTAAAATGTAACATTTTATCATGATAAAATGCAACATATTAAAATGTAACATGTTAAAATGTAAGATTTTTTAATGTAACATTTTTAAATGTAACATTTTTAAATGTAACATTTTATCATGTTAAAATGAAACATGTTAAAATTTAACATTTTTAATGTAAAAATGCAACATGTTAAAATGTAACATTTTATCATGTTAAAATGCAGCATGTTAAAATGCAACATGTTAAAATGTAACATATTAAAATGTAACATTTTATCGTGTTAAAATGAAACATGTTAAAATGTAACATTTTATTTTGTTAAAATGAAACATGTTAAAATGTAACATTTTATCATGTTAAAATGAAACATGTTAAAATGTAACATTTTATCATGTTAAAATGAAACATGTTAAAATGTAACATTTTATCATGTTAAAATGCAACATGTTAAAATGTAACATTTTATCATGTTAAATGAAACATGTTCAAATGTAACATTTTATCATGTTAAAATGCAACATGTTAAAATGTAACATTTTATCATGTTAAAATGCAACATGTTAAAATGTAACATGTTAAAATGAAACATGTTAAAATGTAACATTTTATCATGTTAAAATGAAACGTTAAAATGTAACATTTTATCATGTTAAAATGCAACATGTTAAAATGTAACATTTTATCATGTTAAAATGCAACATGTTAAAATGTAACATTTTATCATGTTAAAATGCAACATGTTAAAATGTAACATTTTATCATGTTAAAATGCAACATGTTAAAATGTAACATTTTATCATGTTAAAATGCAACATGTTAAAATGTAACATATTAAAATGTAACATGTTAAAATGTAACATGTTAAAATGTAACATTTTTAAATGAAACATGTTAAAATGTAACATTTTATTATGTTAAAATAAAACGTTAAAATGTAACATTTTATCATGTTAAAATGAAACATGTTAAAATGTAACATATTATCATGTTAAAATGAAACATGTTAAAATGTAACATTTTATCATGTTAAAATGCAACATGTTAAAATGTAACATTTTATCATGTTAAAATGCAAAATGTTAAAATGTAACATATTAAAATGTAACATGTTCAAATGTAACATTTTATCATGTTAAAATGCAACATGTTAAAATGTAACATTTTTATCATGTTAAAATGAAACATGTAAAAATGTAACATTTTATCATGTTAAAATGCAACATGTTAAAATGTAACATTTTATCATGTTAAAATGAAACATGTTAAAATGTAACATTTTATCATGTTAAAATGAAACATGTTAAAATGTAACATTTTATCATGTTAAAATGAAACATGTTAAAATGTAACATTTTATCATGTTAAAATGCAACATGTTAAAATGTAACATTTTATCATGTTAAAATGCAACATGTTAAAATGTAACGTATTAAAATGTAACATGTTAAAATGTAACATTTTAAAATGTAACATTTTATCATGTTAAAATGAAACATGTTAAAATTTAACATTTTATTATGTTAAAATGAAACATGTTAAAATGTAACATTTTATCATGATAAAATGCAACATATTAAAATGTAACATATTAAAATGTAACATTTTTAAATGTAACATTTTATCATGTTAAAATGAAACATGTTAAAATGTAACATTTTATCATGTTAAAATGAAACATGTTAAAATGTAACATTTTATCATGTTAAAATGAAACATGTTAAAATGTAACATTTTATCATGTTAAAATGAAACATGTTAAAATGTAACATTTTATCATGTTAAAATGCAACATGTTAAAATGTAACATTTTATCATGTTAAAATGCAACATGTTAAAATGTAACGTATTAAAATGTAACATGTTAAAATGTAACATTTTAAAATGTAACATTTTATCATGTTAAAATGCAACATGTTAAAATGTAACATTTTATCATGTTAAAATGCAACATGTTAAAATGTAACGTATTAAAATGTAACATTTTAAAATGTAACATTTTATCATGTTAAAATGCAACATGTTAAAATGTAACATTTTATCATGTTAAAATGAAACGTTAAAATGTAACATTTTATCATGTTAAAATGAAACATGTTAAAATGTAACATTTTATCATGGTAAAATGAAACATGTTAAAATGTAACATTTTATCATGTTAAAATGAAACATGTTAAAATGTAACATTTTATCATGTTAAAATGCAACATGTTAAAATGTAACATTTTATCATGTTAAAATGCAACATGTTAAAATGTAACATTTTATCATGTTAAAATGCAACATGTTAAAATGAAACATTTTATGATGTTAAAATGAAAAATGTTAAAATGTAACATTTTATCATGTTAAAATGCAACATGTTAAAATGTAACATGTTAAAATGAAACATGTTAAAATGTAACATTTTATCATGTTAAAATGAAACGTTAAAATGTAACATTTTATCATGTTAAAATGCAACATGTTAAAATGTAACATTTTATCATGTTAAAATGCAACATGTTAAAATGTAACATATTAAAATGAAACATGTTAAAATGTAACATTTTATCATGTTAAAATGCAACATGTTAAAATGTAACATTTTATCATGTTAAAATGCAACATGTTAAAATGTAACATTTTATCATGTTAAAATGAAACGTTAAAATGTAACATTTTATCATGTTAAAATGCAACATGTTAAAATGTGACATTTTATCATGTTAAAATGCAACATGTTAAAATGTAACATATTAAAATGAAACATGTTAAAATGTAACATTTTATCATGTTAAAATGCAACATGTTAAAATGTAACATTTTATCATGTTAAAATGCAACATGTTAAAATGTAACATTTTATCATGTTAAAATGCAACATGTTAAAATGTAACATTTTATCATGTTAAAATGCAACATGTTAAAATGTAACATTTTATCATGTTAAAATGCAACATGTTAAAATGTAACATATTAAAATGTAACATGTTAAAATGTAACATTTTAAATTGTAACATTTTTAAATGAAACATGTTAAAATGTAACATTTTATCATGTTAAAATAAAACGTTAAAATGTAACATTTTATCATGTTAAAATGAAACATGTTAAAATGTAACATATTATCATGTTAAAATGAAACATGTTAAAATGTAACATTTTATCATGTTAAAATGCAACATGTTAAAATGTAACATTTTATCATGTTAAAATGCAAAATGTTAAAATGTAACATATTAAAATGTAACATGTTCAAATGTAACATTTTATCATGTTAAAATGCAACATGTTAAAATGTAACATTTTTATCATGTTAAAATGAAACATGTAAAAATGTAACATTTTATCATGTTAAAATGCAACATGTTAAAATGTAACATTTTATCATGTTAAAATGAAACATGTTAAAATGTAACATTTTATCATGTTAAAATGAAACATGTTAAAATGTAACATTTTATCATGTTAAAATGAAACATGTTAAAATGTAACATTTTATCATGTTAAAATGAAACATGTTAAAATGTAACATTTTATCATGTTAAAATGCAACATGTTAAAATGTAACATTTTATCATGTTAAAATGCAACATGTTAAAATGTAACGTATTAAAATGTAACATGTTAAAATGTAACATTTTAAAATGTAACATTTTATCATGTTAAAATGAAACATGTTAAAATTTAACATTTTATTATGTTAAAATGAAACATGTTAAAATGTAACATTTTATCATGATAAAATGCAACATATTAAAATGTAACATATTAAAATGTAACATTTTTAAATGTAACATTTTATCATGTTAAAATGAAACATGTTAAAATGTAACATTTTATCATGTTAAAATGAAACATGTTAAAATGTAACATTTTATCATGTTAAAATGAAACATGTTAAAATGTAACATTTTATCATGTTAAAATGAAACATGTTAAAATGTAACATTTTATCATGTTAAAATGAAACATGTTAAAATGTAACATTTTATCATGTTAAAATGCAACATGTTAAAATGTAACGTATTAAAATGTAACATGTTAAAATGTAACATTTTAAAATGTAACATTTTATCATGTTAAAATGCAACATGTTAAAATGTAACATTTTATCATGTTAAAATGAAACGTTAAAATGTAACATTTTATCATGTTTAAATGAAACATGTTAAAATGTAACATTTTATCATGGTAAAATGAAACATGTTAAAATGTAACATTTTATCATGTTAAAATGAAACATGTTAAAATGTAACATTTTATCATGTTAAAATGCAACATGTTAAAATGTAACATTTTATCATGTTAAAATGCAACATGTTAAAATGTAACATTTTATCATGTTAAAATGCAACATGTTAAAATGAAACATTTTATGATGTTAAAATGAAAAATGTTAAAATGTAACATTTTATCATGTTTAAATGGAACATGTAAAAATGTAACATTTTTAAATGTAACATGTTATCATGTTAAAATGAAACATGTTAAAATGTAACATTTTATCATGTCAAAATGCAACATGTTAAAATGTAACATTTTATCATGTTAAAATGCACCATGTTAAAATGTAACATTTTATCATGTTAAAATGAAACATGTTAAAATGTAACATTTTATCATGTTAAAATGCAACATGTTAAAATGTAACATTTTATCATGTTAAAATGCAACATGTTAAAATGTAACATTTTATCATGTTAAAATGCAACATGTTAAAATGTAACATATTAAAATGTAACATGTTAAAATGCAACATGTTAAAATGTAACATTTTATCATGTTAAAATGAAACATGTTAAAATGTAACATTTTATTATGTTAAAATGAAACATGTTAAAATGTAACATATTAAAATGTAACATGTTAAAATGTTACATTTTATGATGTTAAAATGAAAAATGTTAAAATGTAACATTTTATCATGTTTAAATGAAACATGTAAAAATGTAACATTTTTACATGTAACATTTTATCATGTTAAAATAAAACATGTTAAAATGTAACATTTTATCATGTTAAAATGAAACATGTTAAAATGTAACATTTTATCATGTTAAAATGAAACATGTTAAAATGTAACATTTTATCATGTTAAAATGTAACATTTTATCATGTTAAAATGAAACGTAAAAATGTAACATTTTATCATGTTAAAATGAAACATGTTAAAATGTAACGTTTTATCATGTTAAAATGAAACGTTAAAATTTAACATTTTATTATGTTAAAATGAAACATGTTAAAATGTAACATTTTATTATGTTAAAATGAAACATGTTAAAATGTAACATATTAAAATGTAACATGTTAAAATGTTACATTTTAAAATGTAACATTTTAAATTGAAACATGTTAAAATGTAACATTTTATCATGTTAAAATGCAACATGTTAAAATGTAACATTTTATCATGTTAAAATGAAACATGTTAAAATGCAACATTTTATCATGTTAAAATGAAACGTTAAAATGTAACATTTTATCATGTTAAAATGAAACGTTAAAATGTAACATTTTATCATGTTAAAATGAAACGTTAAAATGTAACATTTTATCATGTTAAAATGAAACATGTTAAAATGTAACATTTTAATATGTTAAAATGAAACATGTTAAAATGTAACATTTTATTATGTTAAAATGAAACATGTTAAAATGTAACATTATATCATGTTAAAATGAAACATGTTAAAATGTAACATTTTATCATGTTAAAATGCAACATGTTAAAATGTAACATTTTATCATGTTAAAATGAAACATGTTAAAATGTAACATTTTATCATGTTAAAATGCAACATGTTAAAATGTAACATTTTATCATGTTAAAATGCAACATGTTTAAAATGTAACATTTTAACATGTTACATTTTAACAAATTGCATTTTAACATGCTGCATTTTAACATGATAAAATGTTACATTTTAACATGTTGCATTTTAACATTAAAAATGTTACATTTTAACATGTTTCATTTTAACATGATAAAATGTTAAATTTTAACATGTTTCATTTTAACATGCTAAAATGTTACATTTTAACATGTTTCATTTTAACATGTTGCATTTTAACATGATAAAATGTTACATTTTAGCATGGTACATTTTAAAATATATCATTTTAACAAATTTCATTTTAACATGATAAAATGTTACATTTTAAAATGTTAAATTTTAACATGTTACATTTTAATATGTTACATTTTAACATGTTACATTTTAACATGTTACATTTTAACATGTTACATTTTAACATGTTACATTTTAACATGTTACATTTTAACACGATAAAATGTTACATTTTAATATGTTACATTTTAACATGTTGCATTTTATCATGCTGCATTTTAACATGATAAAATGTTACATTTTAACATGTTTCATTTTAACACGATAAAATGTTACATTTTAATATGTTACATTTTAACATGTTGCATTTTAACATGCTGCATTTTAACATGATAAAATGTTACATTTTAACATGTTGCATTTTAACATTAAAAATGTTAAATTTTAACATGTTTCATTTTAACATAATAAAATGTTACATTTTAACATGTTGCATTTTAACATGATAAAATGTTAAATTTTAACATGTTTCATTTTAACATGCTAAAATGTTACATTTTAACATGTTTTATTTTAACATGTTGCATTTTAACATGATAAAATGTTACATTTTAGCATTGTACATTTTAAAATATTACATTTTAACAAATTTCATTTTAACATAATAAAATGTTACATTTTAAAATGTTAAATTTTAACATGTTACATTTTAATATGTTAAATTTTAACATGTTGCATTTTAACATGTTAAAATGCAACATGTTAAAATGTAACATTTTAAAATGTAACATTTTATCATGTTAAAATGAAATTTGTTAAAATGTTATATTTTAAAATGTTACATGCTAAAATGTAACATTTTATCATGTTAAAATGCAACATGTTAAAATGAAACATGTTAAAATGTAACATTTTAGCATGTTAAAATGAAACTTGTTTAAATGTAACATATTAAAATGTTAAAATGAAACGTTAAAATGTAACATATTAAAATGTAACATGTTTAAATGTATCATTTTATCATGTTAAAATGCAACATTTTAAAAATGTAACATATTAAAATGTAACGGGTTAAAATGTAACATTTTAAAATGTAACATTTTATCATGTTAAAATGAAACATGTTAAAATGTAACATTTTATCATGTTAAAATGCAACATTTTAACATGTAACATGTTGAAACGTAACATGTTAAAATGTAACATTTTATCATGTTAAAAGGCAACATGTTAAAATGTAACATTTTATCATTTTAAAATGAAACATGTTAAAATGTAACATTTTATCATGTTAAAATGTAACATTTTATCATGTTAAAATGTAACATTTTATCATGTTAAAATGTAACATTTTATCATGTTAAAATGAAACATGTTAAAATGTAACATTTTATCATGTTAAAATGCAACATTTTAACATGTAACATGTTGAAACGTAACATGTAAAAATGTAACATTTTATCATGTTAAAATGCAACATTTTAACATGTAACATGTTGAAACGTTACATGTTAAAATGTAACATTTTATCATGTTAAAATGCAACATGTTAAAATGTAACATTTTATCATGTTAAAATGAAACATGTTAAAATGTAACATTTTATCATGTTAAAATTAAACTTGTTAAAATGTAACATTTTAAAATGTAACATGTTGAAATGTAACATGTTAAAATGTAACATGTTAAAATGTAACATCTTATCATGATAAAATGCAACATATTAAAATGTAACATATTAAAATGTAACATGTTTAAATGTAACATTTTATCATGTTAAAATGAAACATGTTAAAATGAAACATGTTAAAATGTAACATTTTATCATGGTAAAATGAAACATGTTAAAAATTAACATTTTAAAATGTTAAAATGCAACATGTTAAAATGTAACATATTAAAATGTAACATGTTAAAATGTAACATGTTAAAATGTAACATTTTAAAATGTAACATTTTATCATGTTAAAATGAAACATGTTAAAATTTAACATTTTATTATGTTAAAATGAAACATGTTAAAATGTAACATTTTATCGTGTTAAAATAAAACATGTTAAAATGAAACTTGTTAAAATGTAACATTTTAAAATGTTACATGTTAAAATGTAACATTTTATCATGATAAAATGCAACATATTAAAATGAAACATGTTAAAATGTAAGATTTTTTAATGTAACATTTTTAAATGTAACATTTTTAAATGTAACATTTTATCATCTTAAAATGAAACATGTTAAAATTTAACATTTTTAATGTTAAAATGCAACATGTTAAAATGTAACATTTTATCATGTTAAAATGCAGCATGTTAAAATGCAACATGTTAAAATGTAACATATTAAAATGTAACATTTTATCGTGTTAAAATGAAACATGTTAAAATGTAACATTTTATTTTGTTAAAATGAAACATGTTAAAATGCAACATGTTTAAAATGTAACATTTTAACATGTTACATTTTAACATGTTGCATTTTAACATGCTGCATTTTAACATGATAAAATGTTACATTTTAACATGTTGCATTTTAACATTAAAAATGTTACATTTTAACATGTTTCATTTTAACATGATAAAATGTTACATTTTAACATGTTGCATTTTAACATGATAAAATGTTAAATTTTAACATGTTTCATTTTAACATGCTAAAATGTTACATTTTAACATGTTTCATTTTAACATGTTGCATTTTAACATGATAAAATGTTACATTTTAGCATGGTACATTTTAAAATATATCATTTTAACAAATTTCATTTTAACATGATAAAATGTTACATTTTAAAATGTTAAATTTTAACATGTTACATTTTAATATGTTACATTTTAACATGTTACATTTTAACATGTTACATTTTAACATGTTACATTTTAACATGTTACATTTTAACATGTTACATTTTAAAATGTTACATTTTAACAAGTTTAATTTTAACATGATAAAATGTTACATTTTAACATGTTTCATTTTAACATGATAAAATGTTACATTTTAACATGTTTCATTTTAACATAATAAAATGTTACATTTTAACATGTTTCATTTAAACACGATAAAATGTTACATTTTAATATGTTACATTTTAACATGTTGCATTTTAACATGCTGCATTTTAACATGATAAAATGTTACATTTTAACATGTTGCATTTTAACATTAAAAATGTTAAATTTTAACATGTTTCATTTTAACATAATAAAATGTTACATTTTAACATGTTGCATTTTAACATGATAAAATGTTAAATTTTAACATGTTTCATTTTAACATGCTAAAATGTTACATTTTAACATGTTTTATTTTAACATGTTGCATTTTAACATGATAAAATGTTACATTTTAGCATTGTACATTTTAAAATATTACATTTTAACAAATTTCATTTTAACATAATAAAATGTTACATTTTAAAATGTTAAATTTTAACATGTTACATTTTAATATGTTAAATTTTAACATGTTGCATTTTAACATGTTAAAATGCAACATGTTAAAATGTAACATTTTATCATGTTAAAATGAAATTTGTTAAAATGTTATATTTTAAAATGTTACATGCTAAAATGTAACATTTTATCATGTTAAAATGCAACATGTTAAAATGAAACATGTTAAAATGTAACATTTTAGCATGTTAAAATGAAACTTGTTTAAATGTAACATATTAAAATGTTAAAATGAAACGTTAAAATGTAACATATTAAAATGTAACATGTTTAAATGTATCATTTTATCATGTTAAAATGCAACATTTTAAAAATGTAACATATTAAAATGTAACGGGTTAAAATGTAACATTTTAAAATGTAACATTTTATCATGTTAAAATGAAACATGTTAAAATGTAACATTTTATCATGTTAAAATGCAACATTTTAACATGTAACATGTTGAAACGTAACATGTTAAAATGTAACATTTTATCATGTTAAAAGGCAACATGTTAAAATGTAACATTTTATCATTTTAAAATGAAACATGTTAAAATGTAACATTTTATCATGTTAAAATGTAACATTTTATCATGTTAAAATGTAACATTTTATCATGTTAAAATGAAACATGTTAAAATGTAACATTTTATCATGTTAAAATGCTACATTTTAACATGTAACATGTTGAAACGTAACATGTAAAATTGTAACATTTTATCATGTTAAAATGCAACATTTTAACATGTAACATGTTGAAACGTTACATGTTAAAATGTAACATTTTATCATGTTAAAATGCAACATGTTAAAATGTAACATTTTATCATGTTAAAATGAAACATGTTAAAATGTAACATTTTATCATGTTAAAATTAAACTTGTTAAAATGTAACATTTTAAAATGTAACATGTTGAAATGTAACATGTTAAAATGTAACATGTTAAAATGTAACATCTTATCATGATAAAATGCAACATATTAAAATGTAACATGTTTAAATGTAACATTTTTAAATGTAACATTTTATCATGTTAAAATGAAACATGTTAAAATGAAACATGTTAAAATGTAACATTTTATCATGGTAAAATGAAACATGTTAAAAATTAACATTTTAAAATGTTAAAATGCAACATGTTAAAATGTAACATATTAAAATGTAACATGTTAAAATGTAACATGTTAAAATGTAACATTTTAAAATGTAACATTTTATCATGTTAAAATGAAACATGTTAAAATTTAACCTTTTTATTATGTTAAAATGAAACATGTTAAAATGTAACATTTTATCGTGTTAAAATAAAACATGTTAAAATGAAACTTGTTAAAATGTAACATTTTAAAATGTTACATGTTAAAATGTAACATTTTATCATGATAAAATGCAACATATTAAAATGTAACATATTAAAATGAAACATGTTAAAATGTAAGATTTTTTAATGTAACATTTTTAAATGTAACATTTTTAAATGTAACATTTTATCATCTTAAAATAAAACATGTTAAAATTTAACATTTTTAATGTTAAAATGCAACATGTTAAAATGTAACATTTTATCATGTTAAAATGCAGCATGTTAAAATGCAACATGTTAAAATGAAACATATTAAAATGTAACATTTTATCGTGTTAAAATGAAACATGTTAAAATGTAACATTTTATTTTGTTAAAATGAAACATGTTAAAATGTAACATTTTATCATGTTAAAATGAAACATGTTAAAATTAAACTTGTTAAAATGTAACATTTTAAAATGTAACATGTTAAAATGCAACATGTTAAAATGTAACATTTTATCATGATAAAATGCAACATATTAAAATGTAACATATTAAAATGTAACATGTTAAAATGTAACATTTTTAAATGTAACATTTTATCATGTTAAAATTAAACATGGTAAAATGAAACATGTTAAAATGTAACATTTTATCATGGTAAAATGAAACATGTTAAAAATTAACATTTTAAAATGTTAAAATGCAACATGTTAAAATGTAACATTTTTAAATGTAACATTTTATCATGTTAAAATGAAACATGTTTAAATGAAACATGTAAAAATGTAACATTTTCAAATGAAACATGTTAAAATACAACATGTTAAAATGTAACATTTTATCATGATAAAATGCAACATATTAAAATGTAACATATTAAAATGTAACATGTTAAAATGTTAGATTTTTAAATGTAACATTTTATCATGTTAAAATTAAACATACTTAAATGAAACATGTAAAAATGTAACTTTTTCAAATGAAACATGTTAAAATGTAACATTTCCAAATAAAACATGTTAAAATGTAACATTTTATCATGTTAAAATGCAACATTTTAAAATGTAACATGTTAAAATGTAACATTTTATCATGTTAAAATGCAACAATTTATCATGTTAAAATGAAACATGTTAAAATGTAACTTTTTATCATGTTAAAATGAAACATGTTAAAATGAAACATGTTAAAATGTAACATTTTATCATGGTAAAATGAAACATGTTAAAAATTAACATTTTAAAATGTTAAAATGCAACATGTTAAAATGTAACATATTAAAATGTAACATGTTAAAATGTAACATTTTATCATGTTAAAATGCAACATGTTAAAATGTAACATATTAAAATGTAACATGTTAAAATGTAACATTTTATCATGTTAAAATGAAACATGTTAAAATTTAACATTTTATTATGTTAAAATGAAACATGTTAAAATGTAACATTTTATCGTGTTAAAATAAAACATGTTAAAATGAAACTTGTTAAAATGTAACATTTTAAAATGTTAAATGTTAAAATGTAACATTTTATCATGATAAAATGCAACATATTAAAATGTAACATATTAAAACGTAACATGTTAAAATGTAACATTTTATCATGTTAAAAGGCAACATGTTAAAATGAAACATGTTAAAATGTAACATTTTATCATGTTAAAATGCAACATTTTAACATGTAACATGTTGAAACGTAACATGTTAAAATGTAACATTTTATTATGTTAAAATGAAACATGTTAAAATGTAACATTTTATCATGTTAAAATGAAACATGTTAAAATGAAACATGTTAAAATGTAACATTTTATCATGGTAAAATGAAACATGTTAAAAATTAACATTTTAAAATGTATGCAACATGTTAAAATGTAACATATTAAAATGTAACATGTTAAAATGTAACATTTTATCATGTTAAAATGCAACATGTTAAAATGTAACATATTAAAATGTAACATGTTAAAATGTAACATTTTATCATGTTAAAATGAAACATGTTAAAATTTAACATTTTATTATGTTAAAATGAAACATGTTAAAATGTAACATTTTATCGTGTTAAAATAAAACATGTTTAAATGAAACTTGTTAAAATGTAACATTTTAAAATGTTAAATGTTAAAATGTAACATTTTATCATGATAAAATGCAACATATTAAAATGTAACATATTAAAATGTAACATGTTAAAATGTAAGATTTTTTAATGTAACATTTTTTAATGTAACATTTTTAAATGTAACATTTTATCATGTTAAAATGAAACATGTTAAAATTTAACATTTTTAATGTTAAAATGCAACATGTTAAAATGTAACATTTTATCATGTTAAAATGCAGCATGTTAAAATGCAACATGTTAAAATGTAACATATTAAAATGTAACATTTTATCGTGTTAAAATGAAACATGTTAAAATGTAACATTTTATCATGTTAAAATGAAACATGTTAAAATGTAACATTTTATCATGTTAAAATGCAACATGTTAAAATGTAACATTTTATCATGTTAAAATGAAACATGTTCAAATGTAACATTTTATCATGTTAAAATGCAACATGTTAAAATGTAACATTTTATCATGTTAAATGTTAAAATGTAACATTTTATCATGATAAAATGCAACATATTAAAATGTAACATATTAAAATGTAACATGTTAAAATGTAAGATTTTTTAATGTAACATTTTTTAATGTAACATTTTTAAATGTAACATTTTATCATGTTAAAATGAAACTTGTTAAAATTTAACATTTTTAATGTTAAAATGCAACATGTTAAAATGTAACATTTTATCATGTTAAAATGCAGCATGTTAAAATGCAACATGTTAAAATGTAACATATTAAAATGTAACATTTTATCGTGTTAAAATTAAACATGTTAAAATGTAACATTTTATCATGTTAAAATGAAACATGTTAAAATGTAACATTTTATCATGTTAAAATGCAACATGTTAAAATGTAACATTTTATCATGTTAAAATGAAACATGTTCAAATGTAACATTTTATCATGTTAAAATGCAACATGTTAAAATGTAACATTTTATCATGTTAAAATGCAACATGTTAAAACGTAACATGTTAAAATGAAACATGTTAAAATGTAACATTTTATCATGTTAAAATGAAACGTTAAAATGTAACATTTTATCATGTTAAAATGCAACATGTTAAAATGTAACATTTTATCATGTTAAAATGCAACATGTTAAAATGTAACATATTAAAATGAAACATGTTAAAATGTAACATTTTATCATGTTAAAATGCAACATGTTAAAATGTAACATTTTATCATGTTAAAATGCAACATGTTAAAATGTAACATTTTATCATGTTAAAATGCAACATGTTAAAATGTAACATTTTATCATGTTAAAATGCAACATGTTAAAATGTAACATATTAAAATGTAACATGTTAAAATGTAACATTTTAAATTGTAACATTTTTAAATGAAACATGTTAAAATGTAACATTTTATCATGTTAAAATGAAACGTTAAAATGTAACATTTTATCATGTTAAAATGAAACATGTTAAAATGTAACATATTATCATGTTAAAATGAAACATGTTAAAATGTAACATTTTATCATGTTAAAATGCAACATGTTAAAATGTAACATTTTATCATGTTAAAATGCAAAATGTTAAAATGTAACATATTAAAATGTAACATGTTCAAATGTAACATTTAATCATGTTAAAATGCAACATGTTAAAATGTAACATTTTTATCGTGTTAAAATGAAACAAGTAAAAATGTAACATTTTATCATGTTAAAATGCAACATGTTAAAATGTAACATTTTATCATGTTAAAATGAAACATGTTAAAATGTAACATTTTATCATGTTAAAATGAAACATGTTAAAATGTAACATTTTATCATGTTAAAATGCAACATGTTAAAATGTAACATATTAAAATGTAACATGTTAAAATGTAACATTTTATCATGTTAAAATGAAACATGTTAAAATTTAACATTTTATTATGTTAAAATGAAACATGTTAAAATGTAACATTTTATCGTGTTAAAATAAAACATGTTAAAATGAAACTTGTTAAAATGTAACATTTTAAAATGTTAAATGTTAAAATGTAACATTTTATCATGATAAAATGCAACATATTAAAATGTAACATATTAAAACGTAACATGTTAAAATGTAACATTTTATCATGTTAAAAGGCAACATGTTAAAATGAAACATGTTAAAATGTAACATTTTATCATGTTAAAATGCAACATTTTAACATGTAACATGTTGAAACGTAACATGTTAAAATGTAACATTTTATTATGTTAAAATGAAACATGTTAAAATGTAACATTTTATCATGTTAAAATGAAACATGTTAAAATGAAACATGTTAAAATGTAACATTTTATCATGGTAAAATGAAACATGTTAAAAATTAACATTTTAAAATGTATGCAACATGTTAAAATGTAACATATTAAAATGTAACATGTTAAAATGTAACATTTTATCATGTTAAAATGCAACATGTTAAAATGTAACATATTAAAATGTAACATGTTAAAATGTAACATTTTATCATGTTAAAATGAAACATGTTAAAATTTAACATTTTATTATGTTAAAATGAAACATGTTAAAATGTAACATTTTATCGTGTTAAAATAAAACATGTTAAAATGAAACTTGTTAAAATGTAACATTTTAAAATGTTAAATGTTAAAATGTAACATTTTATCATGTTAAAATGCAACATGTTAAAATGTAACATTTTATCATGTTAAAATGCAACATGTTAAAATGTAACATATTAAAATGAAACATGTTAAAATGTAACATTTTATCATGTTAAAATGCAACATGTTAAAATGTAACATTTTATCATGTTAAAATGCAACATGTTAAAATGTAACATTTTATCATGTTAAAATGCAACATGTTAAAATGTAACATTTTATCATGTTAAAATGCAACATGTTAAAATGTAACATATTAAAATGTAACATGTTAAAATGTAACATTTTAAATTGTAACATTTTTAAATGAAACGTTAAAATGTAACATTTTATCATGTTAAAATGAAACATGTTAAAATGTAACATATTATCATGTTAAAATGAAACATGTTAAAATGTAACATTTTATCATGTTAAAATGCAACATGTTAAAATGTAACATTTTATCATGTTAAAATGCAAAATGTTAAAATGTAACATATTAAAATGTAACATGTTCAAATGTAACATTTAATCATGTTAAAATGCAACATGTTAAAATGTAACATTTTTATTGTGTTAAAATGAAACAAGTAAAAATGTAACATTTTATCATGTTAAAATGCAACATGTTAAAATGTAACATTTTATCATGTTAAAATGAAACATGTTAAAATGTAACATTTTATCATGTTAAAATGAAACATGTTAAAATGTAACATTTTATCATGTTAAAATGCAACATGTTAAAATGTAACATATTAAAATGTAACATGTTAAAATGTAACATTTTATCATGTTAAAATGAAACATGTTAAAATTTAACATTTTATTATGTTAAAATGAAACATGTTAAAATGTAACATTTTATCGTGTTAAAATAAAACATGTTAAAATGAAACTTGTTAAAATGTAACATTTTAAAATGTTAAATGTTAAAATGTAACATTTTATCATGATAAAATGCAACATATTAAAATGTAACATATTAAAACGTAACATGTTAAAATGTAACATTTTATCATGTTAAAAGGCAACATGTTAAAATGAAACATGTTAAAATGTAACATTTTATCATGTTAAAATGCAACATTTTAACATGTAACATGTTGAAACGTAACATGTTAAAATGTAACATTTTATTATGTTAAAATGAAACATGTTAAAATGTAACATTTTATCATGTTAAAATGAAGCATGTTAAAATGAAACATGTTAAAATGTAACATTTTATCATGGTAAAATGAAACATGTTAAAAATTAACATTTTAAAATGTATGCAACATGTTAAAATGTAACATATTAAAATGTAACATGTTAAAATGTAACATTTTATCATGTTAAAATGCAACATGTTAAAATGTAACATATTAAAATGTAACATGTTAAAATGTAACATTTTATCATGTTAAAATGAAACATGTTAAAATTTAACATTTTATTATGTTAAAATGAAACATGTTAAAATGTAACATTTTATCGTGTTAAAATAAAACATGTTAAAATGAAACTTGTTAAAATGTAACATTTTAAAATGTTAAATGTTAAAATGTAACATTTTATCATGATAAAATGCAACATATTAAAATGTAACATATTAAAATGTAACATGTTAAAATGTAAGATTTTTTAATGTAACATTTTTTAATGTAACATTTTTAAATGTAACATTTTATCATGTTAAAATGAAACATGTTAAAATTTAACATTTTTAATGTTAAAATGCAACATGTTAAAATGTAACATTTTATCATGTTAAAATGCAGCATGTTAAAATGCAACATGTTAAAATGTAACATATTAAAATGTAACATTTTATCGTGTTAAAATGAAACATGTTAAAATGTAACATTTTATCATGTTAAAATGAAACATGTTAAAATGTAACATTTTATCATGTTAAAATGCAACATGTTAAAATGTAACATTTTATCATGTTAAAATGAAACATGTTCAAATGTAACATTTTATCATGTTAAAATGCAACATGTTAAAATGTAACATTTTATCATGTTAAAATGCAACATGTTAAAATGTAACATGTTAAAATGAAACATGTTAAAATGTAACATTTTATCATGTTAAAATGAAACGTTAAAATGTAACATTTTATCATGTTAAAATGCAACATGTTAAAATGTAACATTTTATCATGTTAAAATGCAACATGTTAAAATGTAACATATTAAAATGAAACATGTTAAAATGTAACATTTTATCATGTTAAAATGAAACATGTTAAAATTTAACATTTTATTATGTTAAAATGAAACATGTTAAAATGTAACATTTTATCGTGTTAAAATAAAACATGTTAAAATGAAACTTGTTAAAATGTAACATTTTAAAATGTTAAATGTTAAAATGTAACATTTTATCATGATAAAATGCAACATATTAAAATGTAACATATTAAAATGTAACATGTTAAAATGTAAGATTTTTTAATGTAACATTTTTTAATGTAACATTTTTAAATGTAACATTTTATCATGTTAAAATGAAACTTGTTAAAATTTAACATTTTTAATGTTAAAATGCAACATGTTAAAATGTAACATTTTATCATGTTAAAATGCAGCATGTTAAAATGCAACATGTTAAAATGTAACATATTAAAATGTAACATTTTATCGTGTTAAAATTAAACATTTTATCATGTTAAAATGAAACATGTTAAAATGTAACATTTTATCATGTTAAAATGCAACATGTTAAAATGTAACATTTTATCATGTTAAAATGAAACATGTTCAAATGTAACATTTTATCATGTTAAAATGCAACATGTTAAAATGTAACATTTTATCATGTTAAAATGCAACATGTTAAAATGTAACATGTTAAAATGAAACATGTTAAAATGTAACATTTTATCATGTTAAAATGCAACATGTTAAAATGTAACATTTTATCATGTTAAAATGCAACATGTTAAAATGTAACATATTAAAATGAAACATGTTAAAATGTAACATTTTATCATGTTAAAATGCAACATGTTAAAATGTAACATTTTATCATGTTAAAATGCAACATGTTAAAATGTAACATTTTATCATGTTAAAATGCAACATGTTAAAATGTAACATATTAAAATGTAACATGTTAAAATGTAACATTTTAAATTGTAACATTTTTAAATGAAACATGTTAAAATGTAACATTTTATCATGTTAAAATGAAACGTTAAAATGTAACATTTTATCATGTTAAAATGAAACATGTTAAAATGTAACATATTATCATGTTAAAATGAAACATGTTAAAATGTAACATTTTATCATGTTAAAATGCAACATGTTAAAATGTAACATTTTATCATGTTAAAATGCAAAATGTTAAAATGTAACATATTAAAATGTAACATGTTCAAATGTAACATTTAATCATGTTAAAATGCAACATGTTAAAATGTAACATTTTTATCGTGTTAAAATGAAACAAGTAAAAATGTAACATTTTATCATGTTAAAATGCAACATGTTAAAATGTAACATTTTATCATGTTAAAATGAAACATGTTAAAATGTAACATTTTATCATGTTAAAATGAAACATGTTAAAATGTAACATTTTATCATGTTAAAATGCAACATGTTAAAATGTAACATTTTATCATGTTAAAATGCAACATGTTAAAATGTAACATGTTAAAATAAAACATGTTAAAATGTAACATTTTATCATGTTAAAATGAAACGTTAAAATGTAACATTTTATCATGTTAAAATGCAACATGTTAAAATGTAACATTTTATCATATTAAAATGCAACATGTTAAAATGTAACATTTTATCATGTTAAAATGCAACATTTTAAAATGTAACGTATTAAAATGTAACATGTTAAAATGTAACATTTTAAAATGTAACATTTTATCATGTTAAAATGCAACATGTTAAAATGTAACATTTTATCATGTTAAAATGCAACATGTTAAAATGTACAATTTTATCATGTTAAAATGCAACATGTTAAAATGTAACGTATTAAAATGTAACATTTTAAAATGTAACATTTTATCATGTTAAAATGAAGAATGTTAAAATGTAACATTTTATCATGTTAAAATGCAACATGTTAAAATGTAACATTTTATCATGTTAAAATGCAACATGTTAAAATGTAACATTTTATCATGTTAAAATGCAACATGTTAAAATGAAACATTTTATGATGTTAAAATGAAAAATGTTAAAATCTAACATTTTATCATGTTTAAATGAAACATGTAAAAATGTAACATTTTTAAATGTAACATTTTATCATGTTAAAATGAAACATTTTTAAATGTAACATTTTATCATGTTAAAATGAAACATGTTAAAATGTAACATTTTATCATGTTAAAATGAAACGTTAAAATGTAACATTTTATCATGTTAAAATGAAACATGTTAAAATGTAACATTTTATTATGTTAAAATGAAACATGTTAAAATGTAACATATTAAAATGTAACATGTTAAAATGTAACATTTTATGATGTTAAAATGAAAAATGTTAAAATGTAACATTTTATCATGTTTAAATGAAACATGTTAAAATGTAACATTTTATCATGTTAAAATGAAACATGTTAAAATGTAACATTTTATCATGTTAAAATGAAACATGTTAAAATGTAACATTTTATCATGTTAAAATGAAACGTAAAAATGTAACATTTTATCATGTTAAAATGAAACATGTTAAAATGTAACATTTTATCATGTTAAAATGAAACGTTAAAATGTAACATTTTATTATGTTAAAATGAAACATGTTAAAATGTAACATTTTATTATGTTAAAATGTAACATGTTAAAATGTAACATATTAAAATGTAACATGTTAAAATGTTACATTTTAAAATGTAACATTTTAAATTGAAACATGTTAAAATGTAACATTTTATCATGTTAAAATGCAACATGTTAAAATGTATCATTTTATCATGTTAAAATGAAACATGTTAAAATGTAACATTTTATCATGTTAAAATGAAACGTTAAAATGTAACATTTTATCATGTTAAAATGAAACATGTTAAAATGTAACATTTTAATATGTTAAAATGAAACATGTTAAAATGTAACATTTTATTATGTTAAAATGAAACATGTTAAAATGTAACATTATATCATGTTAAAATGAAACATGTTAAAATGTAACATTTTATCATGTTAAAATGCAACATGTTAAAATGTAACATTTTATCATGCTAAAATGCAACATGTTAAAATGTAACATTTTATCATGTTAAAATGCAACATGTTTAAAATGTAACATTTTAACATGTTACATTTTAACATGTTGCATTTTAACATGCTGCATTTTAACATGATAAAATGTTACATTTTAACATGTTGCATTTTAACATTAAAAATGTTACATTTTTACATGTTTCATTTTAACATGATAAAATGTTACATTTTAACATGTTGCATTTTAACATGATAAAATGTTAAATTTTAACATGTTTCATTTTAACATGCTAAAATGTTACATTTTAACAAGTTTCATTTTAACATGTTGCATTTTAACATGATAAAATGTTACATTTTAGCATGGTACATTTTAAAATATTACATTTTAACAAATTTCATTTTAACATGATAAAATGTTACATTTTAAAATGTTTAATTTTAACATGTTACATTTTAATATGTTACATTTTAACATGTTACATTTTAACATGTTACATTTTAACATGTTACATTTTAACATGTTACATTTTAACATGTTACATTTTAACATGTTACATTTTAAAATGTTACATTTTAACAAGTTTAATTTTAACATGATAAAATGTTACATTTTAACATGTTTCATTTTAACATGATAAAATGTTACATTTTAACATGTTTCATTTTAACATAATAAAATGTTACATTTTAACATGTTTCATTTTAACACGATAAAATGTTACATTTTAATATGTTACATTTTAACATGTTGCATTTTAACATGCTGCATTTTAACATGATAAAATGTTACATTTTAACATGTTGCATTTTAACATTAAAAATGTTAAATTTTAACATGTTTCATTTTAACATAATAAAATGTTACATTTTAACATGTTGCATTTTAACATGATAAAATGTTAAATTTTAACATGTTTCATTTTAACATGCTAAAATGTTACATTTTAACATGTTTTATTTTAACATGTTGCATTTTAACATGATAAAATGTTACATTTTAGCATTGTACATTTTAAAATATTACATTTTAACAAATTTCATTTTAACATGATAAAATGTTACATTTTAAAATGTTAAATTTTAACATGTTACATTTTAATATGTTAAATTTTAACATGTTGCATTTTAAAATGTTAAAATGCAACATGTTAAAATGTAACATTTTAAAATGTAACATTTTATCATGTTAAAATGAAATTTGTTAAAATGTTATGTTTTAAAATGTTACATGCTAAAATGTAACATTTTATCATGTTAAAATGCAACATGTTAAAATGAAACATGTTAAAATGTAACATTTTAGCATGTTAAAATGAAACTTGTTTAAATGTAACATATTAAAATGTTAAAATGAAACGTTAAAATGTAACATATTAAAATGTAACATATTAAAATGTAACGGGTTAAAATGTAACATTTTAAAATGTAACATTTTATCATGTTAAAATGAAACATGTTAAAATGTAACATTTTATCATGTTAAAATGCAACATGTTAAAATGTAACATTTTATCATGTTAAAATGCAAAATGTTAAAATGTAACATATTAAAATGTAACATGTTCAAATGTAACATTTAATCATGTTAAAATGCAACATGTTAAAATGTAACATTTTTATCGTGTTAAAATGAAACAAGTAAAAATGTAACATTTTATCATGTTAAAATGCAACATGTTAAAATGTAACATTTTATCATGTTAAAATGAAACATGTTAAAATGTAACATTTTATCATGTTAAAATGAAACATGTTAAAATGTAACATTTTATCATGTTAAAATGCAACATGTTAAAATGTAACATTTTATCATGTTAAAATGCAACATGTTAAAATGTAACATGTTAAAATAAAACATGTTAAAATGTAACATTTTATCATGTTAAAATGAAACGTTAAAATGTAACATTTTATCATGTTAAAATGCAACATGTTAAAATGTAACATTTTATCATATTAAAATGCAACATGTTAAAATGTAACATTTTATCATGTTAAAATGCAACATTTTAAAATGTAACGTATTAAAATGTAACATGTTAAAATGTAACATTTTAAAATGTAACATTTTATCATGTTAAAATGCAACATGTTAAAATGTAACATTTTATCATGTTAAAATGCAACATGTTAAAATGTACAATTTTATCATGTTAAAATGCAACATGTTAAAATGTAACGTATTAAAATGTAACATTTTAAAATGTAACATTTTATCATGTTAAAATGAAGAATGTTAAAATGTAACATTTTATCATGTTAAAATGCAACATGTTAAAATGTAACATTTTATCATGTTAAAATGCAACATGTTAAAATGTAACATTTTATCATGTTAAAATGCAACATGTTAAAATGAAACATTTTATGATGTTAAAATGAAAAATGTTAAAATCTAACATTTTATCATGTTTAAATGAAACATGTAAAAATGTAACATTTTTAAATGTAACATTTTATCATGTTAAAATGAAACATTTTTAAATGTAACATTTTATCATGTTAAAATGAAACATGTTAAAATATAACATTTTATCATGTTAAAATGAAACATGTTAAAATGTAACATTTTATCATGTTAAAATGCAACATGTTAAAATGTAACATTTTATCATGTTAAAATGCAACATGTTAAAATGTAACATGTTAAAATAAAACATGTTAAAATGTAACATTTTATCATGTTAAAATGAAACGTTAAAATGTAACATTTTATCATGTTAAAATGCAACATGTTAAAATGTAACATTTTATCATATTAAAATGCAACATGTTAAAATGTAACATTTTATCATGTTAAAATGCAACATTTTAAAATGTAACGTATTAAAATGTAACATGTTAAAATGTAACATTTTAAAATGTAACATTTTATCATGTTAAAATGCAACATGTTAAAATGTAACATTTTATCATGTTAAAATGCAACATGTTAAAATGTACAATTTTATCATGTTAAAATGCAACATGTTAAAATGTAACGTATTAAAATGTAACATTTTAAAATGTAACATTTTATCATGTTAAAATGAAGAATGTTAAAATGTAACATTTTATCATGTTAAAATGCAACATGTTAAAATGTAACATTTTATCATGTTAAAATGCAACATGTTAAAATGTAACATTTTATCATGTTAAAATGCAACATGTTAAAATGAAACATTTTATGATGTTAAAATGAAAAATGTTAAAATCTAACATTTTATCATGTTTAAATGAAACATGTAAAAATGTAACATTTTTAAATGTAACATTTTATCATGTTAAAATGAAACATTTTTAAATGTAACATTTTATCATGTTAAAATGAAACATGTTAAAATGTAACATTTTATCATGTTAAAATGAAACGTTAAAATGTAACATTTTATCATGTTAAAATGAAACATGTTAAAATGTAACATTTTATTATGTTAAAATGAAACATGTTAAAATGTAACATATTAAAATGTAACATGTTAAAATGTAACATTTTATGATGTTAAAATGAAAAATGTTAAAATGTAACATTTTATCATGTTTAAATGAAACATGTTAAAATGTAACATTTTATCATGTTAAAATGAAACATGTTAAAATGTAACATTTTATCATGTTAAAATGAAACATGTTAAAATGTAACATTTTATCATGTTAAAATGAAACGTAAAAATGTAACATTTTATCATGTTAAAATGAAACATGTTAAAATGTAACATTTTATCATGTTAAAATGAAACGTTAAAATGTAACATTTTATTATGTTAAAATGAAACATGTTAAAATGTAACATTTTATTATGTTAAAATGTAACATGTTAAAATGTAACATATTAAAATGTAACATGTTAAAATGTTACATTTTAAAATGTAACATTTTAAATTGAAACATGTTAAAATGTAACATTTTATCATGTTAAAATGCAACATGTTAAAATGTATCATTTTATCATGTTAAAATGAAACATGTTAAAATGTAACATTTTATCATGTTAAAATGAAACGTTAAAATGTAACATTTTATCATGTTAAAATGAAACATGTTAAAATGTAACATTTTAATATGTTAAAATGAAACATGTTAAAATGTAACATTTTATTATGTTAAAATGAAACATGTTAAAATGTAACATTATATCATGTTAAAATGAAACATGTTAAAATGTAACATTTTATCATGTTAAAATGCAACATGTTAAAATGTAACATTTTATCATGCTAAAATGCAACATGTTAAAATGTAACATTTTATCATGTTAAAATGCAACATGTTTAAAATGTAACATTTTAACATGTTACATTTTAACATGTTGCATTTTAACATGCTGCATTTTAACATGATAAAATGTTACATTTTAACATGTTGCATTTTAACATTAAAAATGTTACATTTTTACATGTTTCATTTTAACATGATAAAATGTTACATTTTAACATGTTGCATTTTAACATGATAAAATGTTAAATTTTAACATGTTTCATTTTAACATGCTAAAATGTTACATTTTAACAAGTTTCATTTTAACATGTTGCATTTTAACATGATAAAATGTTACATTTTAGCATGGTACATTTTAAAATATTACATTTTAACAAATTTCATTTTAACATGATAAAATGTTACATTTTAAAATGTTTAATTTTAACATGTTACATTTTAATATGTTACATTTTAACATGTTACATTTTAACATGTTACATTTTAACATGTTACATTTTAACATGTTACATTTTAACATGTTACATTTTAACATGTTACATTTTAAAATGTTACATTTTAACAAGTTTAATTTTAACATGATAAAATGTTACATTTTAACATGTTTCATTTTAACATGATAAAATGTTACATTTTAACATGTTTCATTTTAACATAATAAAATGTTACATTTTAACATGTTTCATTTTAACACGATAAAATGTTACATTTTAATATGTTACATTTTAACATGTTGCATTTTAACATGCTGCATTTTAACATGATAAAATGTTACATTTTAACATGTTGCATTTTAACATTAAAAATGTTAAATTTTAACATGTTTCATTTTAACATAATAAAATGTTACATTTTAACATGTTGCATTTTAACATGATAAAATGTTAAATTTTAACATGTTTCATTTTAACATGCTAAAATGTTACATTTTAACATGTTTTATTTTAACATGTTGCATTTTAACATGATAAAATGTTACATTTTAGCATTGTACATTTTAAAATATTACATTTTAACAAATTTCATTTTAACATGATAAAATGTTACATTTTAAAATGTTAAATTTTAACATGTTACATTTTAATATGTTAAATTTTAACATGTTGCATTTTAAAATGTTAAAATGCAACATGTTAAAATGTAACATTTTAAAATGTAACATTTTATCATGTTAAAATGAAATTTGTTAAAATGTTATGTTTTAAAATGTTACATGCTAAAATGTAACATTTTATCATGTTAAAATGCAACATGTTAAAATGAAACATGTTAAAATGTAACATTTTAGCATGTTAAAATGAAACTTGTTTAAATGTAACATATTAAAATGTTAAAATGAAACGTTAAAATGTAACATATTAAAATGTAACATATTAAAATGTAACGGGTTAAAATGTAACATTTTAAAATGTAACATTTTATCATGTTAAAATGAAACATGTTAAAATGTAACATTTTATCATGTTAAAATGCAACATGTTAAAATGTAACATTTTATCATGTTAAAATGCAAAATGTTAAAATGTAACATATTAAAATGTAACATGTTCAAATGTAACATTTAATCATGTTAAAATGCAACATGTTAAAATGTAACATTTTTATCGTGTTAAAATGAAACAAGTAAAAATGTAACATTTTATCATGTTAAAATGCAACATGTTAAAATGTAACATTTTATCATGTTAAAATGAAACATGTTAAAATGTAACATTTTATCATGTTAAAATGAAACATGTTAAAATGTAACATTTTATCATGTTAAAATGCAACATGTTAAAATGTAACATTTTATCATGTTAAAATGCAACATGTTAAAATGTAACATGTTAAAATAAAACATGTTAAAATGTAACATTTTATCATGTTAAAATGAAACGTTAAAATGTAACATTTTATCATGTTAAAATGCAACATGTTAAAATGTAACATTTTATCATATTAAAATGCAACATGTTAAAATGTAACATTTTATCATGTTAAAATGCAACATTTTAAAATGTAACGTATTAAAATGTAACATGTTAAAATGTAACATTTTAAAATGTAACATTTTATCATGTTAAAATGCAACATGTTAAAATGTAACATTTTATCATGTTAAAATGCAACATGTTAAAATGTACAATTTTATCATGTTAAAATGCAACATGTTAAAATGTAACGTATTAAAATGTAACATTTTAAAATGTAACATTTTATCATGTTAAAATGAAGAATGTTAAAATGTAACATTTTATCATGTTAAAATGCAACATGTTAAAATGTAACATTTTATCATGTTAAAATGCAACATGTTAAAATGTAACATTTTATCATGTTAAAATGCAACATGTTAAAATGAAACATTTTATGATGTTAAAATGAAAAATGTTAAAATCTAACATTTTATCATGTTTAAATGAAACATGTAAAAATGTAACATTTTTAAATGTAACATTTTATCATGTTAAAATGAAACATTTTTAAATGTAACATTTTATCATGTTAAAATGAAACATGTTAAAATGTAACATTTTATCATGTTAAAATGAAACGTTAAAATGTAACATTTTATCATGTTAAAATGAAACATGTTAAAATGTAACATTTTATTATGTTAAAATGAAACATGTTAAAATGTAACATATTAAAATGTAACATGTTAAAATGTAACATTTTATGATGTTAAAATGAAAAATGTTAAAATGTAACATTTTATCATGTTTAAATGAAACATGTTAAAATGTAACATTTTATCATGTTAAAATGAAACATGTTAAAATGTAACATTTTATCATGTTAAAATGAAACATGTTAAAATGTAACATTTTATCATGTTAAAATGAAACGTAAAAATGTAACATTTTATCATGTTAAAATGAAACATGTTAAAATGTAACATTTTATCATGTTAAAATGAAACGTTAAAATGTAACATTTTATTATGTTAAAATGAAACATGTTAAAATGTAACATTTTATTATGTTAAAATGTAACATGTTAAAATGTAACATATTAAAATGTAACATGTTAAAATGTTACATTTTAAAATGTAACATTTTAAATTGAAACATGTTAAAATGTAACATTTTATCATGTTAAAATGCAACATGTTAAAATGTATCATTTTATCATGTTAAAATGAAACATGTTAAAATGTAACATTTTATCATGTTAAAATGAAACGTTAAAATGTAACATTTTATCATGTTAAAATGAAACATGTTAAAATGTAACATTTTAATATGTTAAAATGAAACATGTTAAAATGTAACATTTTATTATGTTAAAATGAAACATGTTAAAATGTAACATTATATCATGTTAAAATGAAACATGTTAAAATGTAACATTTTATCATGTTAAAATGCAACATGTTAAAATGTAACATTTTATCATGCTAAAATGCAACATGTTAAAATGTAACATTTTATCATGTTAAAATGCAACATGTTTAAAATGTAACATTTTAACATGTTACATTTTAACATGTTGCATTTTAACATGCTGCATTTTAACATGATAAAATGTTACATTTTAACATGTTGCATTTTAACATTAAAAATGTTACATTTTTACATGTTTCATTTTAACATGATAAAATGTTACATTTTAACATGTTGCATTTTAACATGATAAAATGTTAAATTTTAACATGTTTCATTTTAACATGCTAAAATGTTACATTTTAACAAGTTTCATTTTAACATGTTGCATTTTAACATGATAAAATGTTACATTTTAGCATGGTACATTTTAAAATATTACATTTTAACAAATTTCATTTTAACATGATAAAATGTTACATTTTAAAATGTTTAATTTTAACATGTTACATTTTAATATGTTACATTTTAACATGTTACATTTTAACATGTTACATTTTAACATGTTACATTTTAACATGTTACATTTTAACATGTTACATTTTAACATGTTACATTTTAAAATGTTACATTTTAACAAGTTTAATTTTAACATGATAAAATGTTACATTTTAACATGTTTCATTTTAACATGATAAAATGTTACATTTTAACATGTTTCATTTTAACATAATAAAATGTTACATTTTAACATGTTTCATTTTAACACGATAAAATGTTACATTTTAATATGTTACATTTTAACATGTTGCATTTTAACATGCTGCATTTTAACATGATAAAATGTTACATTTTAACATGTTGCATTTTAACATTAAAAATGTTAAATTTTAACATGTTTCATTTTAACATAATAAAATGTTACATTTTAACATGTTGCATTTTAACATGATAAAATGTTAAATTTTAACATGTTTCATTTTAACATGCTAAAATGTTACATTTTAACATGTTTTATTTTAACATGTTGCATTTTAACATGATAAAATGTTACATTTTAGCATTGTACATTTTAAAATATTACATTTTAACAAATTTCATTTTAACATGATAAAATGTTACATTTTAAAATGTTAAATTTTAACATGTTACATTTTAATATGTTAAATTTTAACATGTTGCATTTTAAAATGTTAAAATGCAACATGTTAAAATGTAACATTTTAAAATGTAACATTTTATCATGTTAAAATGAAATTTGTTAAAATGTTATGTTTTAAAATGTTACATGCTAAAATGTAACATTTTATCATGTTAAAATGCAACATGTTAAAATGAAACATGTTAAAATGTAACATTTTAGCATGTTAAAATGAAACTTGTTTAAATGTAACATATTAAAATGTTAAAATGAAACGTTAAAATGTAACATATTAAAATGTAACATATTAAAATGTAACGGGTTAAAATGTAACATTTTAAAATGTAACATTTTATCATGTTAAAATGAAACATGTTAAAATGTAACATTTTATCATGTTAAAATGCAACATTTTAACATGTAACATGTTGAAACGTAACATGTAAAATTGTAACATTTTATCATGTTAAAATGCAACATTTTAACATGTAACATGTTGAAACGTTACATGTTAAAATGTAACATTTTATCATATTAAAATGCAACATGTTAAAATGTAACATTTTATCATGTTAAAATGCAACATTTTAAAATGTAACGTATTAAAATGTAACATGTTAAAATGTAACATTTTAAAATGTAACATTTTATCATGTTAAAATGCAACATGTTAAAATGTAACATTTTATCATGTTAAAATGCAACATGTTAAAATGTACAATTTTATCATGTTAAAATGCAACATGTTAAAATGTAACGTATTAAAATGTAACATTTTAAAATGTAACATTTTATCATGTTAAAATGAAGAATGTTAAAATGTAACATTTTATCATGTTAAAATGCAACATGTTAAAATGTAACATTTTATCATGTTAAAATGCAACATGTTAAAATGTAACATTTTATCATGTTAAAATGCAACATGTTAAAATGAAACATTTTATGATGTTAAAATGAAAAATGTTAAAATCTAACATTTTATCATGTTTAAATGAAACATGTAAAAATGTAACATTTTTAAATGTAACATTTTATCATGTTAAAATGAAACATTTTTAAATGTAACATTTTATCATGTTAAAATGAAACATGTTAAAATGTAACATTTTATCATGTTAAAATGAAACGTTAAAATGTAACATTTTATCATGTTAAAATGAAACATGTTAAAATGTAACATTTTATTATGTTAAAATGAAACATGTTAAAATGTAACATATTAAAATGTAACATGTTAAAATGTAACATTTTATGATGTTAAAATGAAAAATGTTAAAATGTAACATTTTATCATGTTTAAATGAAACATGTTAAAATGTAACATTTTATCATGTTAAAATGAAACATGTTAAAATGTAACATTTTATCATGTTAAAATGAAACATGTTAAAATGTAACATTTTATCATGTTAAAATGAAACGTAAAAATGTAACATTTTATCATGTTAAAATGAAACATGTTAAAATGTAACATTTTATCATGTTAAAATGAAACGTTAAAATGTAACATTTTATTATGTTAAAATGAAACATGTTAAAATGTAACATTTTATTATGTTAAAATGTAACATGTTAAAATGTAACATATTAAAATGTAACATGTTAAAATGTTACATTTTAAAATGTAACATTTTAAATTGAAACATGTTAAAATGTAACATTTTATCATGTTAAAATGCAACATGTTAAAATGTATCATTTTATCATGTTAAAATGAAACATGTTAAAATGTAACATTTTATCATGTTAAAATGAAACGTTAAAATGTAACATTTTATCATGTTAAAATGAAACATGTTAAAATGTAACATTTTAATATGTTAAAATGAAACATGTTAAAATGTAACATTTTATTATGTTAAAATGAAACATGTTAAAATGTAACATTATATCATGTTAAAATGAAACATGTTAAAATGTAACATTTTATCATGTTAAAATGCAACATGTTAAAATGTAACATTTTATCATGCTAAAATGCAACATGTTAAAATGTAACATTTTATCATGTTAAAATGCAACATGTTTAAAATGTAACATTTTAACATGTTACATTTTAACATGTTGCATTTTAACATGATAAAATGTTACATTTTAACATGTTGCATTTTAACATTAAAAATGTTACATTTTTACATGTTTCATTTTAACATGATAAAATGTTACATTTTAACAAGTTTCATTTTAACATGTTGCATTTTAACATGATAAAATGTTTCATTTTAGCATGGTACATTTTAAAATATTACATTTTAACAAATTTCATTTTAACATGATAAAATGTTACATTTTAAAATGTTTAATTTTAACATGTTACATTTTAATATGTTACATTTTAACATGTTACATTTTAACATGTTACATTTTAACATGTTACATTTTAACATGTTACATTTTAACATGTTACATTTTAACATGTTACATTTTAAAATGTTACATTTTAACAAGTTTAATTTTAACATGATAAAATGTTACATTTTAACATGTTTCATTTTAACATGATAAAATGTTACATTTTAACATGTTTCATTTTAACATAATAAAATGTTACATTTTAACATGTTTCATTTTAACACGATAAAATGTTACATTTTAATATGTTACATTTTAACATGTTGCATTTTAACATGCTGCATTTTAACATGATAAAATGTTACATTTTAACATGTTGCATTTTAACATTAAAAATGTTAAATTTTAACATGTTTCATTTTAACATAATAAAATGTTACATTTTAACATGTTGCATTTTAACATGATAAAATGTTAAATTTTAACATGTTTCATTTTAACATGCTAAAATGTTACATTTTAACATGTTTTATTTTAACATGTTGCATTTTAACATGATAAAATGTTACATTTTAGCATTGTACATTTTAAAATATTACATTTTAACAAATTTCATTTTAACATGATAAAATGTTACATTTTAAAATGTTAAATTTTAACATGTTACATTTTAATATGTTAAATTTTAACATGTTGCATTTTAAAATGTTAAAATGCAACATGTTAAAATGTAACATTTTAAAATGTAACATTTTATCATGTTAAAATGAAATTTGTTAAAATGTTATATTTTAAAATGTTACATGCTAAAATGTAACATTTTATCATGTTAAAATGCAACATGTTAAAATGAAACATGTTAAAATGTAACATTTTAGCATATTAAAATGAAACTTGTTTAAATGTAACATATTAAAATGTTAAAATGAAACGTTAAAATGTAACATATTAAAATGTAACATGTTTAAATGTATCATTTTATCATGTTAAAATGCAACATTTTAAAAATGTAACATATTAAAATGTAACGGGTTAAAATGTAACATTTTAAAATGTAACATTTTATCATGTTAAAATGAAACATGTTAAAATGTAACATTTTATCATGTTAAAATGCAACATTTTAACATGTAACATGTTGAAACGTAACATGTTAAAATGTAACATTTTATCATGTTAAAAGGCAACATGTTAAAATGTAACATTTTATCATTTTAAAAAGAAACATGTTAAAATGTAACATTTTATCATGTTAAAATGTAACATTTTATCATGTTAAAATGTAACATTTTATCATGTTAAAATGTAACATTTTATCATGTTAAAATGAAACATGTTAAAATGTAACATTTTATCATGTTAAAATGCAACATTTTAACATGTAACATGTTGAAACGTAACATGTAAAATTGTAACATTTTATCATGTTAAAATGCAACATTTTAACATGTAACATGTTGAAACGTTACATGTTAAAATGTAACATTTTATCATGTTAAAATGCAACATGTTAAAATGTAACATTTTATCATGTTAAAATGAAACATGTTAAAATGTAACATTTTATCATGTTAAAATTAAACTTGTTAAAATGTAACATTTTAAAATGTAACATGATGAAATGTAACATGTTGAAATGTAACATGTTAAAATGTAACATGTTAAAATGTAACATCTTATCATGATAAAATGCAACATATTAAAATGTAACATATTAAAATGTAACATGTTTAAATGTAACATTTTTAAATGTAACATTTTATCATGTTAAAATGAAACATGTTAAAATGTAACATTTTATCATGGTAAAATGAAACATGTTAAAATGTAACATTTTATCATGTTAAAATAAAACATGTTCAAATGTAACATTTTATCATGTTAAAATGCAACATGTTAAAATGTAACATTTTATCATGTTAAAATGCAACATGTTAAAATGTAACATGTTAAAATGAAATATGTTAAAATGTAACATTTTATCATGTTAAAATGAAACGTTAAAATGTAACATTTTATCATGTTAAAATGCAACATGTTAAAATGTAACATTTTATCATGTTAAAATGCAACATGTTAAAATGTAACATATTAAAATGAAACATGTTAAAATGTAACATTTTATCATGTTAAAATGCAACATGTTAAAATGTAACATTTTATCATGTTAAAATGCAACATGTTAAAATGTAACATTTTATCATGTTAAAATGCAACATGTTAAAATGTAACATTTTATCATGTTAAAATGCAACATGTTAAAATGTAACATTTTATCATGTTAAAATGCAACATGTTAAAATGTAACATATTAAAATGTAACATGTTAAAATGTAACATTTTAAATTGTAACATTTTTAAATGAAACATGTTAAAATGTAACATTTTATCATGTTAAAATGAAACGTTAAAATGTAACATTTTATCATGTTAAAATGAAACATGTTAAAATGTAACATATTATCATGTTAAAATGAAACATGTTAAAATGTAACATTTTATCATGTTAAAATGCAACATGTTAAAATGTAACATTTTATCATGTTAAAATGCAAAATGTTAAAATGTAACATATTAAAATGTAACATGTTCAAATGTAACATTTAATCATGTTAAAATGCAACATGTTAAAATGTAACATTTTTATCGTGATAAAATGAAACATGTAAAAATGTAACATTTTATCATGTTAAAATGCAACATGTTAAAATGTAACATTTTATCATGTTAAAATGAAACATGTTAAAATGTAACATTTTATCATGTTAAAATGAAACATGTTAAAATGTAACATTTTATCATGTTAAAATGCCACATGTTAAAATGTAACATTTTATCATGTTAAAATGCAACATGTTAAAATGTAACATGTTAAAATAAAACATGTTAAAATGTAACATTTTATCATGTTAAAATGAAACGATAAAATGTAACATTTTATCATGTTAAAATGCAACATGTTAAAATGTAACATTTTATCATGTTAAAATGCAACATTTTAAAATGTAACATTTTATCATGTTAAAATGCAACATTTTAAAATGTAACGTATTAAAATGTAACATGTTAAAATGTAACATTTTAAAATGTAACATTTTATCATGTTAAAATGCAACATGTTAAAATGTAACATTTTATCATGTTAAAATGCAACATGTTAAAATGTACAATTTTATCATGTTAAAATGCAACATGTTAAAATGTAACGTATTAAAATGTAACATTTTAAAATGTAACATTTTATCATGTTAAAATGAAGAATGTTAAAATGTAACATTTTATCATGTTAAAATGCAACATGTTAAAATGTAACATTTTATCATGTTAAAATGCAACATGTTAAAATGTACAATTTTATCATGTTAAAATGCAACATGTTAAAATGTAACGTATTAAAATGTAACATTTTAAAATGTAACATTTTATCATGTTAAAATGAAGAATGTTAAAATGTAACATTTTATCATGTTAAAATGCAACATGTTAAAATGTAACATTTTATCATGTTAAAATGCAACATGTTAAAATGTAACATTTTATCATGTTAAAATGAAACATGTTAAAATGTAACATTTTATCATGTTAAAATTAAACTTGTTAAAATGTAACATTTTAAAATGTAACATGTTGAAATGTAACATGTTGAAATGTAACATGTTAAAATGTAACATGTTAAAATGTAACATCTTATCATGATAAAATGCAACATATTAAAATGTAACATATTAAAATGTAACATGTTTAAATGTAACATTTTTAAATGTAACATTTTATCATGTTAAAATGAAACATGTAAAAATGTAACTTTTTATCATGGTAAAATGAAACATGTTAAAAATTAACATTTTAAAATGTTAAAATGCAACATGTTAAAATGTAACATATTAAAATGTAACATGTTAAAATGTAACATGATAAAATGTAACATTTTAAAATGTAACATTTTATCATGTTAAAATGAAACATGTTAAAATTTAACATTTTATTATGTTAAAATGAAACATGTTAAAATGTAACATTTTATCGTGTTAAAATAAAACATGTTAAAATGAAACTTGTTAAAATGTAACATTTTAAAATGCAACATGTTAAAATGTAACATATTAAAATGTAACATTTTATCGTGTTAAAATGAAACATGTTAAAATGTAACATTTTATCATGTTAAAATGATACATGTTAAAATGTAACATTTTATCATGTTAAAATGTAACATGTTAAAATGTAACATTTTATCATGTTAAAATGAAACATGTTCAAATGTAACATTTTATCATGTTAAAATGCAACATGTTAAAATGTAACATTTTATCATGTTAAAATGCAACATGTTAAAATGTAACATGTTAAAATGAAACATGTTAAAATGTAACATTTTATCATGTTAAAATGAAACGTTAAAATGTAACATTTTATCATGTTAAAATGCAACATGTTAAAATGTAACATTTTATCATGTTAAAATGCAACATGTTAAAATGTAACATATTAAAATGAAACATGTTAAAATGTAACATTTTATCATGTTAAAATGCAACATGTTAAAATGTAACATTTTATCATGTTAAAATGAAACATGTTAAAATGTAACATTTTATCATGTTAAAATTAAACTTGTTAAAATGTAACATTTTAAAATGTAACATGTTGAAATGTAACATGTTGAAATGTAACATGTTAAAATGTAACATGTTAAAATGTAACATCTTATCATGATAAAATGCAACATATTAAAATGTAACATATTAAAATGTAACATGTTTAAATGTAACATTTTTAAATGTAACATTTTATCATGTTAAAATGAAACATGTTAAAATGTAACATTTTATCATGGTAAAATGAAACATGTTAAAATGTAACATTTTATCATGTTAAAATAAAACATGTTCAAATGTAACATTTTATCATGTTAAAATGCAACATGTTAAAATGTAACATTTTATCATGTTAAAATGCAACATGTTAAAATGTAACATGTTAAAATGAAACATGTTAAAATGTAACATTTTATCATGTTAAAATGAAACGTTAAAATGTAACATTTTATCATGTTAAAATGCAACATGTTAAAATGTAACATTTTATCATGTTAAAATGCAACATGTTAAAATTTAACATATTAAAATGAAACATGTTAAAATGTAACATTTTATCATGTTAAAATGCAACATGTTAAAATGTAACATTTTATCATGTTAAAATGCAACATGTTAAAATGTAACATTTTATCATGTTAAAATGCAACATGTTAAAATGTAACATTTTATCATGTTAAAATGCAACATGTTAAAATGTAACATTTTATCATGTTAAAATGCAACATGTTAAAATGTAACATATTAAAATGTAACATGTTAAAATGTAACATTTTAAATTGTAACATTTTTAAATGAAACATGTTAAAATGTAACATTTTATCATGTTAAAATGAAACGTTAAAATGTAACATTTTATCATGTTAAAATGAAACATGTTAAAATGTAACATATTATCATGTTAAAATGAAACATGTTAAAATGTAACATTTTATCATGTTAAAATGCAACATGTTAAAATGTAACATTTTATCATGTTAAAATGCAAAATGTTAAAATGTAACATATTAAAATGTAACATGTTCAAATGTAACATTTAATCATGTTAAAATGCAACATGTTAAAATGTAACATTTTTATCGTGATAAAATGAAACATGTAAAAATGTAACATTTTATCATGTTAAAATGCAACATGTTAAAATGTAACATTTTATCATGTTAAAATGAAACATGTTAAAATGTAACATTTTATCATGTTAAAATGAAACATGTTAAAATGTAACATTTTATCATGTTAAAATGCCACATGTTAAAATGTAACATTTTATCATGTTAAAATGCAACATGTTAAAATGTAACATGTTAAAATAAAACATGTTAAAATGTAACATTTTATCATGTTAAAATGAAACGATAAAATGTAACATTTTATCATGTTAAAATGCAACATGTTAAAATGTAACATTTTATCATGTTAAAATGCAACATTTTAAAATGTAACATTTTATCATGTTAAAATGCAACATTTTAAAATGTAACGTATTAAAATGTAACATGTTAAAATGTAACATTTTAAAATGTAACATTTTATCATGTTAAAATGCAACATGTTAAAATGTAACATTTTATCATGTTAAAATGCAACATGTTAAAATGTACAATTTTATCATGTTAAAATGCAACATGTTAAAATGTAACGTATTAAAATGTAACATTTTAAAATGTAACATTTTATCATGTTAAAATGAAGAATGTTAAAATGTAACATTTTATCATGTTAAAATGCAACATGTTAAAATGTAACATTTTATCATGTTAAAATGCAACATGTTAAAATGTACAATTTTATCATGTTAAAATGCAACATGTTAAAATGTAACGTATTAAAATGTAACATTTTAAAATGTAACATTTTATCATGTTAAAATGAAGAATGTTAAAATGTAACATTTTATCATGTTAAAATGCAACATGTTAAAATGTAACATTTTATCATGTTAAAATGCAACATGTTAAAATGTAACATTTTATCATGTTAAAATGAAACATGTTAAAATGTAACATTTTATCATGTTAAAATTAAACTTGTTAAAATGTAACATTTTAAAATGTAACATGTTGAAATGTAACATGTTGAAATGTAACATGTTAAAATGTAACATGTTAAAATGTAACATCTTATCATGATAAAATGCAACATATTAAAATGTAACATATTAAAATGTAACATGTTTAAATGTAACATTTTTAAATGTAACATTTTATCATGTTAAAATGAAACATGTAAAAATGTAACTTTTTATCATGGTAAAATGAAACATGTTAAAAATTAACATTTTAAAATGTTAAAATGCAACATGTTAAAATGTAACATATTAAAATGTAACATGTTAAAATGTAACATGATAAAATGTAACATTTTAAAATGTAACATTTTATCATGTTAAAATGAAACATGTTAAAATTTAACATTTTATTATGTTAAAATGAAACATGTTAAAATGTAACATTTTATCGTGTTAAAATAAAACATGTTAAAATGAAACTTGTTAAAATGTAACATTTTAAAATGCAACATGTTAAAATGTAACATATTAAAATGTAACATTTTATCGTGTTAAAATGAAACATGTTAAAATGTAACATTTTATCATGTTAAAATGATACATGTTAAAATGTAACATTTTATCATGTTAAAATGTAACATGTTAAAATGTAACATTTTATCATGTTAAAATGAAACATGTTCAAATGTAACATTTTATCATGTTAAAATGCAACATGTTAAAATGTAACATTTTATCATGTTAAAATGCAACATGTTAAAATGTAACATGTTAAAATGAAACATGTTAAAATGTAACATTTTATCATGTTAAAATGAAACGTTAAAATGTAACATTTTATCATGTTAAAATGCAACATGTTAAAATGTAACATTTTATCATGTTAAAATGCAACATGTTAAAATGTAACATATTAAAATGAAACATGTTAAAATGTAACATTTTATCATGTTAAAATGCAACATGTTAAAATGTAACATTTTATCATGTTAAAATGCAACATGTTAAAATGTAACATTTTATCATGTTAAAATGCAACATGTTAAAATGTAACATTTTATCATGTTAAAATGCAACATGTTATGTAACATTTTATCATGTTAAAATGCAACATGTTAAAATGTAACATATTAAAATGTAACATGTTAAAATGTAACATTTTAAATTGTAACATTTTTAAATGAAACATGTTAAAATGTAACATTTTATCATGTTAAAATGAAACGTTAAAATGTAACATTTTATCATGTTAAAATGAAACATGTTAAAATGTAACATATTATCATGTTAAAATGAAACATGTTAAAATGTAACATTTTATCATGTTAAAATGCAACATGTTAAAATGTAACATTTTATCATGTTAAAATGCAAAATGTTAAAATGTAACATATTAAAATGTAACATGTTCAAATGTAACATTTAATCATGTTAAAATGCAACATGTTAAAATGTAACATTTTTATCGTGTTAAAATGAAACATGTAAAAATGTAACATTTTATCATGTTAAAATGCAACATGTTAAAATGTAACATTTTATCATGTTAAAATGAAACATGTTAAAATGTAACATTTTATCATGTTAAAATGAAACATGTTAAAATGTAACATTTTATCATGTTAAAATGCAACATGTTAAAATGTAACATTTTATCATGTTAAAATGCAACATGTTAAAATGTAACATGTTAAAATAAAACATGTTAAAATGTAACATTTTATCATGTTAAAATGAAACGTTAAAATGTAACATTTTATCATGTTAAAATGCAACATGTTAAAATTTAACATTTTATCATATTAAAATGCAACATGTTAAAATGTAACATTTTATCATGTTAAAATGCAACATTTTATCATGTTAAAATGCAACATTTTAAAATGTAACGTATTAAAATGTAACATGTTAAAATGTAACATTTTAAAATGTAACATTTTATCATGTTAAAATGCAACATGTTAAAATGTAACATTTTATCTTGTTAAAATGCAACATGTTAAAATGTACAATTTTATCATGTTAAAATGCAACATGTTAAAATGTAACGTATTAAAATGTAACATTTTAAAATGTAACATTTTATCATGTTAAAATGAAGAATGTTAAAATGTAACATTTTATCATGTTAAAATGCAACATGTTAAAATGTAACATTTTATCATGTTAAAATGCAACATGTTAAAATGTAACATTTTATCATGTTAAAATGCAACATGTTAAAATGAAACATTTTATGATGTTAAAATGAAAAATGTTAAAATCTAACATTTTATCATGTTTAAATGAAACATGTAAAAATGTAACATTTTTAAATGTAACATTTTATCATGTTAAAATGAAACATGTTAAAATGTAACATTTTATCATGTTAAAATAAAACGTTAAAATGTAACATTTTATCATGTTAAAATGAAACATGTTAAAATGTAACATTTTATTATGTTAAAATGAAACATGTTAAAATGTAACATATTAAAATGTAACATGTTAAAATGTAACATTTTATGATGTTAAAATGAAAAATGTTAAAATGTAACATTTTATCATGTTTAAATGAAACATGTTAAAATGTAACATTTTATCATGTTAAAATGAAACATGTTAAAATGTAACATTTTATCATGTTAAAATGAAACATGTTAAAATGTAACATTTTATCATGTTAAAATGAAACGTAAAAATGTAACATTTTATCATGTTAAAATGAAACATGTTAAAATGTAACATTTTATCATGTTAAAATGAAACGTTAAAATGTAACATTTTATTATGTTAAAATGAAACATGTTAAAATGTAACATTTTATTATGTTAAAATGAAACATGTTAAAATGTAACATATTAAAATGTAACATGTTAAAATGTTACATTTTAAAATGTAACATTTTAAATTGAAACATGTTAAAATGTAACATTTTATCATGTTAAAATGCAACATGTTAAAATGTAACATTTTATCATGTTAAAATGAAACATGTTAAAATGTAACATTTTATCATGTTAAAATGAAACGTTAAAATGTAACATTTTATCATGTTAAAATGAAACATGTTAAAATGTAACATTTTAATATGTTAAAATGAAACATGTTAAAATGTAACATTTTATTATGTTAAAATGAAACATGTTAAAATGTAACATTATATCATGTTAAAATGAAACATGTTAAAATGTAACATTTTATCATGTTAAAATGCAACATGTTAAAATGTAACATTTTATCATGTTAAAATGAAACATGTTAAAATGTAACATTTTATCATGTTAAAATGAAACATGTTAAAATGTAACATTTTATCATGCTAAAATGCAACATGTTAAAATGTAACATTTTATCATGTTAAAATGCAACATGTTTAAAATGTAACATTTTAACATGTTACATTTTAACATGTTGCATTTTAACATGCTGCATTTTAACATGATAAAATGTTACATTTTAACATGTTGCATTTTAACATTAAAAATGTTACATTTTTACATGTTTCATTTTAACATGATAAAATGTTACATTTTAACATGTTGCATTTTAACATGATAAAATGTTAAATTTTAACATGTTTCATTTTAACATGCTAAAATGTTACATTTTAACAAGTTTCATTTTAACATGTTGCATTTTAACATGATAAAATGTTACATTTTAGCATGGTACATTTTAAAATATTACATTTTAACAAATTTCATTTTAACATGATAAAATGTTACATTTTAAAATGTTAAATTTTAACATGTTACATTTTAATATGTTAAATTTTAACATGTTGCATTTTAAAATGTTAAAATGCAACATGTTAAAATGTAACATTTTAAAATGTAACATTTTATCATGTTAAAATGAAATTTGTTAAAATGTTATATTTTAAAATGTTACATGCTAAAATGTAACATTTTATCATGTTAAAATGCAACATGTTAAAATGAAACATGTTAAAATGTAACATTTTAGCATGTTAAAATGAAACTTGTTTAAATGTAACTTATTAAAATGTTAAAATGAAACGTTAAAATGTAACATATTAAAATGTAACATGTTTAAATGTATCATTTTATCATGTTAAAATGCAACATTTTAAAAATGTAACATATTAAAATGTAACGGGTTAAAATGTAACATTTTAAAATGTAACATTTTATCATGTTAAAATGAAACATGTTAAAATGTAACATTTTATCATGTTAAAATGCAACATTTTAACATGTAACATGTTGAAACGTAACATGTTAAAATGTAACATTTTATCATGTTAAAATGCAACATGTTAAAATGTAACATGTTAAAATAAAACATGTTAAAATGTAACATTTTATCATGTTAAAATGAAACGTTAAAATGTAACATTTTATCATGTTAAAATGCAACATGTTAAAATGTAACATTTTATCATATTAAAATGCAACATGTTAAAATGTAACATTTTATCATGTTAAAATGCAACATTTTAAAATGTAACGTATTAAAATGTAACATGTTAAAATGTAACATTTTAAAATGTAACATTTTATCATGTTAAAATGCAACATGTTAAAATGTAACATTTTATCATGTTAAAATGCAACATGTTAAAATGTACAATTTTATCATGTTAAAATGCAACATGTTAAAATGTAACGTATTAAAATGTAACATTTTAAAATGTAACATTTTATCATGTTAAAATGAAGAATGTTAAAATGTAACATTTTATCATGTTAAAATGCAACATGTTAAAATGTAACATTTTATCATGTTAAAATGCAACATGTTAAAATGTAACATTTTATCATGTTAAAATGCAACATGTTAAAATGAAACATTTTATGATGTTAAAATGAAAAATGTTAAAATCTAACATTTTATCATGTTTAAATGAAACATGTAAAAATGTAACATTTTTAAATGTAACATTTTATCATGTTAAAATGAAACATGTTAAAATGTAACATTTTATCATGTTAAAATAAAACGTTAAAATGTAACATTTTATCATGTTAAAATGAAACATGTTAAAATGTAACATTTTATTATGTTAAAATGAAACATGTTAAAATGTAACATATTAAAATGTAACATGTTAAAATGTAACATTTTATGATGTTAAAATGAAAAATGTTAAAATGTAACATTTTATTATGTTTAAATGAAACATGTTAAAATGTAACATTTTATCATGTTAAAATGAAACATGTTAAAATGTAACATTTTATCATGTTAAAATGAAACATGTTAAAATGTAACATTTTATCATGTTAAAATGAAACGTAAAAATGTAACATTTTATCATGTTAAAATGAAACATGTTAAAATGTAACATTTTATCATGTTAAAATGAAACGTTAAAATGTAACATTTTATTATGTTAAAATGAAACATGTTAAAATGTAACATTTTATTATGTTAAAATGAAACATGTTAAAATGTAACATATTAAAATGTAACATGTTAAAATGTTACATTTTAAAATGTAACATTTTAAATTGAAACATGTTAAAATGTAACATTTTATCATGTTAAAATGCAACATGTTAAAATGTAACATTTTATCATGTTAAAATGAAACATGTTAAAATGTAACATTTTATCATGTTAAAATGAAACGTTAAAATGTAACATTTTATCATGTTAAAATGAAACATGTTAAAATGTAACATTTTAATATGTTAAAATGAAACATGTTAAAATGTAACATTTTATTATGTTAAAATGAAACATGTTAAAATGTAACATTATATCATGTTAAAATGAAACATGTTAAAATGTAACATTTTATCATGTTAAAATGCAACATGTTAAAATGTAACATTTTATCATGTTAAAATGAAACATGTTAAAATGTAACATTTTATCATGTTAAAATGAAACATGTTAAAATGTAACATTTTATCATGCTAAAATGCAACATGTTAAAATGTAACATTTTATCATGTTAAAATGCAACATGTTTAAAATGTAACATTTTAACATGTTACATTTTAACATGTTGCATTTTAACATGCTGCATTTTAACATGATAAAATGTTACATTTTAACATGTTGCATTTTAACATTAAAAATGTTACATTTTTACATGTTTCATTTTAACATGATAAAATGTTACATTTTAACATGTTGCATTTTAACATGATAAAATGTTAAATTTTAACATGTTTCATTTTAACATGCTAAAATGTTACATTTTAACAAGTTTCATTTTAACATGTTGCATTTTAACATGATAAAATGTTACATTTTAGCATGGTACATTTTAAAATATTACATTTTAACAAATTTCATTTTAACATGATAAAATGTTACATTTTAAAATGTTAAATTTTAACATGTTACATTTTAATATGTTAAATTTTAACATGTTGCATTTTAAAATGTTAAAATGCAACATGTTAAAATGTAACATTTTAAAATGTAACATTTTATCATGTTAAAATGAAATTTGTTAAAAAGTTATATTTTAAAATGTTACATGCTAAAATGTAACATTTTATCATGTTAAAATGCAACATGTTAAAATGAAACATGTTAAAATGTAACATTTTAGCATGTTAAAATGAAACTTGTTTAAATGTAACTTATTAAAATGTTAAAATGAAACGTTAAAATGTAACATATTAAAATGTAACATGTTTAAATGTATCATTTTATCATGTTAAAATGCAACATTTTAAAAATGTAACATATTAAAATGTAACGGGTTAAAATGTAACATTTTAAAATGTAACATTTTATCATGTTAAAATGAAACATGTTAAAATGTAACATTTTATCATGTTAAAATGCAACATTTTAACATGTAACATGTTGAAACGTAACATGTTAAAATGTAACATTTTATCATGTTAAAAGGCAACATGTTAAAATGTAACATTTTATCATTTTAAAAAGAAACATGTTAAAATGTAACATTTTATCATGTTAAAATGTAACATTTTATCATGTTAAAATGTAACATTTTATCATGTTAAAATGTAACATTTTATCATGTTAAAATGAAACATGTTAAAATGTAACATTTTATCATGTTAAAATGCAACATTTTAACATGTAACATGTTGAAACGTAACATGTAAAATTGTAACTTTTTATCATGTTAAAATGCAACATTTTAACATGTAACATGTTGAAACGTTACATGTTAAAATGTAACATTTTATCATGTTAAAATGCAACATGTTAAAATGTAACATTTTATCATGTTAAAATGAAACATGTTAAAATGTAACATTTTATCATGTTAAAATTAAACTTGTTAAAATGTAACATTTTAAAATGTAACATGTTGAAATGTAACATGTTGAAATGTAACATGTTAAAATGTAACATGTTAAAATGTAACATCTTATCATGATAAAATGCAACATATTAAAATGTAACATATTAAAATGTAACATGTTTAAATGTAACATTTTTAAATGTAACATTTTATCATGTTAAAATGAAACATGTTAAAATGTAACATTTTATCATGGTAAAATGAAACATGTTAAAAATTAACATTTTAAAATGTTAAAATGCAACATGTTAAAATGTAACATATTAAAATGTAACATGTTAAAATGTAACATGTTAAAATGTAACATTTTAAAATGTAACATTTTATCATGTTAAAATGAAACATGTTAAAATTTAACATTTTATTATGTTAAAATGAAACATGTTAAAATGTAACATTTTATCGTGTTAAAATAAAACATGTTAAATTGAAACTTGTTAAAATGTAACATTTTAAAATGCAACATGTTAAAATGTAACATATTAAAATGTAACATGTTTAAATGTAACATTTTTAAATGTAACATTTTATCATGTTAAAATGAAACATGTTAAAATGTAACATTTTATCATGTTAAAATGCAACATGTTAAAATGTAACATTTTATCATGTTAAAATGCAACATGTTAAAATGTAACATGTTAAAATGAAACATGTTAAAATGTAACATTTTATCATGTTAAAATGAAACGTTAAAATGTAACATTTTATCATGTTAAAATGCAACATGTTAAAATGTAACATTTTATCATGTTAAAATGCAACATGTTAAAATGTAACATATTAAAATGAAACATGTTAAAATGTAACATTTTATCATGTTAAAATGCAACATGTTAAAATGTAACATTTTATCATGTTAAAATGCAACATGTTAAAATGTAACATTTTATCATGTTAAAATGCAACATGTTAAAATGTAACATTTTATCATGTTAAAATGCAACATGTTAAAATGTAACATTTTATCATGTTAAAATGCAACATGTTAAAATGTAACATATTAAAATGTAACATGTTAAAATGTAACATTTTAAATTGTAACATTTTTAAATGAAACATGTTAAAATGTAACATTTTATCATGTTAAAATGAAACGTTAAAATGTAACATTTTATCATGTTAAAATGAAACATGTTAAAATGTAACATATTATCATGTTAAAATGAAACATGTTAAAATGTAACATTTTATCATGTTAAAATGCAACATGTTAAAATGTAACATTTTATCATGTAAAAATGCAAAATGTTAAAATGTAACATATTAAAATGTAACATGTTCAAATGTAACATTTAATCATGTTAAAATGCAACATGTTAAAATGTAACATTTTTATCGTGATAAAATGAAACATGTAAAAATGTAACATTTTATCATGTTAAAATGCAACATGTTAAAATGTAACATTTTATCATGTTAAAATGAAACATGTTAAAATGTAACATTTTATCATGTTAAAATGAAACATGTTAAAATGTAACATTTTATCATGTTAAAATGCAACATGTTAAAATGTAACATTTTATCATGTTAAAATGCAACATGTTAAAATGTAACATGTTAAAATAAAACATGTTAAAATGTAACATTTTATCATGTTAAAATGAAACGATAAAATGTAACATTTTATCATGTTAAAATGCAACATGTTAAAATGTAACATTTTATCATATTAAAATGCAACATGTTAAAATGTAACATTTTATCATGTTAAAATGCAACATTTTAAAATGTAACGTATTAAAATGTAACATGTTAAAATGTAACATTTTAAAATGTAACATTTTATCATGTTAAAATGCAACATGTTAAAATGTAACATTTTATCATGTTAAAATGCAACATGTTAAAATGTACAATTTTATCATGTTAAAATGCAACATGTTAAAATGTAACGTATTAAAATGTAACATTTTAAAATGTAACATTTTATCATGTTAAAATGAAGAATGTTAAAATGTAACATTTTATCATGTTAAAATGCAACATGTTAAAATGTAACATTTTATCATGTTAAAATGCAACATGTTAAAATGTACAATTTTATCATGTTAAAATGCAACATGTTAAAATGTAACGTATTAAAATGTAACATTTTAAAATGTAACATTTTATCATGTTAAAATGCAACATGTTAAAATGTAACATTTTATCATGTTAAAATGCAACATGTTAAAATGTAACATATTAAAATGTAACATGTTAAAATGTAACATTTTAAATTGTAACATTTTTAAATGAAACATGTTAAAATGTAACATTTTATCATGTTAAAATGAAACGTTAAAATGTAACATTTTATCATGTTAAAATGAAACATGTTAAAATGAAACATGTTAAAATGTAACATTTTATCATGTTAAAATGCAACATGTTAAAATGTAACATTTTATCATGTAAAAATGCAAAATGTTAAAATGTAACATATTAAAATGTAACATGTTCAAATGTAACATTTAATCATGTTAAAATGCAACATGTTAAAATGTAACATTTTTATCGTGATAAAATGAAACATGTAAAAATTTAACATTTTATCATGTTAAAATGCAACATGTTAAAATGTAACATTTTATCATGTTAAAATGAAACATGTTAAAATGTAACATTTTATCATGTTAAAATGAAACATGTTAAAATGTAACATTTTATCATGTTAAAATGCAACATGTTAAAATGTAACATTTTATCATGTTAAAATGCAACATGTTAAAATGTAACATGTTAAAATAAAACATGTTAAAATGTAACATTTTATCATGTTAAAATGAAACGATAAAATGTAACATTTTATCATGTTAAAATGCAACATGTTAAAATGTAACATTTTATCATATTAAAATGCAACATGTTAAAATGTAACATTTTATCATGTTAAAATGCAACATTTTAAAATGTAACGTATTAAAATGTAACATGTTAAAATGTAACATTTTAAAATGTAACATTTTATCATGTTAAAATGCAACATGTTAAAATGTAACATTTTATCATGTTAAAATGCAACATGTTAAAATGTACAATTTTATCATGTTAAAATGCAACATGTTAAAATGTAACGTATTAAAATGTAACATTTTAAAATGTAACATTTTATCATGTTAAAATGAAGAATGTTAAAATGTAACATTTTATCATGTTAAAATGCAACATGTTAAAATGTAACATTTTATCATGTTAAAATGCAACATGTTAAAATGTACAATTTTATCATGTTAAAATGCAACATGTTAAAATGTAACGTATTAAAATGTAACATTTTAAAATGTAACATTTTATCATGTTAAAATGAAGAATGTTAAAATGTAACATTTTATCATGTTAAAATGCAACATGTTAAAATGTAACATTTTATCATGTTAAAATGCAACATGTTAAAATGTAACATTTTATCATGTTAAAATGCAACATTTTAACATGTAACATGTTGAAACGTTACATGTTAAAATGTAACATTTTATCATGTTAAAATGCAACATGTTAAAATGTAACATTTTATCATGTTAAAATGAAACATGTTAAAATGTAACATTTTATCATGTTAAAATTAAACTTGTTAAAATGTAACATTTTAAAATGTAACATGTTGAAATGTAACATGTTGAAATGTAACATGTTAAAATGTAACATGTTAAAATGTAACATCTTATCATGATAAAATGCAACATATTAAAATGTAACATATTAAAATGTAACATGTTTAAATGTAACATTTTTAAATGTAACATTTTATCATGTTAAAATGCAACATGTTAAAATGTACAATTTTATCATGTTAAAATGCAACATGTTAAAATGTAACGTATTAAAATGTAACATTTTAAAATGTAACATTTTATCATGTTAAAATGCAACATGTTAAAATGTAACATTTTATCATGTTAAAATGCAACATGTTAAAATGTAACATATTAAAATGTAACATGTTAAAATGTAACATTTTAAATTGTAACATTTTTAAATGAAACATGTTAAAATGTAACATTTTATCATGTTAAAATGAAACGTTAAAATGTAACATTTTATCATGTTAAAATGAAACATGTTAAAATGAAACATGTTAAAATGTAACATTTTATCATGTTAAAATGCAACATGTTAAAATGTAACATTTTATCATGTAAAAATGCAAAATGTTAAAATGTAACATATTAAAATGTAACATGTTCAAATGTAACATTTAATCATGTTAAAATGCAACATGTTAAAATGTAACATTTTTATCGTGATAAAATGAAACATGTAAAAATTTAACATTTTATCATGTTAAAATGCAACATGTTAAAATGTAACATTTTATCATGTTAAAATGAAACATGTTAAAATGTAACATTTTATCATGTTAAAATGAAACATGTTAAAATGTAACATTTTATCATGTTAAAATGCAACATGTTAAAATGTAACATTTTATCATGTTAAAATGCAACATGTTAAAATGTAACATGTTAAAATAAAACATGTTAAAATGTAACATTTTATCATGTTAAAATGAAACGATAAAATGTAACATTTTATCATGTTAAAATGCAACATGTTAAAATGTAACATTTTATCATATTAAAATGCAACATGTTAAAATGTAACATTTTATCATGTTAAAATGCAACATTTTAAAATGTAACGTATTAAAATGTAACATGTTAAAATGTAACATTTTAAAATGTAACATTTTATCATGTTAAAATGCAACATGTTAAAATGTAACATTTTATCATGTTAAAATGCAACATGTTAAAATGTACAATTTTATCATGTTAAAATGCAACATGTTAAAATGTAACGTATTAAAATGTAACATTTTAAAATGTAACATTTTATCATGTTAAAATGAAGAATGTTAAAATGTAACATTTTATCATGTTAAAATGCAACATGTTAAAATGTAACATTTTATCATGTTAAAATGCAACATGTTAAAATGTACAATTTTATCATGTTAAAATGCAACATGTTAAAATGTAACGTATTAAAATGTAACATTTTAAAATGTAACATTTTATCATGTTAAAATGAAGAATGTTAAAATGTAACATTTTATCATGTTAAAATGCAACATGTTAAAATGTAACATTTTATCATGTTAAAATGCAACATGTTAAAATGTAACATTTTATCATGTTAAAATGCAACATTTTAACATGTAACATGTTGAAACGTTACATGTTAAAATGTAACATTTTATCATGTTAAAATGCAACATGTTAAAATGTAACATTTTATCATGTTAAAATGAAACATGTTAAAATGTAACATTTTATCATGTTAAAATTAAACTTGTTAAAATGTAACATTTTAAAATGTAACATGTTGAAATGTAACATGTTGAAATGTAACATGTTAAAATGTAACATGTTAAAATGTAACATCTTATCATGATAAAATGCAACATATTAAAATGTAACATATTAAAATGTAACATGTTTAAATGTAACATTTTTAAATGTAACATTTTATCATGTTAAAATGAAACATGTTAAAATGTAACTTTTTATCATGGTAAAATGAAACATGTTAAAAATTAACATTTTAAAATGTTAAAATGCAACATGTTAAAATGTAACATATTAAAATGTAACATGTTAAAATGTAACATGTTAAAATGTAACATTTTAAAATGTAACATTTTATCATGTTAAAATGAAACATGTTAAAATTTAACATTTTATTATGTTAAAATGAAACATGTTAAAATGTAACATTTTATCGTGTTAAAATAAAACATGTTAAAATGAAACTTGTTAAAATGTAACATTTTAAAATGCAACATGTTAAAATGTAACATATTAAAATGTAACATTTTATCGTGTTAAAATGAAACATGTTAAAATGTAACATTTTATCATGTTAAAATGAAACATGTTAAAATGTAACATTTTATCATGTTAAAATGCAACATGTTAAAATGTAACATTTTATCATGTTAAAATGAAACATGTTCAAATGTAACATTTTATCATGTTAAAATGCAACATGTTAAAATGTAACATGTTAAAATGAAACATGTTAAAATGTAACATTTTATCATGTTAAAATGAAACGTTAAAATGTAACATTTTATCATGTTAAAATGCAACATGTTAAAATGTAACATTTTATCATGTTAAAATGCAACATGTTAAAATGTAACATATTAAAATGAAACATGTTAAAATGTAACATTTTATCATGTTAAAATGCAACATGTTAAAATGTAACATTTTATCATGTTAAAATGCAACATGTTAAAATGTAACATTTTATCATGTTAAAATGCAACATGTTAAAATGTAACATTTTATCATGTTAAAATGCAACATGTTAAAATGTAACATTTTATCATGTTAAAATGCAACATGTTAAAATGTAACATATTAAAATGTAACATGTTAAAATGTAACATTTTAAATTGTAACATTTTTAAATGAAACATGTTAAAATGTAACATTTTATCATGTTAAAATGAAACGTTAAAATGTAACATTTTATCATGTTAAAATGAAACATGTTAAAATGTAACATATTATCATGTTAAAATGAAACATGTTAAAATGTATGATTTTATCATGTTAAAATGCAACATGTTAAAATGTAACATTTTATCATGTTAAAATGCAAAATGTTAAAATGTAACATATTAAAATGTAACATGTTCAAATGTAACATTTAATCATGTTAAAATGCAACATGTTAAAATGTAACATTTTATCATGTTAAAATGCAACATGTTAAAATGTAACATTTTATCATGTAAAAATGCAAAATGTTAAAATGTAACATATTAAAATGTAACATGTTCAAATGTAACATTTAATCATGTTAAAATGCAACATGTTAAAATGTAACATTTTTATCGTGATAAAATGAAACATGTAAAAATGTAACATTTTATCATGTTAAAATGCAACATGTTAAAATGTAACATTTTATCATGTTAAAATGAAACATGTTAAAATGTAACATTTTATCATGTTAAAATGAAACATGTTAAAATGTAACATTTTATCATGTTAAAATGCAACATGTTAAAATGTAACATTTTATCATGTTAAAATGCAACATGTTAAAATGTAACATGTTAAAATAAAACATGTTAAAATGTAACATTTTATCATGTTAAAATGAAACGATAAAATGTAACATTTTATCATGTTAAAATGCAACATGTTAAAATGTAACATTTTATCATATTAAAATGCAACATGTTAAAATGTAACATTTTATCATGTTAAAATGCAACATTTTAAAATGTAACGTATTAAAATGTAACATGTTAAAATGTAACATTTTAAAATGTAACATTTTATCATGTTAAAATGCAACATGTTAAAATGTAACATTTTATCATGTTAAAATGCAACATGTTAAAATGTACAATTTTATCATGTTAAAATGCAACATGTTAAAATGTAACGTATTAAAATGTAACATTTTAAAATGTAACATTTTATCATGTTAAAATGAAGAATGTTAAAATGTAACATTTTATCATGTTAAAATGCAACATGTTAAAATGTAACATTTTATCATGTTAAAATGCAACATGTTAAAATGTAACATTTTATCATGTTAAAATGCAACATGTTAAAATGTACAATTTTATCATGTTAAAATGCAACATGTTAAAATGTAACGTATTAAAATGTAACATTTTAAAATGTAACATTTTGTCATGTTAAAATGAAGAATGTTAAAATGTAACATTTTATCATGTTAAAATGCAACATGTTAAAATGTAACATTTTATCATGTTAAAATGCAACATGTTATCATGTTAAAATGCAACATGTTAAAATGTAACATTTTATCATGTTAAAATGCAACATGTTAAAATGTAACATTTTATCATGTTAAAATGCAACATTTTAACATGTAACATGTTGAAACGTTACATGTTAAAATGTAACATTTTATCATGTTAAAATGCAACATGTTAAAATGTAACATTTTATCATGTTAAAATGAAACATGTTAAAATGTAACATTTTATCATGTTAAAATTAAACTTGTTAAAATGTAACATTTTAAAATGTAACATGTTGAAATGTAACATGTTGAAATGTAACATGTTAAAATGTAACATATTAAAATGTAACATGTTTAAATGTAACATTTTTAAATGTAACATTTTATCATGTTAAAATGAAACATGTTAAAATGTAACTTTTTATCATGGTAAAATGAAACATGTTAAAAATTAACATTTTAAAATGTTAAAATGCAACATGTTAAAATGTAACATATTAAAATGTAACATGTTAAAATGTAACATGTTAAAATGTAACATTTTAAAATGTAACATTTTATCATGTTAAAATGAAACATGTTAAAATTTAACATTTTATTATGTTAAAATGAAACATGTTAAAATGTAACATTTTATCGTGTTAAAATAAAACATGTTAAAATGAAACTTGTTAAAATGTAACATTTTAAAATGCAACATGTTAAAATGTAACATATTAAAATGTAACATTTTATCGTGTTAAAATGAAACATGTTAAAATGTAACATTTTATCATGTTAAAATGAAACATGTTAAAATGTAACATTTTATCATGTTAAAATGCAACATGTTAAAATGTAACATTTTATCATGTTAAAATGAAACATGTTCAAATGTAACATTTTATCATGTTAAAATGCAACATGTTAAAATGTAACATTTTATCATGTTAAAATGCAACATGTTAAAATGTAACATGTTAAAATGAAACATGTTAAAATGTAACATTTTATCATGTTAAAATGAAACGTTAAAATGTAACATTTTATCATGTTAAAATGCAACATGTTAAAATGTAACATTTTATCATGTTAAAATGCAACATGTTAAAATGTAACATATTAAAATGAAACATGTTAAAATGTAACATTTTATCATGTTAAAATGCAACATGTTAAAATGTAACATTTTATCATGTTAAAATGCAACATGTTAAAATGTAACATTTTATCATGTTAAAATGCAACATGTTAAAATGTAACATTTTATCATGTTAAAATGCAACATGTTAAAATGTAACATATTAAAATGTAACATGTTAAAATGTAACATTTTAAATTGTAACATTTTTAAATGAAACATGTTAAAATGTAACCTTTTATCATGTTAAAATGAAACGTTAAAATGTAACATTTTATCATGTTAAAATGAAACATGTTAAAATGTAACATATTATCATGTTAAAATGAAACATGTTAAAATGTATGATTTTATCATGTTAAAATGCAACATGTTAAAATGTAACATTTTATCATGTTAAAATGCAAAATGTTAAAATGTAACATATTAAAATGTAATATGTTCAAATGTAACATTTAATCATGTTAAAATGCAACATGTTAAAATGTAACATTTTTATCGTGATAAAATGAAACATGTAAAAATGTAACATTTTATCATGTTAAAATGCAACATGTTAAAATGTAACATTTTATCATGTTAAAATGAAACATGTTACAATGTAACATTTTATCATGTTAAAATGAAACATGTTAATATGTAACATTTTATCATGTTAAAATGCAACATGTTGAAATGTAACATTTTATCATGTTAAAATGCAACATGTTAAAATGTAACATTTTATCATGTTAAAATAAAACATGTTAAAATGTAACATTTTATCATGTTAAAATGAAACGTTAAAATGTAACATTTTATCATGTTAAAATGCAACATGTTAAAATGTAACATTTTATCATGTTAAAATGCAACATGTTAAAATGTAACATTTTATCATGTTAAAATGCAACATTTTAAAATGTAACGTATTAAAATGTAACATGTTAAAATGTAACATTTTAAAATGTAACATTTTATCATGTTAAAATGCAACATGTTAAAATGTAACATTTTATCATGTTAAAATGCAACATGTTAAAATGTACAATTTTATCATGTTAAAATGCAACATGTTAAAATGTAACGTATTAAAATGTAACATTTTAAAATGTAACATTTTATCATGTTAAAATGAAGAATGTTAAAATGTAACATTTTATCATGTTAAAATGCAACATGTTAAAATGTAACATTTTATCATGTTAAAATGCAACATGTTAAAATGTAACATTTTATCATGTTAAAATGCAACATGTTAAAATGAAACATTTTATGATGTTAAAATGAAAAATGTTAAAATGTAACATTTTATCATGTTTAAATGAAACATGTAAAAATGTAACATTTTTAAATGTAACATTTTATCATGTTAAAATGAAACATGTTAAAATGTAACATTTTATCATGTTAAAATGAAACGTTAAAATGTAACATTTTATCATGTTAAAATGAAACATGTTAAAATGTAACATTTTATTATGTTAAAATGAAACATGTTAAAATGTAACATATTAAAATGTAACATGTTAAAATGTAACATTTTATGATGTTAAAATGAAAAATGTTAAAATGTAACATTTTATCATGTTTAAATGAAACATGTTAAAATGTAACATTTTATCATGTTAAAATGAAACATGTTAAAATGTAACATTTTATCATGTTAAAATGAAACATGTTAAAATGTAACATTTTATCATGTTAAAATGAAACGTAAAAATGTAACATTTTATCATGTTAAAATGAAACATGTTAAAATGTAACATTTTATCATGTTAAAATGAAACGTTAAAATGTAACATTTTATTATGTTAAAATGAAACATGTTTAAATGTAACATTTTATTATGTTAAAATGAAACATGTTAAAATGTAACATATTAAAATGTAACATGTTAAAATGTTACATTTTAAAATGTAACATTTTAAATTGAAACATGTTAAAATGTAACATTTTATCATGTTAAAATGCAACATGTTAAAATGTAACATTTTATCATGTTAAAATGAAACATGTTAAAATGTAACATTTTATCATGTTAAAATGAAACGTTAAAATGTAACATTTTATCATGTTAAAATGAAACATGTTAAAATGTAACATTTTAATATGTTAAAATGAAACATGTTAAAATGTAACATTTTATTATGTTAAAATGAAACATGTTAAAATGTAACATTATATCATGTTAAAATGAAACATGTTAAAATGTAACATTTTATCATGTTAAAATGCAACATGTTAAAATGTAACATTTTATCATGTTAAAATGAAACATGTTAAAATGTAACATTTTATCATGTTAAAATGAAACATGTTAAAATGTAACATTTTATCATGCTAAAATGCAACATGTTAAAATGTAACATTTTATCATGTTAAAATGCAACATGTTTAAAATGTAACATTTTAACATGTTACATTTTAACATGTTGCATTTTAACATGCTGCATTTTAACATGATAAAATGTTACATTTTAACATGTTGCATTTTAACATTAAAAATGTTACATTTTTACATGTTTCATTTTAACATGATAAAATGTTACATTTTAACATGTTGCATTTTAACATGATAAAATGTTAAATTTTAACATGTTTCATTTTAACATGCTAAAATGTTACATTTTAACAAGTTTCATTTTAACATGTTGCATTTTAACATGATAAAATGTTACATTTTAGCATGGTACATTTTAAAATATTACATTTTAACAAATTTCATTTTAACATGATAAAATGTTACATTTTAAAATGTTTAATTTTAACATGTTACATTTTAATATGTTACATTTTAACATGTTACATTTTAACATGTTACATTTTAACATGTTACATTTTAACATGTTACATTTTAAAATGTTACATTTTAACAAGTTTAATTTTAACATGATAAAATGTTACATTTTAACATGTTTCATTTTAACATGATAAAATGTTACATTTTAACATGTTTCATTTTAACATAATAAAATGTTACATTTTAACATGTTTCATTTTAACACGATAAAATGTTACATTTTAATATGTTACATTTTAACATGTTGCATTTTAACATGCTGCATTTTAACATGATAAAATGTTACATTTTAACATGTTGCATTTTAACATTAAAAATGTTAAATTTTAACATGTTTCATTTTAACATAATAAAATGTTACATTTTAACATGTTGCATTTTAACGTGATAAAATGTTAAATTTTAACATGTTTCATTTTAACATGCTAAAATGTTACACTTTAACATGTTTTATTTTAACATGTTGCATTTTAACATGATAAAATGTTACATTTTAGCATTGTACATTTTAAAATATTACATTTTAACAAATTTCATTTTAACATGATAAAATGTTACATTTTAAAATGTTAAATTTTAACATGTTACATTTTAATATGTTAAATTTTAACATGTTGCATTTTAACATGTTAAAATGCAACATGTTAAAATGTAACATTTTAAAATGTAACATTTTATCATGTTAAAATGAAATTTGTTAAAATGTTATATTTTAAAATGTTACATGCTAAAATGTAACATTTTATCATGTTAAAATGCAACATGTTAAAATGAAACATGTTAAAATGTAACATTTTAGCATGTTAAAATGAAACTTGTTTAAATGTAACATATTAAAATGTTAAAATGAAAGGTTAAAATGTAACATATTAAAATGTAACATGTTTAAATGTATCATTTTATCATGTTAAAATGCAACATTTTAAAAATGTAACATATTAAAATGTAACGGGTTAAAATGTAACATTTTATCATGTTAAAATGCAACATGTTAAAATGTAACATTTTATCATGTTAAAATGAAACATGTTAAAATGTAACATTTTATCATGTTAAAATGAAACATGTTAAAATGTAACATTTTATCATGTTAAAATGCAACATGTTAAAATGTAACATTTTATCATGTTAAAATGCAACATGTTAAAATGTAACATGTTAAAATAAAACATGTTAAAATGTAACATTTTATCATGTTAAAATGAAACGATAAAATGTAACATTTTATCATGTTAAAATGCAACATGTTAAAATGTAACATTTTATCATATTAAAATGCAACATGTTAAAATGTAACATTTTATCATGTTAAAATGCAACATTTTAAAATGTAACGTATTAAAATGTAACATGTTAAAATGTAACATTTTAAAATGTAACATTTTATCATGTTAAAATGCAACATGTTAAAATGTAACATTTTATCATGTTAAAATGCAACATGTTAAAATGTACAATTTTATCATGTTAAAATGCAACATGTTAAAATGTAACGTATTAAAATGTAACATTTTAAAATGTAACATTTTATCATGTTAAAATGAAGAATGTTAAAATGTAACATTTTATCATGTTAAAATGCAACATGTTAAAATGTAACATTTTATCATGTTAAAATGCAACATGTTAAAATGTAACATTTTATCATGTTAAAATGCAACATGTTAAAATGTACAATTTTATCATGTTAAAATGCAACATGTTAAAATGTAACGTATTAAAATGTAACATTTTAAAATGTAACATTTTGTCATGTTAAAATGAAGAATGTTAAAATGTAACATTTTATCATGTTAAAATGCAACATGTTAAAATGTAACATTTTATCATGTTAAAATGCAACATGTTAAAATGTAACATTTTATCATGTTAAAATGCAACATTTTAACATGTAACATGTTGAAACGTTACATGTTAAAATGTAACATTTTATCATGTTAAAATGCAACATGTTAAAATGTAACATTTTATCATGTTAAAATGAAACATGTTAAAATGTAACATTTTATCATGTTAAAATTAAACTTGTTAAAATGTAACATTTTAAAATGTAACATGTTGAAATGTAACATGTTGAAATGTAACATGTTAAAATGTAACATATTAAAATGTAACATGTTTAAATGTAACATTTTTAAATGTAACATTTTATCATGTTAAAATGAAACATGTTAAAATGTAACTTTTTATCATGGTAAAATGAAACATGTTAAAAATTAACATTTTAAAATGTTAAAATGCAACATGTTAAAATGTAACATATTAAAATGTAACATGTTAAAATGTAACATGTTAAAATGTAACATTTTAAAATGTAACATTTTATCATGTTAAAATGAAACATGTTAAAATTTAACATTTTATTATGTTAAAATGAAACATGTTAAAATGTAACATTTTATCGTGTTAAAATAAAACATGTTAAAATGAAACTTGTTAAAATGTAACATTTTAAAATGCAACATGTTAAAATGTAACATATTAAAATGTAACATTTTATCGTGTTAAAATGAAACATGTTAAAATGTAACATTTTATCATGTTAAAATGAAACATGTTAAAATGTAACATTTTATCATGTTAAAATGCAACATGTTAAAATGTAACATTTTATCATGTTAAAATGAAACATGTTCAAATGTAACATTTTATCATGTTAAAATGCAACATGTTAAAATGTAACATTTTATCATGTTAAAATGCAACATGTTAAAATGTAACATGTTAAAATGAAACATGTTAAAATGTAACATTTTATCATGTTAAAATGAAACGTTAAAATGTAACATTTTATCATGTTAAAATGCAACATGTTAAAATGTAACATTTTATCATGTTAAAATGCAACATGTTAAAATGTAACATATTAAAATGAAACATGTTAAAATGTAACATTTTATCATGTTAAAATGCAACATGTTAAAATGTAACATTTTATCATGTTAAAATGCAACATGTTAAAATGTAACATTTTATCATGTTAAAATGCAACATGTTAAAATGTAACATTTTATCATGTTAAAATGCAACATGTTAAAATGTAACATATTAAAATGTAACATGTTAAAATGTAACATTTTAAATTGTAACATTTTTAAATGAAACATGTTAAAATGTAACCTTTTATCATGTTAAAATGAAACGTTAAAATGTAACATTTTATCATGTTAAAATGAAACATGTTAAAATGTAACATATTATCATGTTAAAATGAAACATGTTAAAATGTATGATTTTATCATGTTAAAATGCAACATGTTAAAATGTAACATTTTATCATGTTAAAATGCAAAATGTTAAAATGTAACATATTAAAATGTAATATGTTCAAATGTAACATTTAATCATGTTAAAATGCAACATGTTAAAATGTAACATTTTTATCGTGATAAAATGAAACATGTAAAAATGTAACATTTTATCATGTTAAAATGCAACATGTTAAAATGTAACATTTTATCATGTTAAAATGAAACATGTTACAATGTAACATTTTATCATGTTAAAATGAAACATGTTAATATGTAACATTTTATCATGTTAAAATGCAACATGTTGAAATGTAACATTTTATCATGTTAAAATGCAACATGTTAAAATGTAACATTTTATCATGTTAAAATGAAACGTTAAAATGTAACATTTTATCATGTTAAAATGCAACATGTTAAAATGTAACATTTTATCATGTTAAAATGCAACATGTTAAAATGTAACATTTTATCATGTTAAAATGCAACATTTTAAAATGTAACGTATTAAAATGTAACATGTTAAAATGTAACATTTTAAAATGTAACATTTTATCATGTTAAAATGCAACATGTTAAAATGTAACATTTTATCATGTTAAAATGCAACATGTTAAAATGTACAATTTTATCATGTTAAAATGCAACATGTTAAAATGTAACGTATTAAAATGTAACATTTTAAAATGTAACATTTTATCATGTTAAAATGAAGAATGTTAAAATGTAACATTTTATCATGTTAAAATGCAACATGTTAAAATGTAACATTTTATCATGTTAAAATGCAACATGTTAAAATGTAACATTTTATCATGTTAAAATGCAACATGTTAAAATGAAACATTTTATGATGTTAAAATGAAAAATGTTAAAATGTAACATTTTATCATGTTTAAATGAAACATGTAAAAATGTAACATTTTTAAATGTAACATTTTATCATGTTAAAATGAAACATGTTAAAATGTAACATTTTATCATGTTAAAATGAAACGTTAAAATGTAACATTTTATCATGTTAAAATGAAACATGTTAAAATGTAACATTTTATTATGTTAAAATGAAACATGTTAAAATGTAACATATTAAAATGTAACATGTTAAAATGTAACATTTTATGATGTTAAAATGAAAAATGTTAAAATGTAACATTTTATCATGTTTAAATGAAACATGTTAAAATGTAACATTTTATCATGTTAAAATGAAACATGTTAAAATGTAACATTTTATCATGTTAAAATGAAACATGTTAAAATGTAACATTTTATCATGTTAAAATGAAACGTAAAAATGTAACATTTTATCATGTTAAAATGAAACATGTTAAAATGTAACATTTTATCATGTTAAAATGAAACGTTAAAATGTAACATTTTATTATGTTAAAATGAAACATGTTTAAATGTAACATTTTATTATGTTAAAATGAAACATGTTAAAATGTAACATATTAAAATGTAACATGTTAAAATGTTACATTTTAAAATGTAACATTTTAAATTGAAACATGTTAAAATGTAACATTTTATCATGTTAAAATGCAACATGTTAAAATGTAACATTTTATCATGTTAAAATGAAACATGTTAAAATGTAACATTTTATCATGTTAAAATGAAACGTTAAAATGTAACATTTTATCATGTTAAAATGAAACATGTTAAAATGTAACATTTTAATATGTTAAAATGAAACATGTTAAAATGTAACATTTTATTATGTTAAAATGAAACATGTTAAAATGTAACATTATATCATGTTAAAATGAAACATGTTAAAATGTAACATTTTATCATGTTAAAATGCAACATGTTAAAATGTAACATTTTATCATGTTAAAATGAAACATGTTAAAATGTAACATTTTATCATGTTAAAATGAAACATGTTAAAATGTAACATTTTATCATGCTAAAATGCAACATGTTAAAATGTAACATTTTATCATGTTAAAATGCAACATGTTTAAAATGTAACATTTTAACATGTTACATTTTAACATGTTGCATTTTAACATGCTGCATTTTAACATGATAAAATGTTACATTTTAACATGTTGCATTTTAACATTAAAAATGTTACATTTTTACATGTTTCATTTTAACATGATAAAATGTTACATTTTAACATGTTGCATTTTAACATGATAAAATGTTAAATTTTAACATGTTTCATTTTAACATGCTAAAATGTTACATTTTAACAAGTTTCATTTTAACATGTTGCATTTTAACATGATAAAATGTTACATTTTAGCATGGTACATTTTAAAATATTACATTTTAACAAATTTCATTTTAACATGATAAAATGTTACATTTTAAAATGTTTAATTTTAACATGTTACATTTTAATATGTTACATTTTAACATGTTACATTTTAACATGTTACATTTTAACATGTTACATTTTAACATGTTACATTTTAAAATGTTACATTTTAACAAGTTTAATTTTAACATGATAAAATGTTACATTTTAACATGTTTCATTTTAACATGATAAAATGTTACATTTTAACATGTTTCATTTTAACATAATAAAATGTTACATTTTAACATGTTTCATTTTAACACGATAAAATGTTACATTTTAATATGTTACATTTTAACATGTTGCATTTTAACATGCTGCATTTTAACATGATAAAATGTTACATTTTAACATGTTGCATTTTAACATTAAAAATGTTAAATTTTAACATGTTTCATTTTAACATAATAAAATGTTACATTTTAACATGTAGCATTTTAACGTGATAAAATGTTAAATTTTAACATGTTTCATTTTAACATGCTAAAATGTTACACTTTAACATGTTTTATTTTAACATGTTGCATTTTAACATGATAAAATGTTACATTTTAGCATTGTACATTTTAAAATATTACATTTTAACAAATTTCATTTTAACATGATAAAATGTTACATTTTAAAATGTTAAATTTTAACATGTTACATTTTAATATGTTAAATTTTAACATGTTGCATTTTAACATGTTAAAATGCAACATGTTAAAATGTAACATTTTAAAATGTAACATTTTATCATGTTAAAATGAAATTTGTTAAAATGTTATATTTTAAAATGTTACATGCTAAAATGTAACATTTTATCATGTTAAAATGCAACATGTTAAAATGAAACATGTTAAAATGTAACATTTTAGCATGTTAAAATGAAACTTGTTTAAATGTAACATATTAAAATGTTAAAATGAAAGGTTAAAATGTAACATATTAAAATGTAACATGTTTAAATGTATCATTTTATCATGTTAAAATGCAACATTTTAAAAATGTAACATATTAAAATGTAACGGGTTAAAATGTAACATTTTATCATGTTAAAATGAAACATGTTAAAATGTAACATTTTATCATGTTAAAATGCAACATTTTAACATGTAACATGTTGAAACGTAACATGTTAAAATGTAACATTTTATCATGTTAAAAGGCAACATGTTAAAATGTAACATTTTATCATTTTAAAATGAAACATGTTAAAATGTAACATTTTATCATGTTAAAATGTAACATTTTATCATGTTAAAATGTCACATTTTATCATGTTAAAATGAAACATGTTAAAATGTAACATTTTATCATGTTAAAATGCAACATTTTAACATGTAACATGTTGAAACGTAACATGTAAAATTGTAACATTTTATCATGTTAAAATGCAACATTTTAACATGTAACATGTTGAAACGTTACATGTTAAAATGTAACATTTTATCATGTTAAAATGCAACATGTTAAAATGTAACATTTTATCATGTTAAAATGAAACATGTTAAAATGTAACATTTTATCATGTTAAAATTAAACTTGTTAAAATGTAACATTTTAAAATGTAACATGTTGAAATGTAACATGTTGAAATGTAACATGTTAAAATGTAACATGTTAAAATGTAACATCTTATCATGATAAAATGCAACATATTAAAATGTAACATATTAAAATGTAACATGTTTAAATGTAACATTTTTAAATGTAACATTTTATCATGTTAAAATGAAACATGTTAAAATGTAACATTTTATCATGGTAAAATGAAACATGTTAAAAATTAACATTTTAAAATGTTAAAATGCAACATGTTAAAATGTAACATATTAAAATGTAACATGTTAAAATGTAACATGTTAAAATGTAACATTTTAAAATGTAACATTTTATCATGTTAAAATGAAACATGTTAAATTTAACATTTTATTATGTTAAAATGAAACATGTTAAAATGTAACATTTTATCTTGTTAAAATAAAACATGTTAAAATGAAACTTGTTAAAATGTAACATTTTAAAATGTTACATGTTAAAATGTAACATTTTATCATGATAAAATGCAACATATTAAAATGTAACATATTAAAATGTAACATGTTAAAATGTAAGATTTTTTAATGTAACATTTTTTAATGTAACATTTTTAAATGTAAAATTTTTAAATGTAACATTTTATCATCTTAAAATGAAACATGTTAAAATTTAACATTTTTAATCTTAAAATGCAACATGTTAAAATGTAACATTTTATCATGTTAAAATGCAGCATGTTAAAATGCAACATGTTAAAATGTAACATATTAAAATGTAACATTTTATCGTGTTAAAATGAAACATGTTAAAATGTAACATTTTATTTTGTTAAAATGAAACATGTTAAAATGTAACATTTTATCATGTTAAAATGAAACATGTTAAAATTAAACTTGTTAAAATGTAACATTTTAAAATGTAACATGTTAAAATGCAACATGTTAAAATGTAACATTTTATCATGATAAAATGCAACATATTAAAATGTAACATATTAAAATGTAACATGTTAATATGTAACATTTTTAAATGTAACATTTTATCATGTTAAAATGAAACATGGTAAAATGAAACATGTTAAAATGTAACATTTTATCATGGTAAAATGAAACATGATAAAAATTAACATTTTAAAATGTTAAAATGCAACATGTTAAAATGTAACATTTTTAAATGTAACATTTTATCATGTTAAAATGAAACATGTTTAAATGAAACATGTAAAAATGTAACATTTTCAAATGAAACATGTTAAAATACAACATGTTAAAATGTAACATTTTATCATGATAAAATGCAACATATTAAAATGTAACATATTAAAATGTAACATGTTAAAATGTAAGATTTTTAAATGTAACATTTTATCAAGTTAAAATTAAACATGTTTAAATGTAACATGTAAAAATGTAACTTTTTTCAAATGAAACATGTTAAAATGTAACATTTCCAAATAAAACATGTTAAAATGTAACATTTTATCATGTTAAAATGCAACATTTTAAAATGTAACATGTTAAAATGTAACATTTTATCATGTTAAAATGAAACATGTTAAAATGTAACTTTTTATCATGTTAAAATGAAACATGTTAAAATGTAACATTTTATCATGTTAAAATGAAACATGTTAAAATGTAACTTTTTATCATGTTAAAATGAAACATGTTAAAATGTAACATTTTATTATGTTAAAATGCAACATTTTAAAATGTAACATGTTCAAATTTAACATTTTATCATGTTAAAATGTAACATGTTAAAATGTAACATTTTATCATGTTAAAATGCAACATGTTAAAATGAAACATGTTTAAATGTAACATATTAAAATGTTAAAATGAAACGTAAAAATGTAACATATTAAAATGTAACATGTTTAAATGTATCATTTTATCATGTTAAAATGCAACATTTTAAAATGTAACATATTAAAATGTAACAGGTTAAAATGTAACATTTTAAAATGTAACATTTTATCATGTTAAAATGAAACATGTTAAAATGTAACATTTTATCATGTTAAAATGCAACATTTTAACATGTAACATGTTGAAACGTAACATGTTAAAATGTAACATTTTATCATGTTAAAAGGCAACATGTTAAAATGTAACATTTTATCATGTTAAAATGAAACATGTTAAAATGTAACATTTTATCATGTTAAAATGCAACATTTTAACATGTAACATGTTGAAACGTAACATGTTAAAATGTAACATTTTATCATGTTAAAATGAAACATGTTAAAATGTAACATTTTATCATGTTAAAATGAAACATGTTAAAATGTAACATTTTATCATGGTAAAATGAAACATGTTAAAAATTAACATTTTAAAATGTTAAAATGCAACATGTTAAAATGTAACATATTAAAATGTAACATGTTAAAATGTAACATTTTATCATGTTAAAATGCAACATGTTAAAATGTAACATATTAAAATGTAACATGTTAAAATGTAACATTTTATCATGTTAAAATGAAACATGTTAAAATTTAACATTTTATTATGTTAAAATGAAACATGTTAAAATGTAACATTTTATCGTGTTAAAATAAAACATGTTAAAATGAAACTTGTTAAAATGTAACATTTTAAAATGTTAAATGTTAAAATGTAACATTTTATCATGATAAAATGCAACATATTAAAATGTAACATATTAAAATGTAACATGTTAAAATGTAAGATTTTTTAATGTAACATTTTTAAATGTAACATTTTTAAATGTAACATTTTATCATGTTAAAATGAAACATGTTAAAATTTAACATTTTTAATGTTAAAATGCAACATGTTAAAATGTAACATTTTATCATGTTAAAATGAAACATGTTAAAATGTAACATTTTATCATGTTAAAATGAAACATGTTAAAATGTAACATTTTATCATGGTAAAATGAAACATGTTAAAAATTAACATTTTAAAATGTTAAAATGCAACATGTTAAAATGTAACATATTAAAATGTAACATGTTAAAATGTAACATGTTAAAATGTAACATTTTAAAATGTAACATTTTATCATGTTAAAATGAAACATGTTAAAATTTAACATTTTATTATGTTAAAATGAAACATGTTAAAATGTAACATTTTATCGTGTTAAAATAAAACATGTTAAAATGAAACTTGTTAAAATGTAACATTTTAAAATGTTACATGTTAAAATTTAACATTTTATCATGATAAAATGCAACATATTAAAATGTAACATATTAAAATGTAACATGTTAAAATGTAAGATTTTTTAATGTAACATTTTTAAATGTAACATTTTTAAATGTAAAATTTTTAAATGTAACATTTTATCATCTTAAAATGAAACATGTTAAAATTTAACATTTTTAATGTTAAAATGCAACATGTTAAAATGTAACATTTTATCATGTTAAAATGCAGCATGTTAAAATGCAACATGTTAAAATGCAGCATGTTAAAATGTAACATATTAAAATGTAACATTTTATCGTGTTAAAATGAAACATGTTAAAATGTAACATTTTATTTTGTTAAAATGAAACATGTTAAAATGTAACATTTTATCATGTTAAAATGAAACATGTTAAAATTAAACTTGTTAAAATGTAACATTTTAAAATGTAACATGTTAAAATGCAACATGTTAAAATGTAACATTTTATCATGATAAAATGCAACATATTAAAATGTAACATATTAAAATGTAAGATGTTAAAATGTAACATTTTTAAATGTAACATTTTATCATGTTAAAATGAAACATGGTAAAATGAAACATGTTAAAATGTAACATTTTAATATGTTAAAATGAAACATGTTAAAATGTAACATTTTATTATGTTAAAATGAAACATGTTAAAATGTAACATTATATCATGTTAAAATGAAACATGTTAAAATGTAACATTTTATCATGTTAAAATGCAACATGTTAAAATGCAACATGTTAAAATGTAACATTTTATCATGTTAAAATGAAACATGTTAAAATGTAACATTTTATCATGTTAAAATGAAACATGTTAAAATGTAACATTTTATCATGCTAAAATGCAACATGTTAAAATGTAACATTTTATCATGTTAAAATGCAACATGTTTAAAATGTAACATATTAAAATGTAACATGTTAAAATGTAAGATTTTTAAATGTAACATTTTATCATGTTAAAATTAAACATGTTTAAATGTAACATGTAAAAATGTAACTTTTTCAAATGAAACATGTTAAAATGTAACATTTCCAAATAAAACATGTTAAAATGTAACATTTTATCATGTTAAAATGCAACATTTTAAAATGTAACATGTTAAAATGTAACATTTTATCATGTTAAAATGAAACAAGTTAAAATGTAACTTTTTATCATGTTAAAATGAAACATGTTAAAATGTAACATTTTATCATGTTAAAATGAAACATGTTAAAATGTAACTTTTTATCATGTTAAAATGAAACATGTTAAAATGTAACATTTTATTATGTTAAAATGCAATATTTTAAAATGTAACATGTTCAAATTTAACATTTTATCATGTTAAAATGAAATTTGTTAAAATGTTATATTTTAAAATGTAACATGCTAAAATGTAACATTTTATCATGTTAAAATGCAACATGTTAAAATGAAACATGTTTAAATGTAACATATTAAAATGTTAAAATGAAACGTAAAAATGTAACATATTAAAATGTAACATGTTTAAATGTATCATTTTATCATGTTAAAATGCAACATTTTAAAATGTAACATATTAAAATGTAACAGGTTAAAATGTAACATGTTAAAATGTAACATTTTATCATGTTAAAATGAAACATGTTAAAATGTAACATTTTATCATGTTAAAATGCAACATTTTAACATGTAACATGTTGAAACGTAACATGTTAAAATGTAACATTTTATCATGTTAAAATGAAACATGTTAAAATGTAACATTTTATCATGTTAAAATGAAACATGTTAAAATGTAACATTTTATCATGGTAAAATGAAACATGTTAAAAATTAACATTTTAAAATGTTAAAATGCAACATGTTAAAATGTAACATATTAAAATGTAACATGTTAAAATGTAACATTTTATCATGTTAAAATGCAACATGTTCAAATGTAACATATTAAAATGTAACATGTTAAAATGTAACATTTTATCATGTTAAAATGAAACATGTTAAAATTTAACATTTTAGTATGTTAAAATGAAACATGTTAAAATGTAACATTTTATCGTGTTAAAATAAAACATGTTAAAATGAAACTTGTTAAAATGTAACATTTTAAAATGTTAAATGTTAAAATGTAACATTTTATCATGATAAAATGCAACATATTAAAATGTAACATATTAAAATGTAACATGTTAAAATGTAAGATTTTTTAATGTAACATTTTTAAATGTAACATTTTTAAATGTAACATTTTATCATGTTAAAATGAAACATGTTAAAATTTAACATTTTTAATGTTAAAATGCAACATGTTAAAATGTAACATTTTATCATGTTAAAATGAAACATGTTAAAATGTAACATTTTATCATGTTAAGATTAAACTTGTTAAAATGTAACATTTTAAAATGTAACATGTTGAAATGTAACATGTTGAAATGTAACATGTTAAAATGTAACATGTTAAAATGTAACATCTTATCATGATAAAATGCAACATATTAAAATGTAACATATTAAAATGTAACATGTTTAAATGTAACATTTTTAAATGTAACATTTTATCATGTTAAAATGAAACATGTTAAAATGTAACATTTTATCATGGTAAAATGAAACATGTTAAAATGTAACATTTTATTTTGTTAAAATGAAACATGTTAAAATGTAACATTTTATCATGTTAAAATGAAACATGTTAAAATTAAACTTGTTAAAATGTAACATTTTAAAATGTAACATGTTAAAATGCAACATGTTAAAATGTAACATTTTATCATGATAAAATGCAACATATTAAAATGTAACATATTAAAATGTAACATGTTAAAATGTAACATTTTTAAATGTAACATTTTATCATGTTAAAATGAAACATGGTAAAATGAAACATGTTAAAATGTAACATTTTAATATGTTAAAATGAAACATGTTAAAATGTAACATTTTATTATGTTAAAATGAAACATGTTAAAATGTAACATTATATCATGTTAAAATGAAACATGTTAAAATGTAACATTTTATCATGTTAAAATGCAACATGTTAAAATGTAACATTTTATCATGTTAAAATGAAACATGTTAAAATGTAACATTTTATCATGCTAAAATGCAACATGTTAAAATGTAACATTTTATCATGTTAAAATGCAACATGTTTAAAATGTAACATTTTAACATGTTACATTTTAACATGTTGCATTTTAACATGCTGCATTTTAACATGATAAAATGTTACATTTTAACATGTTGCATTTTAACATTAAAAATGTTACATTTTTACATGTTTCATTTTAACATGATAAAATGTTACATTTTAACATGTTGCATTTTAACATGATAAAATGTTAAATTTTAACATGTTTCATTTTAACATGCTAAAATGTTACATTTTAACAAGTTTCATTTTAACATGTTGCATTTTAACATGATAAAATGTTACATTTTAGCATGGTACATTTTAAAATATTACATTTTAACAAATTTCATTTTAACATGATAAAATGTTACATTTTAAAATGTTTAATTTTAACATGTTACATTTTAATATGTTACATTTTAACATGTTACATTTTAAAATGTTACATTTTAACAAGTTTAATTTTAACATGATAAAATGTTACATTTAAACATGTTACATTTTAATATGTTACATTTTAACGTTTCATTTTAACATTTTAATATGTTACATTTAAACAAGTTTCATTTTAACATGCTAAAATGTTACATTTTAACATGTTACATTTTAACATGTTGCATTTTAACATGCTGCATTTTAACATGATAAAATGTTACATTTTAACATGTTTCATTTTAACATAATAAAATGTTACATTTTAACATGTTTCATTTTAACACGATAAAATGTTACATTTTAATATGTTGCATTTTAACATGTTGCATTTTAACATGCTGCATTTTAACATGATAAAATGTTACATTTTAACATGTTGCATTTTAACATTAAAAATGTTAAATTTTAACATGTTTCATTTTAACATAATAAAATGTTACATTTTAACATGTTGCATTTTAACATGATAAAATGTTAAATTTTAACATGTTTCATTTTAACATGCTAAAATGTTACATTTTAACATGTTTTATTTTAACATGTTCCATTTTAACATGATAAAATGTTACATTTTAGCATTGTACATTTTAAAATATTACATTTTAACAAATTTCATTTTAACATGATAAAATGTTACATTTTAAAATGTTAAATTTTAACATGTTACATTTTAATATGTTAAATTTTAACATGTTGCATTTTAACATGTTAAAATGCAACATGTTAAAATGTAAAATTTTAAAATGTAACATTTTATCATGTTAAAATGCAACATGTTAAAATGAAACATGTTAAAATGTAACATTTTAGCATGTTAAAATGAAACTTGTTTAAATGTAACATATTAAAATGTTAAAATGAAACGTTAAAATGTAACATGTTTAAATGTATCATTTTATCATGTTAAAATGCAACATTTTAAAATGTAACATTTTATCATGTTAAAATGAAACATGTTAAAATGTAACATTTTATCATGTTAAAATGCAACATTTTAACATGTAACATGTTGAAACGTAACATGTTAAAATGTAACATTTTATCATGTTAAAAGGCAACATGTTAAAATGTAACATTTTATCATTTTAAAATGAAACATGTTAAAATGTAACATTTTATCATGTTAAAATGTAACATTTTATCATGTTAAAATGAAACATGTTAAAATGTAACATTTTATCATGTTAAAATGCAACATTTTAACATGTAACATGTTGAAACGTAACATGTAAAATTGTAACATTTTATCATGTTAAAATGCAACATTTTAACATGTAACATGTTGAAACGTTACATGTTAAAATGTAACATTTTATCATGTTAAAATGCAACATGTTAAAATGTAACATTTTATCATGTTAAAATGAAACATGTTAAAATGTAACATTTTATCATGTTAAAATTAAACTTGTTAAAATGTAACATTTTAAAATGTAACATGTTGAAATGTAACATGTTGAAATGTAACATGTTAAAATGTAACATGTTAAAATGTAACATCTTATCATGATAAAATGCAACATATTAAAATGTAACATATTAAAATGTAACATGTTTAAATGTAACATTTTTAAATGTAACATTTTATCATGTTAAAATGAAACATGTTAAAATGTAACATTTTATCATGGTAAAATGAAACATGTTAAAAATTAACATTTTAAAATGTTAAAATGCAACATGTTAAAATGTAACATATTAAAATGTAACATGTTAAAATGTAACATGTTAAAATGTAACATTTTAAAATGTAACATTTTATCATGTTAAAATGAAACATGTTAAAATTTAACATTTTATTATGTTAAAATGAAACATGTTAAAATGTAACATTTTATCGTGTTAAAATAAAACATGTTAAAATGAAACTTGTTAAAATGTAACATTTTATCATGATAAAATGCAACATATTAAAATGTAACATATTAAAATGTAACATGTTAAAATGTAAGATTTTTTAATGTAACATTTTTAAATGTAACATTTTTAAATGTAAAATTTTTAAATGTAACATTTTATCATCTTAAAATGAAACATGTTAAAATTTAACATTTTTAATGTTAAAATGCAACATGTTAAAATGTAACATTTTATCATGTTAAAATGCAGCATGTTAAAATGCAACATGTTAAAATGTAACATATTAAAATGTAACATTTTATCGTGTTAAAATGAAACATGTTAAAATGTAACATTTTATTTTGTTAAAATGAAACATGTTAAAATGTAACATTTTATCATGTTAAAATGAAACATGTTAAAATGTAACATTTTAAAATGTAACATGTTAAAATGCAACATGTTAAAATGTAACATTTTATCATGATAAAATGCAACATATTAAAATGTAACATATTAAAATGTAACATGTTAAAATGTAACATTTTTAAATGTAACATTTTATCATGTTAAAATGAAACATGGTAAAATGAAACATGTTAAAATGTAACATTTTATCATGGTAAAATGAAACATGTTAAAAATTAACATTTTAAAATGTTAAAATGCAACATGTTAAAATGTAACATTTTTAAATGTAACATTTTATCATGTTAAAATGAAACATGTTAAAAATTAACATTTTAAAATGTTAAAATGCAACATGTTAAAATGTAACATATTAAAATGTAACATGTTAAAATGTAAGATTTTTAAATGTAACATTTTATCATGTTAAAATTAAACATGTTTAAATGTAACATGTAAAAATGTAACTTTTTCAAATGAAACATGTTAAAATGTAACATTTCCAAATAAAACATGTTAAAATGTAACATTTTATCATGTTAAAATGCAACATTTTAAAATGTAACATGTTAAAATGTAACATTTTATCATGTTAAAATGAAACATGTTAAAATGTAACTTTTTATCATGTTAAAATGAAACATGTTAAAATGTAACATTTTATCATGTTAAAATGAAACATGTTAAAATGTAACTTTTTATCATGTTAAAATGAAACATGTTAAAATGTAACATTTTATTATGTTAAAATGCAACATTTTAAAATGTAACATGTTCAAATTTAACATTTTATCATGTTAAAATGAAATTTGTTAAAATGTTATATTTTAAAATGTAACATGCTAAAATGTAACATTTTATCATGTTAAAATGCAACATGTTAAAATGAAACATGTTTAAATGTAACATATTAAAATGTTAAAATGAAACGTAAAAATGTAACATATTAAAATGTAACATGTTTAAATGTATCATTTTATCATGTTAAAATGCAACATTTTAAAATGTAACATATTAAAATGTAACAGGTTAAAATGTAACATTTTAAAATGTAACATTTTATCATGTTAAAATGAAACATGTTAAAATGTAACATTTTATCATGTTAAAATGCAACATTTTAACATGTAACATGTTGAAACGTAACATGTTAAAATGTAACATTTTATCATGTTAAAAGGCAACATGTTAAAATGTAACATTTTATCATGTTAAAATGAAACATGTTAAAATGTAACATTTTATCATGTTAAAATGCAACATTTTAACATGTAACATGTTGAAACGTAACATGTTAAAATGTAACATTTTATCATGTTAAAATGAAACATGTTAAAATGTAACATTTTATCATGTTAAAATGAAACATGTTAAAATGTAACATTTTATCATGGTAAAATGAAACATGTTAAAAATTAACATTTTAAAATGTTAAAATGCAACATGTTAAAATGTAACATATTAAAATGTAACATGTTAAAATGTAACATTTTATCATGTTAAAATGCAACATGTTAAAATGTAACATATTAAAATGTAACATGTTAAAATGTAACATTTTATCATGTTAAAATGAAACATGTTAAAATTTAACATTTTATTATGTTAAAATGAAACATGTTAAAATGTAACATTTTATCGTGTTAAAATAAAACATGTTAAAATGAAACTTGTTAAAATGTAACATTTTAAAATGTTAAATGTTAAAATGTAACATTTTATCATGATAAAATGCAACATATTAAAATGTAACATATTAAAATGTAACATGTTAAAATGTAAGATTTTTTAATGTAACATTTTTAAATGTAACATTTTTAAATGTTACATTTTATCATGTTAAAATGAAACATGTTAAAATTTAACATTTTTAATGTTAAAATGCAACATGTTAAAATGTAACATTTTATCATGTTAAAATGAAACATGTTAAAATGTAACATTTTATCATGTTAAAATTAAACTTGTTAAAATGTAACATTTTAAAATGTAACATGTTGAAATGTAACATGTTGAAATGTAACATGTTAAAATGTAACATGTTAAAATGTAACATCTTATCATGATAAAATGCAACATATTAAAATGTAACATATTAAAATGTAACATGTTTAAATGTAACATTTTTAAATGTAACATTTTATCATGTTAAAATGAAACATGTTAAAATGTAACATTTTATCATGGTAAAATGAAACATGTTAAAAATTAACATTTTAAAATGTTAAAATGCAACATGTTAAAATGTAACATATTAAAATGTAACATGTTAAAATGTAACATGTTAAAATGTAACATTTTAAAATGTAACATTTTATCATGTTAAAATGAAACATGTTAAAATTTAACATTTTATTATGTTAAAATGAAACATGTTAAAATGTAACATTTTATCGTGTTAAAATAAAACATGTTAAAATGAAACTTGTTAAAATGTAACATTTTAAAATGTTACATGTTAAAATGTAACATTTTATCATGATAAAATGCAACATATTAAAATGTAACATATTAAAATGTAACATGTTAAAATGTAAGATTTTTTAATGTAACATTTTTAAATGTAACATTTTTAAATGTAACATTTTATCATCTTAAAATGAAACATGTTAAAATTTAACATTTTTAATGTTAAAATGCAACATGTTAAAATGTAACATTTTATCATGTTAAAATGCAGCATGTTAAAATGCAACATGTTAAAATGTAACATATTAAAATGTAACATTTTATCGTGTTAAAATGAAACATGTTAAAATGTAACATTTTATTTTGTTAAAATGAAACATGTTAAAATGTAACATTTTATCATGTTAAAATGAAACATGTTAAAATTAAACTTGTTAAAATGTAACATTTTAAAATGTAACATGTTAAAATGCAACATGTTAAAATGTAACATTTTATCATGATAAAATGCAACATATTAAAATGTAACATATTAAAATGTAACATGTTAAAATGTAACATTTTTAAATGTAACATTTTATCATGTTAAAATGAAACATGTTAAAAATTAACATTTTAAAATGTTAAAATGCAACATGTTAAAATGTAACATTTTTAAATGTAACATTTTATCATGTTAAAATGAAACATGTTTAAATGAAACATGTAAAAATGTAACATTTTCAAATGAAACATGTTAAAATACAACATGTTAAAATGTAACATTTTATCATGATAAAATGCAACATATTAAAATGTAACATATTAAAATGTAACATGTTAAAATGTAAGATTTTTAAATGTAACATTTTATCATGTTAAAATTAAACATGTTTAAATGTAACATGTAAAAATGTAACTTTTTCAAATGAAACATGTTAAAATGTAACATTTCCAAATAAAACATGTTAAAATGTAACATTTTATCATGTTAAAATGCAACATTTTAAAATGTAACATGTTAAAATGTAACATTTTATCATGTTAAAATGAAACATGTTAAAATGTAACTTTTTATCATGTTAAAATGAAACATGTTAAAATGTAACATTTTATCATGTTAAAATGAAACATGTTAAAATGTAACTTTTTATCATGTTAAAATGAAACATGTTAAAATGTAACATTTTATTATGTTAAAATGCAACATTTTAAAATGTAACATGTTCAAATTTAACATTTTATCATGTTAAAATGAAATTTGTTAAAATGTTATATTTTAAAATGTAACATGCTAAAATGTAACATTTTATCATGTTAAAATGCAACATGTTAAAATGAAACATGTTTAAATGTAACATATTAAAATGTTAAGATGAAACGTAAAAATGTAACATATTAAAATGTAACATGTTTAAATGTATCATTTTATCATGTTAAAATGCAACATTTTAAAATGTAACATATTAAAATGTAACAGGTTAAAATGTAACATTTTAAAATGTAACATTTTAAAATGTAACATTTTATCATGTTAAAATGAAACATGTTAAAATGTAACATTTTATCATGTTAAAATGCAACATTTTAACATGTAACATGTTGAAACGTAACATGTTAAAATGTAACATTTTATCATGTTAAAAGGCAACATGTTAAAATGTAAAATTTTATCATGTTAAAATGAAACATGTTAAAATGTAACATTTTATCATGTTAAAATGCAACATTTTAACATGTAACATGTTGAAACGTAACATGTTAAAATGTAACATTTTATCATGTTAAAATGAAACATGTTAAAATGTAACATTTTATCATGTTAAAATGAAACATGTTAAAATGTAACATTTTATCATGGTAAAATGAAACATGTTAAAAATTAACATTTTAAAATGTTAAAATGCAACATGTTAAAATGTAACATATTAAAATGTAACATGTTAAAATGTAACATTTTATCATGTTAAAATGCAACATGTTAAAATGTAACATATTAAAATGTAACATGTTAAAATGTAACATTTTATCATGTTAAAATGAAACATGTTAAAATTTAACATTTTATTATGTTAAAATGAAACATGTTAAAATGTAACATTTTATCGTGTTAAAATAAAACATGTTAAAATGAAACTTGTTAAAATGTAACATTTTAAAATGTTAAATGTTAAAATGTAACATTTTATCATGATAAAATGCAACATATTAAAATGTAACATATTAAAATGTAACATGTTAAAATGTAAGATTTTTTAATGTAACATTTTTAAATGTAACATTTTTAAATGTAACATTTTATCATGTTAAAATGAAACATGTTAAAATTTAACATTTTTAATGTTAAAATGCAACATGTTAAAATGTAACATTTTATCATGTTAAAATGAAACATGTTAAAATGTAACATTTTATCATGTTAAAATTAAACTTGTTAAAATGTAACATTTTAAAATGTAACATGTTGAAATGTAACATGTTGAAATGTAACATGTTAAAATGTAACATGTTAAAATGTAACATCTTATCATGATAAAATGCAACATATTAAAATGTAACATATTAAAATGTAACATGTTTAAATGTAACATTTTTAAATGTAACATTTTATCATGTTAAAATGAAACATGTTAAAATGTAACATTTTATCATGGTAAAATGAAACATGTTAAAAATTAACATTTTAAAATGTTAAAAAGCAACATGTTAAAATGTAACATATTAAAATGTAACATGTTAAAATGTAACATGTTAAAATGTAACATTTTAAAATGTAACATTTTATCATGTTAAAATGAAACATGTTAAAATTTAACATTTTATTATGTTAAAATGAAACATGTTAAAATGTAACATTTTATCGTGTTAAAATAAAACATGTTAAAATGAAACTTGTTAAAATGTAACATTTTAAAATGTTACATGTTAAAATGTAACATTTTATCATGATAAAATGCAACATATTAAAATGTAACATATTAAAATGTAACATGTTAAAATGTAAGATTTTTTAATGTAACATTTTTAAATGTAACATTTTTAAATGTAAAATTTTTAAATGTAACATTTTATCATCTTAAAATGAAACATGTTAAAATTTAACATTTTTAATGTTAAAATGCAACATGTTAAAATGTAACATTTTATCATGTTAAAATGCAGCATGTTAAAATGCAACATGTTAAAATGTAACATATTAAAATGTAACATTTTATCGTGTTAAAATGAAACATGTTAAAATGTAACATTTTATTTTGTTAAAATGAAACATGTTAAAATGTAACATTTTATCATGTTAAAATGAAACATGTTAAAATTAAACTTGTTAAAATGTAACATTTTAAAATGTAACATGTTAAAATGCAACATGTTAAAATGTAACATTTTATCATGATAAAATGCAACATATTAAAATGTAACATATTAAAATGTAACATGTTAAAATGTAACATTTTTAAATGTAACATTTTATCATGTTAAAATGAAACATGTTAAAAATTAACATTTTAAAATGTTAAAATGCAACATGTTAAAATGTAACATTTTTAAATGTAACATTTTATCATGTTAAAATGAAACATGTTTAAATGAAACATGTAAAAATGTAACATTTTCAAATGAAACATGTTAAAATACAACATGTTAAAATGTAACATTTTATCATGATAAAATGCAACATATTAAAATGTAACATATTAAAATGTAACATGTTAAAATGTAAGCTTTTTAAATGTAACATTTTATCATGTTAAAATTAAACATGTTTAAATGTAACATGTAAAAATGTAACTTTTTCAAATGAAACATGTTAAAATGTAACATTTCCAAATAAAACATGTTAAAATGTAACATTTTATCATGTTAAAATGCAACATTTTAAAATGTAACATGTTAAAATGTAACATTTTATCATGTTAAAATGAAACATGTTAAAATGTAACTTTTTATCATGTTAAAATGAAACATGTTAAAATGTAACATTTTATCATGTTAAAATGAAACATATTAAAATGTAACTTTTTATCATGTTAAAATGAAACATGTTAAAATGTAACATTTTATCATGTTAAAATGCAACATTTTAAAATATAACATGTTCAAATTTAACATTTTATCATGTTAAAATGAAATTTGTTAAAATGTTATATTTTAAAATGTAACATGCTAAAATGTAACATTTTATCATGTTAAAATGCAACATGTTAAAATGAAACATGTTTAAATGTAACATATTAAAATGTTAAAATGAAACGTAAAAATGTAACATATTAAAATGTAACATGTTTAAATGTATCATTTTATCATGTTAAAATGAAACATGTTAAAATGTAACATTTTATCATGTTAAAATGCAACATTTTAACATGTAACATGTTAAAACGTAACATGTTAAAATGTAACATTTTATCATGTTAAAAGGCAACATATTAAAATGTAACATTTTATCATGTTAAAATGAAACATGTTAAAATGTAACATTTTATCATGTTAAAATGCAACATTTTAACATGTAACATGTTGAAACGTAACATGTTAAAATGTAACATTTTATCATGTTAAAATGAAACATGTTAAAATGTAACATTTTATCATGTTAAAATGAAACATGTTAAAATGTAACATTTTATCATGGTAAAATGAAACATGTTAAAAATTAACATTTTAAAATGTTAAAATGCAACATGTTAAAATGTAACATATTAAAATGTAACATGTTAAAATGTAACATTTTATCATGTTAAAATGCAGCATGTTAAAATGTAACATATTAAAATGTAACATGTTAAAATGTAACATTTTATCATGTTAAAATGCAACATGTTAAAATGTAACATATTAAAATGTAACATGTTAAAATGTAACATTTTATCATGTTAAAATGAAACATGTTAAAATTTAACATTTTATTATGTTAAAATGAAACATGTTAAAATGTAACATTTTATCGTGTTAAAATAAAACATGTTAAAATGAAACTTGTTAAAATGTAACATTTTAAAATGTTAAATGTTAAAATGTAACATTTTATCATGATAAAATGCAACATATTAAAATGTAACATATTAAAATGTAACATGTTAAAATGTAAGATTTTTTAATGTAACATTTTTAAATGTAACATTTTTAAATGTAACATTTTATCATGTTATAATGAAACATGTTAAAATTTAACATTTTTAATGTTAAAATGCAACATGTTAAAATGTAACATTTTATCATGTTAAAATGCAGCATGTTAAAATGCAACATGTTAAAATGTAACATATTAAAATGTAACATTTTATCGTGTTAAAATGAAACATGTTAAAATGTAACATTTTATTTTGTTAAAATGAAACATGTTAAAATGTAACATTTTATCATGTTAAAATGAAACATGTTAAAATTAAACTTGTTAAAATGTAACATTTTAAAATGTAACATGATAAAATGCAACATATTAAAATGTAACATATTAAAATGTAACATGTTAAAATTTAACATTTTATCATGTTAAAACGAAACATGGTAAAATGAAACATGTTAAAATGTAACATTTTATCATGGTAAAATGAAACATGTTAAAAATTAACATTTTAAAATGTTAAAATGCAACATGTTAAAATGTAACATTTTTAAATGTAACATTTTATCATGTTAAAATGAAACATGTTTAAATGAAACATGTAAAAATGTAACATTTTCAAATGAAACATGTTAAAATACAACATGTTAAAATGTAACATTTTATCATGATAAAATGCCACATATTAAAATGTAACATATTAAAATGTAACATGTTAAAATGTAAGATTTTTAAATGTAACATTTTATCATGTTAAAATTAAACATGTTTAAATGAAACATGTAAAAATGTATCTTTTTCAAATGAAACATGTTAAAATGTAACATTTCCAAATAAAACATGTTAAAATGTAACATTTTATCATGTTAAAATGCAACATTTTAAAATGTAACATGTTAAAATGTAACATTTTATCATGTTAAAATGCAACAATTTATCATGTTAAGATGAAACATGTTAAAATGTAACTTTTTATCATGTTAAAATGAAACATGTTAAAATGTAACATTTTATCATGTTAAAATGAAACATGTTAAAATGTAACTTTTTATCATGTTAAAATGAAACATGTTAAAATGTAACATTTTATTATGTTAAAATGCAACATTTTAAAATGTAACATGTTCAAATTTAACATTTTATCATGTTAAAATGAAATTTGTTAAAATGTTATATTTTAAAATGTAACATGCTAAAATGTAACATTTTATCATGTTAAAATGCAACATTTTAACATGTAACATGTTGAAACGTAACATGTTAAAATGTAACATTTTATCATGTTAAAAAGCAACATGTTAAAATGTAACATTTTATCATGTTAAAATGAAACATGTTAAAATGTAACATTTTATCATGTTAAAATGCAACATTTTAACATGTAACATGTTGAAACGTAACATGTTAAAATGTAACATTTTATCATGTTAAAATGTAACATTTTATCATGTTAAAATTAAACTTGTTAAAATGTAACATTTTAAAATGTAACATGTTGAAATGTAACATGTTAAAATGTAACATGTTAAAATGTAACATGTTAAAATGTAACATTTTATCATGTTAAAATGAAACATGTTAAAATTTAACATTTTTAATGTTAAAATGCAACATGTTAAAATGTAACATTTTATCATGTTAAAATGCAGCATGTTAAAATGCAACATGTTAAAATGTAACATATTAAAATGTAACATTTTATCGTGTTAAAATGAAACATGTTAAAATGTAACATTTTATTTTGTTAAAATGAAACATGTTAAAATGTAACATTTTATCATGTTAAAATGAAACATGTTAAAATTAAACTTGTTAAAATGTAACATTTTAAAATGTAACATGTTAAAATGCAACATGTTAAAATGTAACATTTTATCATGATAAAATGCAACATATTAAAATGTAACATATTAAAATGTAACATGTTAAAATGTAACATTTTATCATGTTAAAATGAAACATGGTAAAATGAAACATGTTAAAATGTAACATTTTATCATGGTAAAATGAAACATGTTAAAAATTAACATTTTAAAATGTTAAAATGCAACATGTTAAAATGTAACATTTTTAAATGTAACATTTTATCATGTTAAAATGAAACATGTTTAAATGAAACATGTAAAAATGTAACATTTTCAAATGAAACATGTTAAAATACAACATGTTAAAATGTAACATTTTATCATGATAAAATGCAACATATTAAAATGTAACATATTAAAATGTAACATGTTAAAATGTAAGATTTTTAAATGTAACATTATATCATGTTAAAATTAAACATGTTTAAATGAAACATGTAAAAATGTAACTTTTTCAAATGAAACATGTTAAAATGTAACATTTCCAAATAAAACATGTTAAAATGTAACATTTTATCATGTTAAAATGCAACATGTTAAAATGTAACATTTTATCATGTTAAAATGCAACATTTTAAAATGTAACATGTTTAAATGTAACATTTTATCATGTTAAAATGCAACAATTTATCATGTTAAAATGAAACATGTTAAAATGTAACTTTTTATCATGTTAAAATGAAACATGTTAAAATGTAACATTTTATCATGTTAAAATGAAACATGTTAAAATGTAACATTTTATCATGTTAAAATGAAACATGTTAAAATGTAACTTTTTATCATGTAAAAATGAAACATGTTAAAATGTAACATTTTATTATGTTAAAATGCAACATTTTAAAATGTAACATGTTCAAATTTAACATTTTATCATGTTAAAATGAAATTTGTTAAAATGTTATATTTTAAAATGTAACATGCTAAAATGTAACATTTTATCATGTTAAAATGCAACATGTTAAAATGAAACATGTTAAAATGTAACATTTTAGCATGTTAAAATGAAACTTGTTTAAATGTAACATATTAAAATGTTAAAATGAAACGTTAAAATGTAACATATTAAAATGTAATATGTTTAAATGTATCATTTTATCATGTTAAAATGCAACATTTTAAAATGTAACATATTAAAATGTAACAGGTTAAAATGTAACATTTTAAAATGTAACATTTTATCATGTTAAAATGTAACATTTTAAAATGTAACATTTTATCATGTTAAAATGAAACATGTTATAATGTAACATTTTATCATGTTAAAATGCAACATTTTAACATGTAACATGTTGAAACGTAACATGTTAAAATGTAACATTTTATCATGTTAAAATGCAACAATTTATCATGTTAAAATGAAACATGTTAAAATGTAACTTTTTATCATGTTAAAATGAAACATGTTAAAATGTAACATTTTATCATGTTAAAATGAAACATGTTAAAATGTAACATTTTATCATGTTAAAATGAAACATGTTAAAATGTAACTTTTTATCATGTAAAAATGAAACATGTTAAAATGTAACATTTTATTATGTTAAAATGCAACATTTTAAAATGTAACATGTTCAAATTTAACATTTTATCATGTTAAAATGAAATTTGTTAAAATGTTATATTTTAAAATGTAACATGCTAAAATGTAACATTTTATCATGTTAAAATGCAACATGTTAAAATGAAACATGTTAAAATGTAACATTTTAGCATGTTAAAATGAAACTTGTTTAAATGTAACATATTAAAATGTTAAAATGAAACGTTAAAATGTAACATATTAAAATGTAATATGTTTAAATGTATCATTTTATCATGTTAAAATGCAACATTTTAAAATGTAACATATTAAAATGTAACAGGTTAAAATGTAACATTTTAAAATGTAACATTTTATCATGTTAAAATGTAACATTTTAAAATGTAACATTTTATCATGTTAAAATGAAACATGTTATAATGTAACATTTTATCATGTTAAAATGCAACATTTTAACATGTAACATGTTGAAACGTAACATGTTAAAATGTAACATTTTATCATGTTAAAAGGCAACATGTTAAAATGTAACATTTTATCATGTTAAAATGAAACATGTTAAAATGTAACATTTTATCATGTTAAAATGCAACATTTTAACATGTAACATGTTGAAACGTAACATGTTAAAATGTAACATTTTATCATGTTAAAATGAAACATGTTAAAATGTAACATTTTATCATGTTAAAATTAAACTTGTTAAAATGAAATTTTTAAAAATGTAACATGTTGAAATGTAACATATTAAAATGTAACATGTTAAAATGTAACATGTTAAAATGTAACATCTTATCATGATAAAATGCAACATATTAAAATGTAACACATTAAAATGTAACATGTTTAAATGTAACATTTTTAAAAGTAACATTTTATCATGTTAAAATGAAACATGTTAAAATGAAACATGTTAAAATGTAACATTTTATCATGGTAAAATGAAACATGTTAAAAATTAACATTTTAAAATGTTAAAATGCAACATGTTAAAATGTAACATATTAAAATGTAACATGTTAAAATGTAACATTTTATCATGTTAAAATGCAACATGTTAAAATGTAACATATTAAAATGTAACATGTTAAAATGTAACATTTTAAAATGTAACATTTTATCATGTTAAAATGAAACATGTTAAAATTTAACATTTTACTATGTTAAAATGAAACATGTTAAAATGTAACATTTTATCATGTTAAAATAAAACATGTTAAAATGAAACTTGTTAAAATGTAACATTTTAAAATGTTACATGTTAAAATGTAACATTTTATCATGATAAAATGCAACATATTAAAATGTAACATATTATAATGTAACATGTTAAAATGTAAGATTTTTTAATGTAACATTTTTAAATGTAACATTTTTAAATGTAACATTTTATCATGTTAAAATGAAACATGGTAAAATGAAACATGTTAAAATGTAACATTTTATCATGGTAAAATGAAACATGTTAAAAATTAACATTTTAAAATGTTAAAATGCAACATGTTAAAATGTAACATTTTTAAATGTAACATTTTATCATGTTAAAATGAAACATGTTTAAATGAAACATGTAAAAATGTAACTTTTTGAAAAGAAACATGTTAAAATACAACATGTTAAAATGTAACATTTTATCATGATAAAATGCAACATATTAAAATGTAACATATTAAAATGTAACATGTTAAAATGTAAGATTTTTAAATGTAACATTTTATCATGTTAAAATGAAACATGTTTAAATGAAACATGTAAAAATGTAACTTTTTCAAATGAAACATGTTAAAATGTAACATTTCCAAATAAAACATGTTAAAATGTAACATTTTATCATGTTAAAATGCAACATTTTAAAATGTAACATGTTAAAATGTAACATTTTATCATGTTAAAATGCAACAATTTATCATGTTAAAATGAAACATGTTAAAATGTAACATTTTATCATGTTAAAATGAAACATGTTAAAATGTAACATTTTATCATGTTAAAATGCAACATTTTATCATGTTAAAATGCAACATTTTATCATGTTAAAATGCAACATTTTATCATGTTAAAATGCAACATTTTAAAATGTAACATGTTAAAATGTAACATTTTATCATGTTAAAATGCAACAATTTATCATGTTAAAATGAAACATGTTAAAATGTAACTTTTTATCATGTTAAAATGAAACATGTTAAAATGTAACATTTTAAAATGTAACATTTTAACATGTTACATTTTAATATGTTACATTTTAACATGTTTCATTTTAACATAATAAAATATTACATTTTAACATGTTACATTTTAATATGTTACATTTTAACATGTTGCATTTTAACATTTTGCATTTTAACATTTTAAAATGTTAATTTTTAACATGTTTCATTTTACCATGATAAAATGTTACATTTTAACATGTTTCATTTTAACATGTTTCATTTTAACATGATAAAATGTTACTTTTAAAAATGTTACATTTTAACATGTTACATTTTAAAATGTTACATTTTAATATGTTGCATTTTATCATGATAAAATGTTACATTTTAACATGTTACATTTTAACATGTTACATTTTAACATGTTACATTTTAAAATGTTACATTTTAAAATGTTACATTTTAACAAGTTTAATTTTAACATGTTTCATTTTAACATAATAAAATGTTACATTTTAACATGTTTCATTTTAACACGATAAAATGTTACATTTTAAAATGTAACATTTTAACATGTTACATTTTAATATGTTACATTTTAACATGTTGCATTTGAACTTGCTGCATTTTAACATGATAAAATGTTACATTTTAACATGTTGCATTTTAACATTAAAAATGTTAAATTTTAACATGTTTCATTTTAACATAATAAAATGTTACATTTTAACATGTTGCATTTTAACATGATAAAATGTTAAATTTTAACATGTTTCATTTTAACATGCTAAAATGTTACATTTTAACATGTTTCATTTTAACATGTTGCATTTTAACATAATAAAATGTTACATTTTAGCATTGTACATTTTAAAATATTACATTTTAACAAATTTCATTTTAACATGATAAAATGTTACATTTTAAAATGTTAAATTTTAACATGTTACATTTTAATATGGTAAATTTTAACATGTTGCATTTTAACATGTTAAAATGCAACATGTTAAAATGTAACATTTTAAAATGTAACATTTTATCATGTTAAAATGAAATTTGTTAAAATGTAATATTTTAAAATGTAACATGCTAAAATGTAACATTTTATCATGTTAAAATGCAACATGTTAAAATGAAACATGTTAAAATGTAACATTTTAGCATGTTAAAATGAAACTTGTTTAAATGTAACATATTAAAATGTTAAAATGAAACGTTAAAATGTAACATATTAAAATGTAACATGTTTAAATGTATCATTTTATCATGTTAAAATGCAACATTTTAAAAATGTAACATGTTGAAACGTAACATGTTAAAAGGTAACATTTTATCATGTTAAAAGGCAACATGTTAAAATGTAACATTTTATCATGTTAAAATGAAACATGTTAAAATGTAACATTTTATCATGTTAAAATGAAACATGTTAAAATGTAACATTTTATCATGTTAAAATGCAACATTTTAACATGTAACATGTTGAAACGTAACATGTTAAAATGTAACATTTTATCATGTTAAAATGCAACATTTTAACATGTAACATGTTGAAACGTAACATGTTAAAATGTAACATTTTATCATGTTAAAATGCAACATGTTAAAATGTAACATTTTATCATGTTAAAATGAAACATGTTAAAATGTAACATTTTATCATGTTAAAATTAAACTTGTTAAAATGTAACATGTTGAAATGTAACATGTTAAAATGTAACATGTTAAAATGTAACATCTTATCATGATAAAATGCAACATATTAAAATGTAACATATTAAAATGTAACATGTTTAAATGTAACATTTTTAAATGTAACATTTTATCATGTTAAAATGAAACATGTTCAAATGTAACATTTTATCATGTTAAAATGCAACATTTTAACATGTTAAAATGCAACATTTTAACATGTAACATGTTGAAACGTAACATGTTAAAATGTAACATTTTATCATGTTAAAATGTAACATTTTATCATGTTAAAAGGCAACATGTTAAAATGTAACATTTTATCATGTTAAAATGAAACATGTTAAAATGTAACATTTTATCATGTTAAAATGCAACATTTTAACATGTAACATGTTGAAACGTAACATGTTAAAATGTAACATTTTATCATGTTAAAATGAAACATGTTAAAATGTAACATTTTATCATGTTAAAATTAAACTTGTTAAAATGTAACATGTTGAAATGTAACATGTTAAAATGTAACATGTTAAAATGTAACATCTTATCATGATAAAATGCAACATATTAAAATGTAACATATTAAAATGTAACATGTTTAAATGTAACATTTTTAAATGTAACATTTTATCATGTTAAAATGAAACATGTTAAAATGAAACATGTTAAAATGTAACATTTTATCATGTTAAAATGAAACATGTTATAATGTAACGAAGTAGTGAGGTTAAGGCCTAACAAACTTTTTGTATGTAAATAAATGTCCTGTTTTAGTACTTTTGTTGAATTTCTGTCAAATTAAAAATTGATTTTTGTGTTAAACTAAGATGTTCTAGGATATGGTTGCCTGCAGAATCATGGCAAGTTGAACACATGGTTGGACCTTATTAGTTTAGGTTATTTTATTACAACCACAGGTTACAGGTATAGTTATTTTGATAGTGGATTACAGAAATGTTTGATTTAAAGGAAGTTTTATATTCAATTTTGAATTTTGTTGGCGGGAATTTGGCTTAGGCCTAGTACCGTAACTTTTGTGGACACTTGAAAAAAAAATAGAAAAAAAAATGTAAAATAAATTAGCTCTAGCTAATCTTATGGTTATTTATTACTATTTCTTTGATTTATGATGTAAAAATTCAGTTGAAAGTGCCTAACCTAACCAAGATGCTTACTAGCTTGCTCACCCCATTGAAGTGCGCAATTACAAGACTGTTTCGCTATCTCCGTTTCGGAGTGAATGAACAATATAATTATTGACACTCCAACCTTGGTACCCGGCTAATTTTGCCTTTTGAGTGACTGAACTATTGCCTGTTCACAGAAGTTAGGCCTAGGTAGTGCAGTGCATCGTCTTAAACCATTCTAAGACTGAACTATTAGAACTCTTGTGGTTGACCTCATAGAACAAACATTTAGTGCTACTTAAACCCACATATCTTACCATTGCAACATTCTATTCCCTTTGGGTTGTACAGGGAGCAGTTACGGATCAGAGAGAGCAGTTACGGACCAGACGCGTATTGGACTTCCAAGATCTGCCTATTGACGACCTCATCGCCGCTGCAGTGTCACTGTAACTGGCCACTGAAGTCTACCCTACCAACCGTTGGACGATCCGACCCTATCGCCATGGAGACTCTGGGCCCGAGATTCGACTGGATGTGAAAACGATAAGTCCTAGGCCTAAGTTAACTTACTGTGTGCAGGCAAAATCTTTTCTGTTTCAATTTGAGCCGTCCCATTATCAACAGAATAGAAGACTGAGTGCACCCTGCCCGTTTTGGGAGTGTTAGGTTAGGTTAGGTTGGACGCTCCGTTTCTGAAGAAGCAACGTAGGTTAAGCAACATTCATCGTAATATTTATATTTATTTGTATCATTGTTTCATTGTGTATTATAATGTGTTTATTCCAGGTGGCCACCTAAATTCATGAAAATATTGTCTGAAATTTAATCATTTAATTTACTGAAGGAATGTGTTAGGTTCTGGTTAGGCCTAGTGTATGTAAATAGTAACCTGTTTAAAACCCACATTCTAATTTGTTAACTTGTCAGTGTTTATTTAAATCGTTTGTTTAATGTTCCAACATTTTTGAGATCAAATACTCAGTAACTTAAATTTGTTACATGTTTTCGAATATTTGAGATTAGTAAATTTAGAAAATTGTTTCTTGTTTCATTGAAGGGTCTTTACTTGTTATTATTGTCCATGTTTTGAACCACTCGGTACTTGAGAATATTTTTTGGTTAAGGAATTGTTTCTGCCTTTTGTACTGATATTAATTGAGTTCGTAAATTTTGAACCACATTTCAATTCCTTGTATTGTCAATAGTTGAATTTTTCTCTAGTAAACTTGTATTTTGTAACTTGTATTTGTATTGAATTATTGATTCCATTGTTAGTTAAGTCATGTTTTTCCCCTTGATAAAATGGATCAGTATCCACACACCTAGGTAGGCCTAACAGAATTCTAGGTTATTACGCTCACAGTTACCTCTAGATCTTGAGGTTAGGGTACATTTTAGTAATTATAGATTGTAAGGTGTGTTCATTTTGGTCACGTAAAACTTGTTCTTTTGTCGTATTCACGTCTTTCGTAATCAGGCTCACCTTTCGGTCACCTAAATACCAGGCAACCGTCCAACCCGCTAGGAATTCCCTTTCCTCATTAATGGAACTCCCCCCTACCCTAAGGCAAATGAGGTGGCGCCCTGTGACTACAAGGTGAACTGAATACAAGACTGAAAATACAATTAGGCAACACCCTCGACCCAAACCGACTGACTTGGCAATTCATGTAACTCCCTTTGGGAGGTTACAAATTGGCGTCCAGAACGTGGGGCCCTTTGGACTATTGAACCTTCTGTAGGAGAATATTGATCTTGGATATTTTCTACTGCATATTTTAAGGCCTATTGGCAATATTTTTAAGGATACTTGAATTTAAGGATCTCTTGTGCATGTTTGGCTTATTATTGATTAGGCCTAAGAATGGATAAAATTAACGCATATAGGTTACGTAAGGAGGAGGTTTCCTATGAACTGAAGATAAGAGGTATCTCAGGTGATGGGGATGCAAATGAATTGCGTAAGCGACTCACACACGCCCTTAATGCTGGTACTCCCATTGAAGAAAAAGTGGTTGCGAGTTTGGTAACAGAAAATGAACTGGATTGCTGTGAAGATAAGTTTTCAGACTTGAAATCTTTAGTTAAGGCGTACTATGAAGACCTACCAAACGAAGCAGAATATCTTAGAATTTCAACTCGACTTAGTCATCTTCTACAACGAGTCAGCAGGATTCCTATCGATGAAGACAGCGAAGACAACAAAGAAGAAACCTCTAGGAAAGAAGAGCTACTGAAGGATATTAAGGAATTTGTCGATGAATTGTCAAACAAAACAACGAAACCAAACACAGAAGGCCAAGGCCCTTCAGATCCCATGAAACAAGTGCCCGGTCCGGAGAATAAACCAGATGAAATTGCTACCCCAATGTGTGGTGACTTAAAAACTACAGATAATACAAAAACTGAAGAACTGGAGAATCGTAGTGAAACTAAGCTTACTCTGAATTACAACAATATAGAAGCGTCTCTTCTGGTAACCTCGTTGACCTTCCGGAAATCTACTATAAATCGCTTTGAACCGTCAGGCTTGTCCAGAAGGATCACAGGACTCGACCAAGCGCTCATGGAGGGTTCAACCACCCCTAACTCAAGCATTCTATCTAGTTCTTCGTTGATAAGTTTTTGTCTGGCCGGAGAAACGGCATAATACCTTTGTTTAATTGGTTTTGCATCACCAGTATCGATCACATGGGTGACCAGATCAGTGCGGCCTAACACCTTTTTGTTGTCTCCTAAATATTTTTCAACTAAATTCTGCAAAATTTCATTTAGGCTATATTGTTGACCAGGGTGGTCTTAAGGTAGATCCAGAGAAGGTAAAAGCAATATTGGACATCCCGATACCACGGAATCAGAAGGAAGTCAGACAGTTTTGCGGGACGGCCAGTTGGTACCGTAGGTTTATACCTGATTTCGCAACCAGAATACATCCTTTAACAAGCCTTCTACGGAAGAAAGTTCCATTCAAATGGACCGTTGAGGCCCAATCTGCTTTTAGGGATATAAGAGGATGCTTAGTTAAGGCCCCTATTTTGAGCTGTCCAGATTTTGACAAACCTTTCCTCATTTCGTGTGATGCTAGTGGGTTTGGATTAGGCGCTGTTTTAAGCCAAGAATTACCAGAAGGGGAGACAGTGATCGCTTATGCTAGTCGAGCCTTATCGAAAAATGAACAAAAATTCTCTGCTACCGAGAGAGAGTGCCTAGCAGTTGTGTGGGCGGTGGAAAAATTCAGAGCCTATGTGGAAGGTACAACTTTTACTGTCATAACGGACCACTACTCGTTACTCTGGCTACATAACCTAAAAGAACCTCAAGGAAGACTTGCACGGTGGGCTTTGCGCCTACAAGCTTTCGACTTCAAGATAGTTCACCGTAAGGGAAAAGAAAATGTGGTTCCAGATTTATTGTCCCGAACATCCAACCCATCAGTTGAAACCCCTAAAAGTTGTGGCTTAGTAATCCCGAACAATATAGAAGATAAATGGTACCTAAAAATGATTGGTCTAGTAAATTCTAGTCCAGAACGTTACCCGGTCTGGCGAACTGACAACCGACGGTTATGGAAATTCCTCCCAAATAATGATAAGTGTGATAGCGAGGAAGATGCGTGGAAATTGGTAATTCCTAAGGAACTGCGGAAAACCGTATTGGTCGAGTGTCATGATCTACCAACAGCTGGCCATCTTGGTTGTTACAAAACCTATCACCGTGTTAAACAAAAATATTATTGGCCTAAGATGCGCACTGATATTACAAACCGACTGACTTGGCAATTCATGTAACTCCCTTTGGGAGGTTACAGTTAAAATGTAACATTTTATCATGTTAAAATGCAGCATGTTAAAATGCAACATGTTAAAATGTAACATATTAAAATGTAACATGTTAAAATGTTACATTTTAAAATGTAACATTTTATCGTGTTAAAATGAAACATGTTAAAATGTAACATTTTATTTTGTTAAAATGAAAAATGTAAAATGTAACATTTAATCATGTTAAAATGAAACATGTTAAAATTAAACTTGTTAAAATGTAACATTTTAAAATGTAACATGTTAAAATGCAACATGTTAAAATGTAACATTTTATCATGTTAAAATAAAACATGTTAAAATGAAACTTGTTAAAATGTAACATTTTAAAATGTTACATGTTAAAATGTAACATTTTATCATGATAAAATGCAACATATTAAAATGTAACATATTAAAATGTAACATGTTAAAATGTAAGATTTTTTAATGTAACATTTTTAAATGTAACATTTTTAAATGTAACATTTTATCATGTTAAAATGAAACATGGTAAAATGAAACATGTTAAAATGTAACATTTTATCATGGTAAAATGAAACATGTTAAAAATTAACATTTTAAAATGTTAAAATGCAACATGTTAAAATGTAACATTTTTAAATGTAACATTTTATCATGTTAAAATGAAACATGTTTAAATGAAACATGTAAAAATGTAACTTTTTGAAATGAAACATGTTAAAATACAACATGTTAAAATGTAACATTTTATCATGATAAAATGCAACATATTAAAATGTAACATATTAAAATGTAACATGTTAAAATGTAAGATTTTTAAATGTAACATTTTATCATGTTAAAATGAAACATGTTTAAATGAAACATGTAAAAATGTAACTTTTTCAAATGAAACATGTTAAAATGTAACATTTCCAAATAAAACATGTTAAAATGTAACATTTTATCATGTTAAAATGCAACATTTTAAAATGTAACATGTTAAAATGTAACATTTTATCATGTTAAAATGCAACAATTTATCATGTTAAAATGAAACATGTTAAAATGTAACATTTTATCATGTTAAAATGAAACATGTTAAAATGTAACATTTTATCATGTTAAAATGCAACATTTTATCATGTTAAAATGCAACATTTTATCATGTTAAAATGCAACATTTTAAAATGTAACATGTTAAAATGTAACATTTTATCATGTTAAAATGCAACAATTTATCATGTTAAAATGAAACATGTTAAAATGTAACTTTTTATCATGTTAAAATGAAACATGTTAAAATGTAACATTTTATCATGTTAAAATGCAACATTTTAACATGTAACATGTTGAAACGTAACATGTTAAAATGTAACATTTTATCATGTTAAAATGCAACATTTTAACATGTAACATGTTGAAACGTAACATGTTAAAATGTAACATTTTATCATGTTAAAATGCAACATGTTAAAATGTAACATTTTATCATGTTAAAATGAAACATGTTAAAATGTAACATTTTATCATGTTAAAATTAAACTTGTTAAAATGTAACATGTTGAAATGTAACATGTTAAAATGTAACATGTTAAAATGTAACATCTTATCATGATAAAATGCAACATATTAAAATGTAACATATTAAAATGTAACATGTTTAAATGTAACATTTTTAAATGTAACATTTTATCATGTTAAAATGAAACATGTTCAAATGTAACATTTTATCATGTTAAAATGCAACATTTTAACATGTTAAAATGCAACATTTTACCATGTAACATGTTGAAACGTAACATGTTAAAATGTAACATTTTATCATGTTAAAATGTAACATTTTATCATGTTAAAAGGCAACATGTTAAAATGTAACATTTTATCATGTTAAAATGAAACATGTTAAAATGTAACATTTTATCATGTTAAAATGCAACATTTTAACATGTAACATGTTGAAACGTAACATGTTAAAATGTAACATTTTATAATGTTAAAATGTAACATTTTATCATGTTAAAATTAAACTTGTTAAAATGTAACATGTTGAAATGTAACATGTTAAAATGTAACATGTTAAAATGTAACATCTTATCATGATAAAATGCAACATATTAAAATGTAACATATTAAAATGTAACATGTTTAAATGTAACATTTTTAAATGTAACATTTTATCATGTTAAAATGAAACATGTTAAAATGAAACATGTTAAAATGTAACATTTTATCATGTTAAAATGAAACATGTTATAATGTAACATTTTATCATGTTAAAATGCAGCATTTTAACATGTAACATGTTGAAACGTAACATATTAAAATGTAACATTTTATCATGTTAAAAGGAAAAATGTTAAAATGTAACATTTTATCATGTTAAAATGAAACATGTTAAAATTTAACATTTTATCATGTTAAAATGCAACATGTTAAAATTTAACATTTTTAATGTTAAAATGCATCATGTTAAAATGTAACATTTTATCATGTTAAAATGCAGCATGTTAAAATGCAACATGTTAAAATGTAACATATTAAAATGTAACATGTTAAAATGTTACATTTTAAAATGTAACATTTTATCGTGTTAAAATGAAACATGTTAAAATGTAACATTTTATTTTGTTAAAATGAAAAATGTAAAATGTAACATTTTATCATGTTAAAATGAAACATGTTAAAATTAAACTTGTTAAAATGTAACATTTTAAAATGTAACATGTTAAAATGCAACATGTTAAAATGTACATTTTATCATGTTAAAATAAAACATGTTAAAATGAAACTTGTTAAAATGTAACATTTTAAAATGTTACATGTTAAAATGTAACATTTTATCATGATAAAATGCAACATATTAAAATGTAACATATTAAAATGTAACATGTTAAAATGTAAGATTTTTTAATGTAACATTTTTAAATGTAACATTTTTAAATGTAACATTTTTAAATGTAACATTTTATCATGTTAAAATGAAACATGGTAAAATGAAACATGTTAAAATGTAACATTTTATCATGGTAAAATGAAACATGTTAAAAATTAACATTTTAAAATGTTAAAATGCAACATGTTAAAATGTAACATTTTTAAATGTAACATTTTATCATGTTAAAATGAAACATGTTTAAATGAAACATGTAAAAATGTAACTTTTTGAAATGAAACATGTTAAAATACAATATGTTAAAATGTAACATTTTATCATGATAAAATGCAACATATTAAAATGTAACATATTAAAATGTAACATGTTAAAATGTAAGATTTTTAAATGTAACATTTTATCATGTTAAAATGAAACATGTTTAAATGAAACATGTAAAAATGTAACTTTTTCAAATGAAACATGTTAAAATGTAACATTTCCAAATAAAACATGTTAAAATGTAACATTTTATCATGTTAAAATGCAACATTTTAAAATGTAACATGTTAAAATGTAACATTTTATCATGTTAAAATGCAACAATTTATCATGTTAAAATGAAACATGTTAAAATGTAACATTTTATCATGTTAAAATGAAACATGTTAAAATGTAACATTTTATCATGTTAAAATGCAACATTTTATCATGTTAAAATGCAACATTTTATCATGTTAAAATGCAACATTTTAAAATGTAACATGTTAAAATGTAACATTTTATCATGTTAAAATGCAACAATTTATCATGTTAAAATGAAACATGTTAAAATGTAACTTTTTATCATGTTAAAATGAAACATGTTAAAATGTAACATTTTAAAATGTAACATTTTAACATGTTACATTTTAATATGTTACATTTTAACATGTTTCATTTTAACATAATAAAATATTACAGTTTAACATGTTACATTTTAATATGTTACATATTAACATGTTTCATTTTAACATAATAAAATATTACATTTTAACATGTTACATTTTAATATGTTACATTTTAACATGTTGCATTTTAACATTTTGCATTTTAACATTTTAAAATGTTAATTTTTAACATGTTTCATTTTACCATGATAAAATGTTACATTTTAACATGTTTCATTTTAACATGTTTCATTTTAACATGATAAAATGTTACTTTTAAAAATGTTACATTTTAACATGTTACATTTTAAAATGTTACATTTTAATATGTTGCATTTTATCATGATAAAATGTTACATTTTAACATGTTACATTTTAACATGTTACATTTTAACATGTTACATTTTAAAATGTTAAATTTTAACATGTTACATTTTAATATGGTAAATTTTAACATGTTGCATTTTAACATGTTAAAATGCAACATGTTAAAATGTAACATTTTAAAATGTAACATTTTATCATGTTAAAATGAAATTTGTTAAAATGTAATATTTTAAAATGTAACATGCTAAAATGTAACATTTTATCATGTTAAAATGCAACATGTTAAAATGAAACATGTTAAAATGTAACATTTTAGCATGTTAAAATGAAACTTGTTTAAATGTAACATATTAAAATGTTAAAATGAAACGTTAAAATGTAACATATTAAAATGTAACATGTTTAAATGTATCATTTTATCATGTTAAAATGCAACATTTTAAAAATGTAACATGTTGAAACGTAACATGTTAAAAGGTAACATTTTATCATGTTAAAAGGCAACATGTTAAAATGTAACATTTTATCATGTTAAAATGAAACATGTTAAAATGTAACATTTTATCATGTTAAAATGAAACATGTTAAAATGTAACATTTTATCATGTTAAAATGCAACATTTTAACATGTAACATGTTGAAACGTAACATGTTAAAATGTAACATTTTATCATGTTAAAATGCAACATTTTAACATGTAACATGTTGAAACGTAACATGTTAAAATGTAACATTTTATCATGTTAAAATGCAACATGTTAAAATGTAACATTTTATCATGTTAAAATGAAACATGTTAAAATGTAACATTTTATCATGTTAAAATTAAACTTGTTAAAATGTAACATGTTGAAATGTAACATGTTAAAATGTAACATGTTAAAATGTAACATCTTATCATGATAAAATGCAACATATTAAAATGTAACATATTAAAATGTAACATGTTTAAATGTAACATTTTTAAATGTAACATTTTATCATGTTAAAATGAAACATGTTCAAATGTAACATTTTATCATGTTAAAATGCAACATTTTAACATGTTAAAATGCAACATTTTAACATGTAACATGTTGAAACGTAACATGTTAAAATGTAACATTTTATCATGTTAAAATGTAACATTTTATCATGTTAAAAGGCAACATGTTAAAATGTAACATTTTATCATGTTAAAATGCAACATTTTAACATGTAACATGTTGAAACGTAACATGTTAAAATGTAACATTTTATCATGTTAAAATGAAACATGTTAAAATGTAACATTTTATCATGTTAAAATTAAACTTGTTAAAATGTAACATGTTGAAATGTAACATGTTAAAATGTAACATGTTTAAATGTAACATTTTTAAATGTAACATTTTATCATGTTAAAATGAAACATGTTAAAATGAAACATGTTAAAATGTAACATTTTATCATGTTAAAATGAAACATGTTATAATGTAACATTTTATCATGTTAAAATGCAGCATTTTAACATGTAACATGTTGAAACGTAACATATTAAAATGTAACATTTTATCATGTTAAAAGGAAAAATGTTAAAATGTAACATTTTATCATGTTAAAATGAAACATGTTAAAATTTAACATTTTATCATGTTAAAATGCAACATGTTAAAATTTAATATTTTTAATGTTAAAATGCATCATGTTAAAATGTAACATTTTATCATGTTAAAATGCAGCATGTTAAAATGCAACATGTTAAAATGTAACATATTAAAATGTAACATGTTAAAATGTTACATTTTAAAATGTAACATTTTATCGTGTTAAAATGAAACATGTTAAAATGTAACATTTTATTTTGTTAAAATGAAAAATGTAAAATGTAACATTTTATCATGTTGAAATGAAACATGTTAAAATTAAACTTGTTAAAATGTAACATTTTAAAATGTAACATGTTAAAATGCAACATGTTAAAATGTAACATTTTATCATGATAAAATGCAACATATTAAAATGTAACAAATTAAAATGTAACATGTTAAAATGTAACATTTTTAAATGTAACATTTTATCATGTTAAAATGAAACATGGTAAAATGAAACATGTTAAAATGTAACATTTTATCATGGTAAAATGAAACATGTTAAAAATTAACATTTTAAAATGTTAAAATGCAACATGTTAAAATGTAACATTTTTAAATGTAACATTTTATCATGTTAAAATGAAACATGTTTAAATGAAACATGTAAAAATGTAACATTTTTCAAATGAAACATGTTAAAATACAACATGTTAAAATTAACATTTTATCATGATAAAATGCAACATATTAAAATGTAACATATTAAAATGTAACATGTTAAAATGTAAGATTTTTAAATGTAACATTTTATCATGTTAAAATTAAACATGTTTAAATGAAACATGTAAAAATGTAACTTTTTCAAATGAAACATGTTAAAATGTAACATTTCCAAATAAAACATGTTAAAATGTAACATTTTATCATGTAAAAATGCAACATTTTATCATGTTAAAATGCAACATTTTAAAATGTTACATTTTATCATGTTAAAATGCAACATTTTAAAATGTAACATGTTCAAATTTAACATTTTATCATGTTAAAATGTAACATTTTATCATGTTAAAATGAAACATGTTAAAATGTAACATTTTATCATGTTAAAATGAAACATGTTAAAATGTAACATTTTATCATGTTAAAATGAAACAAGTTAAAATGTAACTTTTTATCATGTTAAAATGAAACATGTTAAAATGTAACATTTTATTATGTTAAAATGCAACATTTTAAAATGTAACATGTTCAAATTTGACATTTTATCATGTTGAAATGTAACATTTTATCATGTTAAAATGAAATTTGTTAAAATGTTATATTTTAAAATGTAACATGCTAAAATGTAACATTTTATCATGTTAAAATGCAACATGTTAAAATGAAACATGTTAAAATGTAACATTTTAGCATGTTAAAATGAAACTTGTTTAAATGTAACATATTAAAATGTTAAAATGAAACGTTAAAATGTAACATATTAAAATGTAACATGTTTAAATGTATCATTTTATCATGTTAAAATGCAACATTTTAAAATGTAACATATTAAAATGTAACGGGTTAAAATGTAAAATTTTAAAATGTAACATTTTATCATGTTAAAATGAAACATGTTAAAATGTAACATTTTATCATGTTAAAATGCAACATTTTAACATGTAACATGTTGAAACGTAACATGTTAAAATGTAACATTTTATCATGTTAAAAGGCAACATGTTAAAATGTAACATTTTAAAATGTTACATGTTAAAATGTAACATTTTATCATGATAAAATGCAACATATTAAAATGTAACATATTAAAATGTAACATGTTAAAATGTAAGATTTTTTAATGTAACATTTTTAAATGTAACATTTTTTAATGTAACATTTTATCATGTTAAAATGAAACATGTTAAAATGTAACATTTTATCATGTTAAAATGCAGCATTTTAACATGTAACATGTTGAAACGTAACATGTTAAAATGTAACATTTTATCATGTTAAAAGGAAACATGTTAAAATGTAACATTTTATCATGTTAAAATGAAACATGTTAAAATTTAACATTTTATCATGTTAAAAAGCAACATGTTAAAATTTAACATTTTTAATGTTAAAATGCAACATGTTAAAATGTAACATTTTATCATGTTAAAATGCAGCATGTTAAAATGCAACATGTTAAAATGTAACATATTAAAATGTAACATGTTAAAATGTTACATTTTTAAAATGTAACATTTTATCGTGTTAAAATGAAACATGTTAAAATGTAACATTTTATTATGTTAAAATGAAACATGTTAAAATGTAACATTTTATCATGTTAAAATGAAACATGTTAAAATGTAACATTTTAAAATGTAAGATGTTAAAATGCAACATATGAAAATGTAACATATTAAAATGTAACATGTTAAAATGTAACATTTTTAAATGTAACATTTTTAAATGTAACATTTTATCATGTTAAAATGAAACATGGTAAAATGAAACATGTTAAAATGTAACATTTAATCATGGTAAAATGAAACATGTTAAAAATTAACATTTTAAAGTGTTAAAATGCAACATGTTAAAATGAAACATTTTTAAATGTAACATTTTATCATGTTAAAATGAAACATGTTTAAATGAAACATGTAAAAATGTAACATTTCAAAATATGAAACATGTTAAAATACAACATGTCAAAATGTAACATTTTATCATGTTAAAATGCAACATATTAAAATGTAACATATTAAAATGTAACATGTTAAAATGTAAGATTTTTAAATGTAACATTTTATCATGTTAAAATGAAACATGTTTAAATGAAAACATGTAAAAATGTAACTTTTTCAAATGAAACATGTTAAAATGTAACATTTCCAAATATAACATGTTAAAATGTAACATTTTATCATGTTAAAATGCAACATTTTAAAATGTAACATGTTAAAATGTAACATCTTATCATGTTAAAATGAAAAATGTTAAAATTTAACATTTTACTATGTTAAAATGAAACATGTTAAAATGTAACATGTTAAAATGTAACATTTTAAAATGTAACATTTTATCATGTTAAAATGAAAAATGTTAAAATTTAACATTTTACTATGTTAAAATGAAACATGTTAAAATGTAACATTTTATCACGTTAAATAAAACATGTTAAAAAGAAACTTGTTAAAATGTAACATTTTAAAATGTTACATGTTAAAATGTAACATTTTATCATGATAAAATGCAACATATTAAAATGTAACATATTAAAATGTAACATGTTAAAATGTAAGATTTTTTAATGTAACATTTTTAAATGTAACATTTTTTAATGTAACATTTTATCATGTTAAAATGAAACATGTTAAAATGTAACATTTTATCATGTTAAAATGCAGCATTTTAACATGAAACATGTTGAAACGTAACATGTTAAAATGTAACATTTTATCATGTTAAAAGGAAACATGTTAAAATGTAACATTTTATCATGTTAAAATGAAACATGTTAAAATTTAACATTTTATCATGTTAAAATGCAACATGTTAAAATTTAACATTTTTAATGTTAAAATGCAACATGTTAAAATGTAACATTTTATCATGTTAAAATGCAGCATGTTAAAATGCAACATGTTAAAATGTAACATATTAAAATGTAACATGTTAAATTGTTACATTTTAAAATGTAACATTTTATCGTGTTAAAATGAAACATGTTAAAATGTAACATTTTATTATGTTAAAATGAAACATGTTAAAATGTAACATTTTATCATGTTAAAATGAAACATGTTAAAATGTAACATTTTAAAATGTAAGATGTTAAAATGCAACATATTAAAATGTAACATATTAAAATGTAACATGTTAAAATGTAACATTTTTAAATGTAACATTTTTAAATGTAACATTTTATCATGTTAAAATGAAACATGGTAAAATGAAACATGTTAAAATGTAACATTTAATCATGGTAAAATGAAACATGTTAAAAATTAACATTTTAAAGTGTTAAAATGCAACATGTTAAAATGAAACATTTTTAAATGTAACATTTTATCATGTTCAAATGAAACATGTTAAAATGTAACATTTCCAAATAAAACATGTTAAAATGTAACATTTTATCATGTTAAAATGCAACATTTTAAAATGTAACATGTTAAAATGTAACATTTTATCATGTTAAAATGCAACAATTTATCATGTTAAAATGAAACATGTTAAAATGTAACATTTTATCATGTTAAAATGAAACATGTTAAAATATAACTTTTTATCATGTTAAAATGAAACATGTTAAAATGTAACATTTTATCATGTTAAAATTAATCATGTTAAAATGTAACATTTTATCATGTTAAAATGAAACATGTTAAAATGTAACATTTTATTATGTTAAAATGTAACATTTTATCATGGTAAAATGAAACATGTTAAAAATTAACATTTTAAAATGTTAAAATGCAAAATGTTAAAATGCAACATGTTAAAATGTAACATATTAAAATGTAACATGTTAAAATGTAATATTTTATTATGTTAAAATGAAACATGTTAATATGTAACATATTAAAATGTAACATGTTAAACTGTAATATTTTATTATGTTAAAATGAAACATGTTAAAATGTAACATATTAAAATGTAACATGTTAAAATGTTACATTTTAAAATGTTACATTTTAACATGTTTCATTTTAACATGATAAAAAGTTACATTTTAACATGTTACATTTTAACATGTTACATTTTAAAATGTTACATTTTAAAATGTTACATTTTAACAAGTTTAATTTTAACATGTTTCATTTTAACATAATAAAATGTTACATTTTAACATGTTTCATTTTAACACGATAAAATGTAACATTTTAAAATGTAACATTTTAACATGTTACATTTTAATATGTTACATTTTAACATGTTGCATTTGAACTTGCTGCATTTTAACATGATAAAATGTTACATTTTAACATGTTGCATTTTAACATTAAAAATGTTAAATTTTAACATGTTTCATTTTAACATAATAAAATGTTACATTTTAACATGTTGCATTTTAACATGATAAAATGTTAAATTTTAACATGTTTCATTTTAACATGCTAAAATGTTACATTTTAACATGTTTCATTTTAACATGTTGCATTTTAACATAATAAAATGTTACATTTTAGCATTGTGAATTTTAAAATATTACATTTTAACAAATTTCATTTTAACATGATAAAATGTTACATTTTAAAATGTTAAATTTTAACATGTTACATTTTAATATGGTAAATTTTAACATGTTGCATTTTAACATGTTAAAATGCAACATGTTAAAATGTAACATTTTAAAATGTAACATTTTATCATGTTAAAATGAAATTTGTTAAAATGTAATATTTTAAAATGTAACATGCTAAAATGTAACATTTTATCATGTTAAAATGCAACATGTTAAAATGAAACATGTTAAAATGTATTATTTTAGCATGTTAAAATGAAACTTGTTTAAATGTAACATATTAAAATGTTAAAATGAAACGTTAAAATGTAACATATTAAAATGTAACATGTTTAAATGTATCATTTTATCATGTTAAAATGCAACATTTTAAAAATGTAACATGTTGATACGTAACATGTTAAAAGGTAACATTTTATCATGTTAAAAGGCAACATGTTAAAATGTAACATTTTATCATGTTAAAATGAAACATGTTAAAATGTAACATTTTATCATGTTAAATGAAACATGTTAAAATGTAACATTTTATCATGTTAAAATGCAACATTTTAACATGTAACATGTTGAAACGTAACATGTTAAAATGTAACATTTTATCATGTTAAAATGCAACATTTTAACATGTAACATGTTGAAACGTAACATGTTAAAATGTAACATTTTATCATGTTAAAATGCAACATGTTAAAATGTAACATTTTATCATGTTAAAATGAAACATGTTAAAATGTAACATTTTATCATGTTAAAATTAAACTTGTTAAAATGTAACATGTTGAAATGTAATATGTTAAAATGTAACATGTTAAAATGTAACATCTTATCATGATAAAATGCAACATATTAAAATGTAACATATTAAAATGTAACATGTTTAAATGTAACATTTTTAAATGTAACATTTTATCATGTTAAAATGAAACATGTTCAAATGTAACATTTTATCATGTTAAAATGCAACATTTTAACATGTTAAAATGCAACATTTTAACATGTAACATGTTGAAACGTAACATGTTAAAATGTAACATTTTATCATGTTAAAATGTAACATTTTATCATGTTAAAAGGCAACATTTTATCATGTTAAAAGGCAACATGTTAAAATGTAACATTTTATCATGTTAAAATGAAACATGTTAAAATGTAACATTTTATCATGTTAAAATGCAACATTTTAACATGTAACATGTTGAAACGTAACATGTTAAAATGTAACATTTTATAATGTTAAAATGAAACATGTTAAAATGTAACATTTTATCATGTTAAAATTAAACTTGTTAAAATGTAACATGTTGAAATGTAACATGTTAAAATGTAACATGTTAAAATGTAACATCTTATCATGATAAAATGCAACATATTAAAATGTAACATATTAAAATGTAACATGTTTAAATGTAACATTTTTAAATGTAACATTTTATCATGTTAAAATGAAACATGTTAAAATGAAACATGTTAAAATGTAACATTTTATCATGTTAAAATGAAACATGTTATAATGTAACATTTTATCATGTTAAAATGCAGCATTTTAACATGTAACATGTTGAAACGTAACATATTAAAATGTAACATTTTATCATGTTAAAAGGAAAAATGTTAAAATGTAACATTTTATCATGTTAAAATGAAACATGTTAAAATTTAACATTTTATCATGTTAAAATGCAACATGTTAAAATTTAACATTTTTAATGTTAAAATGCATCATGTTAAAATGTAACATTTTATCATGTTAAAATGCAGCATGTTAAAATGCAACATGTTAAAATGTAACATATTAAAATGTAACATGTTAAAATGTTACATTTTAAAATGTAACATTTTATCGTGTTAAAATGAAACATGTTAAAATGTAACATTTTATTTTGTTAAAATGAAAAATGTAAAATGTAACATTTTATCATGTTAAAATGAAACATGTTAAAATTAAACTTGTTAAAATGTAACATTTTAAAATGTAACATGTTAAAATGCAACATGTTAAAATGTAACATTTTATCATGTTAAAATAAAACATGTTAAAATGAAACTTGTTAAAATGTAACATTTTAAAATGTTACATGTTAAAATGTAACATTTTATCATGATAAAATGCAACATATTAAAATGTAACATATTAAAATGTAACATGTTAAAATGTAATATTTTTTAATGTAACATTTTTAATTGTAACATTTTTAAATGTAACATTTTATCATGTTAAAATGAAACATGGTAAAATGAAACATGTTAAAATGTAACATTTTATCATGGTAAAATGAAACATGTTAAAAATTAACATTTTAAAATGTTAAAATGCAACATGTTAAAATGTAACATTTTTAAATGTAACATTTTATCATGTTAAAATGAAACATGTTTAAATGAAACATGTAAAAATGTAACTTTTTGAAATGAAACATGTTAAAATACAACATGTTAAAATGTAACATTTTATCATGATAAAATGCAACATATTAAAATGTAACATATTAAAATGTAACATGTTAAAATGTAAGATTTTTAAATGTAACATTTTATCATGTTAAAATGAAACATGTTTAAATGAAACATGTAAAAATGTAACTTTTTCAAATGAAACATGTTAAAATGTAACATTTCCAAATAAAACATGTTAAAATGTAACATTTTATCATGTTAAAATGCAACATTTTAAAATGTAACATGTTAAAATGTAACATTTTATCATGTTAAAATGCAACAATTTATCATGTTAAAATGAAACATGTTAAAATGTAACATTTTATCATGTTAAAATGAAACATGTTAAAATGTAACATTTTATCATGTTAAAATGCAACATTTTATCATGTTAAAATGCAACATTTTATCATGTTATAATGCAACATTTTAAAATGTAACATGTTAAAATGTAACATTTTATCATGTTAAAATGCAACAATTTATCATGTTAAAATGAAACATGTTAAAATGTAACTTTTTATCATGTTAAAATGAAACATGTTAAAATGTAACATTTTAAAATGTAACATTTTAACATGTTACATTTTAATATGTTACATTTTAACATGTTTCATTTTAACATAATAAAATATTACAGTTTAACATGTTACATTTTAATATGTTACATATTAACATGTTTCATTTTAACATAATAAAATATTACATTTTAACATGTTACATTTTAATATGTTACATTTTAACATGTTGCATTTTAACATTTTGCATTTTAACATTTTAAAATGTTAATTTTTAACATGTTTCATTTTACCATGATAAAATGTTACATTTTAACATGTTTCATTTTAACATGTTTCATTTTAACATGATAAAATGTTACTTTTAAAAATGTTACATTTTAACATGTTACATTTTAAAATGTTACATTTTAATATGTTGCATTTTATCATGATAAAATGTTACATTTTAACATGTTACATTTTAACATGTTACATTTTAACATGTTACATTTTAAAATGTTAAATTTTAACATGTTACATTTTAATATGGTAAATTTTAACATGTTGCATTTTAACATGTTAAAATGCAACATGTTAAAATGTAACATTTTAAAATGTAACATTTTATCATGTTAAAATGAAATTTGTTAAAATGTAATATTTTAAAATGTAACATGCTAAAATGTAACATTTTATCATGTTAAAATGCAACATGTTAAAATGAAACATGTTAAAATGTAACATTTTAGCATGTTAAAATGAAACTTGTTTAAATGTAACATATTAAAATGTTAAAATGAAACGTTAAAATGTAACATATTAAAATGTAACATGTTTAAATGTATCATTTTATCATGTTAAAATGCAACATTTTAAAAATGTAACATGTTGAAACGTAACATGTTAAAAGGTAACATTTTATCATGTTAAAAGGCAACATGTTAAAATGTAACATTTTATCATGTTAAGATGAAACATGTTAAAATGTAACATTTTATCATGTTAAAATGAAACATGTTAAAATGTAACATTTTATCATGTTAAAATGCAACATTTTAACATGTAACATGTTGAAACGTAACATGTTAAAATGTAACATTTTATCATGTTAAAATGCAACATTTTAACATGTAACATGTTGAAACGTAACATGTTAAAATGTAACATTTTATCATGTTAAAATGCAACATGTTAAAATGAAACATGTTAAAATGTAACATTTTATCATGTTAAAATTAAACTTGTTAAAATGTAACATGTTGAAATGTAACATGTTAAAATGTAACATGTTAAAATGTAACATCTTATCATGATAAAATGCAACATATTAAAATGTAACATATTAAAATGTAACATGTTTAAATGTAACATTTTTAAATGTAACATTTTATCATGTTAAAATGAAACATGTTCAAATGTAACATTTTATCATGTTAAAATGAAACATGTTAAAATGTAACATTTTATCATGTTAAAATGAAACATGTTAAAATGTAACATTTTATCATGTTAAAATTAAACTTGTTAAAATGTAACATGTTGAAATGTAACATGTTAAAATGTAACATGTTAAAATGTAACATCTTATCATGATAAAATGCAACATATTAAAATGTAACATATTAAAATGTAACATGTTTAAATGTAACATTTTTAAATGTAACATTTTATCATGTTAAAATGAAACATGTTAAAATGAAACATGTTAAAATGTAACATTTTATCATGTTAAAATGAAACATGTTATAATGTAACATTTTATCATGTTAAAATGCAGCATTTTAACATGTAACATGTTGAAACGTAACATATTAAAATGTAACATTTTATCATGTTAAAAGGAAAAATGTTAAAATGTAACATTTTATCATGTTAAAATGAAACATGTTAAAATTTAACATTTTATCATGTTAAAATGCAACATGTTAAAATTTAATATTTTTAATGTTAAAATGCATCATGTTAAAATGTAACATTTTATCATGTTAAAATGCAGCATGTTAAAATGCAACATGTTAAAATGTAACATATTAAAATGTAACATGTTAAAATGTTACATTTTAAAATGTAACATTTTATCGTGTTAAAATGAAACATGTTAAAATGTAACATTTTATTTTGTTAAAATGAAAAATGTAAAATGTAACATTTTATCATGTTAAAATGAAACATGTTAAAATTAAACTTGTTAAAATGTAACATTTTAAAATGTAACATGTTAAAATGCAACATGTTAAAATGTAACATTTTATCATGATAAAATGCAACATATTAAAATGTAACAAATTAAAATGTAACATGTTAAAATGTAACATTTTTAAATGTAACATTTTATCATGTTAAAATGAAACATGGTAAAATGAAACATGTTAAAATGTAACATTTTATCATGGTAAAATGAAACATGTTAAAAATTAACATTTTAAAATGTTAAAATGCAACATGTTAAAATGTAACATTTTTAAATGTAACATTTTATCATGTTAAAATGAAACATGTTTAAATGAAACATGTAAAAATGTAACATTTTTCAAATGAAACATGTTAAAATACAACATGTTAAAATTAACATTTTATCATGATAAAATGCAACATATTAAAATGTAACATATTAAAATGTAACATGTTAAAATGTAAGATTTTTAAATGTAACATTTTATCATGTTAAAATTAAACATGTTTAAATGAAACATGTAAAAATGTAACTTTTTCAAATGAAACATGTTAAAATGTAACATTTCCAAATAAAACATGTTAAAATGTAACATTTTATCATGTAAAAATGCAACATTTTATCATGTTAAAATGCAACATTTTAAAATGTAACATTTTATCATGTTAAAATGCAACATTTTAAAATGTAACATTTTATCATGTTAAAATGCAACATTTTAAAATGTAACATGTTCAAATTTAACATTTTATCATGTTAAAATGTAACATTTTATCATGTTAAAATGAAACATGTTAAAATGTAACATTTTATCATGTTAAAATGAAACATGTTAAAATGTAACATTTTATCATGTTAAAATGAAACATGTTAAAATGTAACATTTTATCATGTTAAAATGAAACAAGTTAAAATGTAACTTTTTATCATGTTAAAATGAAACATGTTAAAATGTAACATTTTATTATGTTAAAATGCAACATTTTAAAATGTAACATGTTCAAATTTGACATTTTATCATGTTGAAATGTAACATTTTATCATGTTAAAATGAAATTTGTTAAAATGTTATATTTTAAAATGTAACATGCTAAAATGTAACATTTTATCATGTTAAAATGCAACATGTTAAAATGAAACATGTTAAAATGTAACATTTTAGCATGTTAAAATGAAACTTGTTTAAATGTAACATATTAAAATGTTAAAATGAAACGTTAAAATGTAACATATTAAAATGTAACATGTTTAAATGTATCATTTTATCATGTTAAAATGCAACATTTTAAAATGTAACATATTAAAATGTAACGGGTTAAAATGTAAAATTTTAAAATGTAACATTTTATCATGTTAAAATGAAACATGTTAAAATGTAACATTTTATCATGTTAAAATGCAACATTTTAACATGTAACATGTTGAAACGTAACATGTTAAAATGTAACATTTTATCATGTTAAAAGGCAACATGTTAAAATGTAACATTTTAAAATGTTACATGTTAAAATGTAACATTTTATCATGATAAAATGCAACATATTAAAATGTAACATATTAAAATGTAACATGTTAAAATGTAAGATTTTTTAATGTAACATTTTTAAATGTAACATTTTTTAATGTAACATTTTATCATGTTAAAATGAAACATGTTAAAATGTAACATTTTATCATGTTAAAATGCAGCATTTTAACATGTAACATGTTGAAACGTAACATGTTAAAATGTAACATTTTATCATGTTAAAAGGAAACATGTTAAAATGTAACATTTTATCATGTTAAAATGAAACATGTTAAAATTTAACATTTTATCATGTTAAAAAGCAACATGTTAAAATTTAACATTTTTAATGTTAAAATGCAACATGTTAAAATGTAACATTTTATCATGTTAAAATGCAGCATGTTAAAATGCAACATGTTAAAATGTAACATATTAAAATGTAACATGTTAAAATGTTACATTTTAAAATGTAACATTTTATCGTGTTAAAATGAAACATGTTAAAATGTAACATTTTATTATGTTAAAATGAAACATGTTAAAATGTAACATTTTATCATGTTAAAATGAAACATGTTAAAATGTAACATTTTAAAATGTAAGATGTTAAAATGCAACATATTAAAATGTAACATATTAAAATGTAACATGTTAAAATGTAAGATTTTTAAATGTAACATTTTATCATGTTAAAATGAAACATGTTTAAATGAAAACATGTAAAAATGTAACTTTTTCAAATGAAACATGTTAAAATGTAACATTTCCAAATATAACATGTTAAAATGTAACATTTTATCATGTTAAAATGCAACATTTTAAAATGTAACATGTTAAAATGTAACATCTTATCATGTTAAAATGAAAAATGTTAAAATTTAACATTTTACTATGTTAAAATGAAACATGTTAAAATGTAACATGTTAAAATGTAACATTTTAAAATGTAACATTTTATCATGTTAAAATGAAAAATGTTAAAATTTAACATTTTACTATGTTAAAATGAAACATGTTAAAATATAACATTTTATCACGTTAAATAAAACATGTTAAAAAGAAACTTGTTAAAATGTAACATTTTAAAATGTTACATGTTAAAATGTAACATTTTATCATGATAAAATGCAACATATTAAAATGTAACATATTAAAATGTAACATGTTAAAATGTAAGATTTTTTAATGTAACATTTTTAAATGTAACATTTTTTAATGTAACATTTTATCATGTTAAAATGAAACATGTTAAAATGTAACATTTTATCATGTTAAAATGCAGCATTTTAACATGTAACATGTTGAAACGTAACATGTTAAAATGTAACATTTTATCATGTTAAAAGGAAACATGTTAAAATGTAACATTTTATCATGTTAAAATGAAACATGTTAAAATTTAACATTTTATCATGTTAAAATGCAACATGTTAAAATTTAACATTTTTAATGTTAAAATGCAACATGTTAAAATGTAACATTTTATCATGTTAAAATGCAGCATGTTAAAATGCAACATGTTAAAATGTAACATATTAAAATGTAACATGTTAAAATGTTACATTTTAAAATGTAACATGTTAAAATGTTACATTTTAAAATGTAACATTTTATCGTGTTAAAATGAAACATGTTAAAATGTAACATTTTATTATGTTAAAATGAAACATGTTAAAATGTAACATTTTATCATGTTAAAATGAAACATGTTAAAATGTAACATTTTAAAATGTAAGATGTTAAAATGCAACATATTAAAATGTAACATATTAAAATGTAACATGTTAAAATGTAACATTTTTAAATGTAACATTTTTAAATGTAACATTTTATCATGTTAAAATGAAACATGGTAAAATGAAACATGTTAAAATGTAACATTTAATCATGGTAAAATGAAACATGTTAAAAATTAACATTTTAAAGTGTTAAAATGCAACATGTTAAAATGAAACATTTTTAAATGTAACATTTTATCATGTTAAAATGAAACATGTTTAAATGAAACATGTAAAAATGTAACATTTCAAATGAAACATGTTAAAATACAACATGTCAAAATGTAACATTTTATCATGTTAAAATGCAACATATTAAAATGTAACATATTAAAATGTAACATGTTAAAATGTAAGATTTTTAAATGTAACATTTTATCATGTTAAAATGAAACATGTTTAAATGAAAACATGTAAAAATGTAACTTTTTCAAATGAAACATGTTAAAATGTAACATTTCCAAATAAAACATGTTAAAATGTAACATTTTATCATGTTAAAATGCAACATTTTAAAATGTAACATGTTAAAATGTAACATTTTATCATGTTAAAATGCAACAATTTATCATGTTAAAATGAAACATGTTAAAATGTAACATTTTATCATGTTAAAATGAAACATGTTAAAATATAACTTTTTATCATGTTAAAATGAAACATGTTAAAATGTAACATTTTATCATGTTAAAATTAATCATGTTAAAATGTAACATTTTATCATGTTAAAATGAAACATGTTAAAATGTAACATTTTATTATGTTAAAATGTAACATGTTCAAATTTAACATTTTATCATGTTAAAATGTAACATTTCATCATGTTAAAATGAAACAAGTTAAAATTTAACATTTTATCATGTTAAAATGCCTCATGTTAAAATGTAACATTTTATCATGTTAAAATGCAACATGTTAAAATTTAACATATTAAAATGTAACATGTTAAAATTTAACATTTTAAAATGTAACATTTTATCATGTTAAAATTAAATTTGTTAAAATGTAATATTTTAAAATGTACCATGCTAAAATGTAACATTTTATCATGTTAAAATGCAACATGATAAAATGAAACATGTTAAAACGTAACATTTTAGCATGTTAAAATGAAACATGTTAAAATTTAACATTTTTAATGTTAAAATGCAACATGTTAAAATGTAACATTTTATCATGTTAAAATGCAGCATGTTAAAATGCAACATGTTAAAATGTAACATATTAAAATATAACATGTTAAAATGTTACATTTTAAAATGTAACATTTTATCGTGTTAAAATGAAACATGTTAAAATGTAACATTTTATTATGTTAAAATGAAACATGTTAAAATGTAACATTTTATCATGTTAAAATGAAACATGTTAAAATGTAACATTTTATCATGTTAAAATAAAACATGTTAAAATAAAACTTGTTAAAATGTAACATTTTAAAATGTTACATGTTAAAATGTAACATTTTATCATGATAAAATGCAACATATTAAAATGTAACATATTAAAATGTAACATGTTAAAATGTAACATTTTTAAATGTAACATGTTAAAATGTAACATTTTTAAATGTAACATTTTTAAATGTAACATTTTATCATGTTAAAATGAAACATGTTAAAATGTAACATTTTATCATGTTAAAATGCATCATTTTAACATGTAACATGTTGAAACGTAACATGTTAAAATGTAACATTTTATCATGTTAAAAGGAAACATGTTAAAATGTAACATTTTATCATGTTAAAATGAAACATGTTAAAATTTAACATTTTATCATGTTAAAATGCAACATGTTAAAATGTAACATTTTTAATGTTAAAATGCAACATGTTAAAATGTAACATTTTATCATGTTAAAATGCAGCATGTTAAAATGCAACATGTTAAAATGTAACATATTAAAATGTAACATGTTAAAATGTTACATTTTAAAATGTAACATTTTATCGTGTTAAAATGAATTATTTTAAAATGTAACATTTTATTATGTTAAAACGTAACATGTTAAAATGTAACATTTTATCATGTTAAAATGCAACATTTTAACATGTAACATGTTGAAACGTAACATGTTAAAATGTAACATTTTATCATGTTAAAATGCAACATGTTAAAATATAACATTTTATCATGTTAAAATGAAACATGTTAAAATGTAACATTTTATCATGTTAAAATTAAACTTGTTAAAATGTAACATGTTGAAATGTAACATGTTAAAATGTAACATGTTAAAATGTAACATGTTAAAATGTAACATCTTATCATGATAAAATGCAACATATTAAAATGTAACATATTAAAATGTAACATGTTTAAATGTAACATTTTTAAATGTAACATTTTATCATGTTAAAATGAAACATGTTCAAATGTAACATTTTATCATGTTAAAATGCAACATTTTAACATGTTAAAATGCAACATTTTAACATGTAACATGTTGAAACGTAACATGTTAAAATGTAACATTTTATCATGTTAAAATGTAACATTTTATCATGTTAAAAGGCAACATGTTAAAATGTAACATTTTATCATGTTAAAATGAAACATGTTAAAATGTAACATTTTATCATGTTAAAATGCAACATTTTAACATGTAACATGTTGAAACGTAACATGTTAAAATGTAACATTTTATCATGTTAAAATGAAACATGTTAAAATGTAACATTTTATCATGTTAAAATTAAACTTGTTAAAATGTAACATGTTGAAATGTAACATGTTAAAATGTAACATGTTAAAATGTAACATCTTATCATGATAAAATGCAACATATTAAAATGTAACATATTAAAATGTAACATGTTTAAATGTAACATTTTTAAATGTAACATTTTATCATGTTAAAATGAAACATGTTAAAATGAAACATGTTATAATGTAACATTTTATCATGTTAAAATGCAGCATTTTAACATGTAACATGTTGAAACGTAACATATTAAAATGTAACATTTTATCATGTTAAAAGGAAAAATGTTAAAATGTAACATTTTATCATGTTAAAATGCAACATGTTAAAATTTAACATTTTTAATGTTAAAATGCATCATGTTAAAATGTAACATTTTATCATGTTAAAATGCAGCATGTTAAAATGCAACATGTTAAAATGTAACATATTAAAATGTAACATGTTAAAATGTTACATTTTAAAATGTAACATTTTATCGTGTTAAAATGAAACATGTTAAAATGTAACATTTTATTTTGTTAAAATGAAAAATGTAAAATGTAACATTTTATCATGTTAAAATGAAACATGTTAAAATTAAACTTGTTAAAATGTAACATTTTAAAATGTAACATGTTAAAATGCAACTTGTTAAAATGTAACATTTTATCATGATAAAATGCAACATATTAAAATGTAACAAATTAAAATGTAACATGTTAAAATGTAACATTTTTAAATGTAACATTTTATCATGTTAAAATGAAACATGGTAAAATGAAACATGTTAAAATGTAACATTTTATCATGGTAAAATGAAACATGTTAAAAATTAACATTTTAAAATGTTAAAATGCAACATGTTAAAATGTAACATTTTTAAATGTAACATTTTATCATGTTAAAATGAAACATGTTTAAATGAAACATGTAAAAATGTAACATTTTTCAAATGAAACATGTTAAAATACAACATGTTAAAATTAACATTTTATCATGATAAAATGCAACATATTAAAATGTAACATATTAAAATGTAACATGTTAAAATGTAAGATTTTTAAATGTAACATTTTATCATGTTAAAATTAAACATGTTTAAATGAAACATGTAAAAATGTAACTTTTTCAAATGAAACATGTTAAAATGTAACATTTCCAAATAAAACATGTTAAAATGTAACATTTTATCATGTTAAAATGCAACATTTTAAAATGTAACATGTTAAAATGTAACATTTTATCATGTTAAAATGCAACAATTTATCATGTTAAAATGAAACATGTTAAAATGTAACATTTTATCATGTTAAAATGAAACATGTTAAAATATAACTTTTTATCATGTTAAAATGAAACATGTTAAAATGTAACATTTTATCATGTTAAAATTAATCATGTTAAAATGTAACATTTTATCATGTTAAAATAAAACATGTTAAAATGTAACATTTTATTATGTTAAAATGTAACATGTTCAAATTTAACATTTTATCATGTTAAAATGTAACATTTCATCATGTTAAAATGAAACAAGTTAAAATTTAACATTTTATCATGTTAAAATGCCTCATGTTAAAATGTAACATTTTATCATGTTAAAATGCAACATGTTAAAATTTAACATATTAAAATGTAACATGTTAAAATTTAACATTTTAAAATGTAACATTTTATCATGTTAAAATTAAATTTGTTAAAATGTAATATTTTAAAATGTACCATGCTAAAATGTAACATTTTATCATGTTAAAATGCAACATGATAAAATGAAACATGTTAAAACGTAACATTTTAGCATGTTAAAATGAAACATGTTAAAATTTAACATTTTTAATGTTAAAATGCAACATGTTAAAATGTAACATTTTATCATGTTAAAATGCAGCATGTTAAAATGCAACATGTTAAAATGTAACATATTAAAATATAACATGTTAAAATGTTACATTTTAAAATGTAACATTTTATCGTGTTAAAATGAAACATGTTAAAATGTAACATTTTATTATGTTAAAATGAAACATGTTAAAATGTAACATTTTATCATGTTAAAATGAAACATGTTAAAATGTAACATTTTAGCATGTTAAAATAAAACATGTTAAAATGAAACTTGTTAAAATGTAACATTTTAAAATGTTACATGTTAAAATGTAACATTTTATCATGATAAAATGCAACATATTAAAATGTAACATATTAAAATGTAACATGTTAAAATGTAACATTTTTAAATGTAACATTTTTAAATGTAACATTTTATCATGTTAAAATGAAACATGTTAAAATGTAACATTTTATCATGTTAAAATGCATCATTTTAACATGTAACATGTTGAAACGTAACATGTTAAAATGTAACATTTTATCATGTTAAAAGGAAACATGTTAAAATGTAACATTTTATCATGTTAAAATGAAACATGTTAAAATTTAACATTTTATCATGTTAAAATGCAACATGTTAAAATGTAACATTTTTAATGTTAAAATGCAACATGTTAAAATGTAACATTTTATCATGTTAAAATGCAGCATGTTAAAATGCAACATGTTAAAATGTAACATATTAAAATGTAACATGTTAAAATGTTACATTTTAAAATGTAACATTTTATCGTGTTAAAATGAATTATTTTAAAATGTAACATTTTATTATGTTAAAACGTAACATGTTAAAATGTAACATTTTATCATGTTAAAATGCAACATTTTAACATGTAACATGTTGAAACGTAACATGTTAAAATGTAACATTTTATCATGTTAAAATGCAACATGTTAAAATGTAACATTTTATCATGTTAAAATGAAACATGTTAAAATGTAACATTTTATCATGTTAAAATTAAACTTGTTAAAATGTAACATGTTGAAATGTAACATGTTAAAATGTAACATGTTAAAATGTAACATCTTATCATGATAAAATGCAACATATTAAAATGTAACATATTAAAATGTAACATGTTTAAATGTAACATTTTTAAATGTAACATTTTATCATGTTAAAATGAAACATGTTCAAATGTAACATTTTATCATGTTAAAATGCAACATTTTAACATGTTAAAATGCAACATTTTAACATGTAACATGTTGAAACGTAACATGTTAAAATGTAACATTTTATCATGTTAAAATGTAACATTTTATCATGTTAAAAGGCAACATGTTAAAATGTAACATTTTATCATGTTAAAATGAAACATGTTAAAATGTAACATTTTATCATGTTAAAATGCAACATTTTAACATGTAACATGTTGAAACGTAACATGTTAAAATGTAACATTTTATCATGTTAAAATGAAACATGTTAAAATGTAACATTTTATCATGTTAAAATTAAACTTGTTAAAATGTAACATGTTGAAATGTAACATGTTAAAATGTAACATGTTAAAATGTAACATCTTATCATGATAAAATGCAACATATTAAAATGTAACATATTAAAATGTAACATGTTTAAATGTAACATTTTTAAATGTAACATTTTATCATGTTAAAATGAAACATGTTAAAATGAAACATGTTAAAATGTAACATTTTATCATGTTAAAATGAAACATGTTATAATGTAACATTTTATCATGTTAAAATGCAGCATTTTAACATGTAACATGTTGAAACGTAACATATTAAAATGTAACATTTTATCATGTTAAAAGGAAAAATGTTAAAATGTAACATTTTATCATGTTAAAATGAAACATGTTAAAATTTAACATTTTATCATGTTAAAATGAAACATGTTAAAATTTAACATTTTATCATGTTAAAATGCAACATGTTAAAATTTAACATTTTTAATGTTAAAATGCATCATGTTAAAATGTAACATTTTATCATGTTAAAATGCAGCATGTTAAAATGCAACATGTTAAAATGTAACATATTAAAATGTTACATTTTAAAATGTAACATTTTATCGTGTTAAAATGAAACATGTTAAAATGTAACATTTTATTTTGTTAAAATGAAAAATGTAAAATGTAACATTTTATCATGTTAAAATGAAACATGTTAAAATTAAACTTGTTAAAATGTAACATTTTAAAATGTAACATGTTAAAATGCAACATGTTAAAATGTAACATTTTATCATGATAAAATGCAACATATTAAAATGTAACAAATTAAAATGTAACATGTTAAAATGTAACATTTTTAAATGTAACATTTTATCATGTTAAAATGAAACATGGTAAAATGAAACATGTTAAAATGTAACATTTTATCATGGTAAAATGAAACATGTTAAAAATTAACATTTTAAAATGTTAAAATGCAACATGTTAAAATGTAACATTTTTAAATGTAATATTTTATCATGTTAAAATGAAACATGTTTAAATGAAACATGTAAAAATGTAACATTTTTCAAATGAAACATGTTAAAATACAACATGTTAAAATTAACATTTTATCATGATAAAATGCAACATATTAAAATGTAACATATTAAAATCTAACATGTTAAAATGTAAGATTTTTAAATGTAACATTTTATCATGTTAAAATTAAACATGTTTAAATGAAACATGTAAAAATGTAACTTTTTCAAATGAAACATGTTAAAATGTAACATTTCCAAATAAAACATGTTAAAATGTAACATTTTATCATGTTAAAATGTAACATTTTACCATGTTAAAATGCAACATTTTATCATGTTAAAATGCAACATTTTAAAATGTAACATTTTATCATGTTAAAATGCAACATTTTAAAATGTAACGTGTTCAAATTTAACATTTTATCATGTTAAAATGTAACATTTTATCATGTTAAAATGAAACATGTTAAAATGTAACATTTTATCATGTTAAAATGAAACATGTTAAAATGTAACATTTTATCATGTTAAAATGAAACAAGTTAAAATGTAACTTTTTATCATGTTAAAATGAAACATGTTAAAATGTAACATTTTATTATGTTAAAATGCAACATTTTAAAATGTAACATGTTCAAATTTGACATTTTATCATGTTGAAATGTAACATTTTATCATGTTAAAATGAAATTTGTTAAAATGTTATATTTTAAAATGTAACATGCTAAAATGTAACATTTTATCATGTTAAAATGCAACATGTTAAAATGAAACATGTTAAAATGTAACATTTTAGCATGTTAAAATGAAACTTGTTTAAATGTAACATATTAAAATGTTAAAATGAAACGTTAAAATGTAACATATTAAAATGTAACATGTTTAAATGTATCATTTTATCATGTTAAAATGCAACATTTTAAAATGTAACATATTAAAATGTAACGGGTTAAAATGTAACATTTTAAAATGTAACATTTTATCATGTTAAAATGAAACATGTTAAAATGTAACATTTTATCATGTTAAAATGCAACATTTTAACATGTAACATGTTGAAACGTAACATGTTAAAATGTAACATTTTATCATGTTAAAAGGCAACATGTTAAAATGTAACATTTTAAAATGTTACATGTTAAAATGTAACATTTTATCATGATAAAATGCAACATATTAAAATGTAACATATTAAAATGTAACATGTTAAAATGTAAGATTTTTTAATGTAACATTTTTAAATGTAACATTTTTTAATGTAACATTTTATCATGTTAAAATGAAACATGTTAAAATGTAACATTTTATCATGTTAAAATGCAGCATTTTAACATGTAACATGTTGAAACGTAACATGTTAAAATGTAACATTTTATCATGTTAAAAGGAAACATGTTAAAATGTAACATTTTATCATGTTAAAATGAAACATGTTAAAATTTAACATTTTATCATGTTAAAATGCAACATGTTAAAATTTAACATTTTTAATGTTAAAATGCAACATGTTAAAATGTAACATTTTATCATGTTAAAATGCAGCATGTTAAAATGCAACATGTTAAAATGTAACATATTAAAATGTAACATGTTAAAATGTTACATTTTAAAATGTAACATTTTATCGTGTTAAAATGAAACATGTTAAAATGTAACATTTTATTATGTTAAAATGAAACATGTTAAAATGTAACATTTTATCATGTTAAAATGAAACATGTTAAAATGTAACATTTTATCATGTTAAAATGAAACATGTTAAAATGTAACATTTTAAAATGTAAGATGTTAAAATGCAACATATTAAAATGTAACATATTAAAATGTAACATGTTAAAATGTAACATTTTTAAATGTAACATTTTTAAATGTAACATTTTATCATGTTAAAATGAAACATGGTAAAATGAAACATGTTAAAATGTAACATTTAATCATGGTAAAATGAAACATGTTAAAAATTAACATTTTAAAGTGTTAAAATGCAACATGTTAAAATGAATCATTTTTAAATGTAACATTTTATCATGTTAAAATGAAACATGTTTAAATGAAACATGTAAAAATGTAACATTTCAAATGAAACATGTTAAAATACAACATGTCAAAATGTAACATTTTATCATGTTAAAATGCAACATATTAAAATGTAACATATTAAAATGTAACATGTTAAAATGTAAGATTTTTAAATGTAACATTTAATCATGTTAAAATGAAACATGTTTAAATGAAAACATGTAAAAATGTAACTTTTTCAAATGAAACATGTTAAAATGTAACATTTCCAAATAAAACATGTTAAAATGTAACATTTTATCATGTTAAAATGCAACATTTTAAAATGTAACATGTTAAAATGTAACATCTTATCATGTTAAAATGAAAAATGTTAAAATTTAACATTTTACTATGTTAAAATGAAACATGTTAAAATGTAACATGTTAAAATGTAACATTTTAAAATGTAACATTTTATCATGTTAAAATGAAAAATGTTAAAATTTAACATTTTACTATGTTAAAATGAAACATGTTAAAATGTAACATTTTATCACGTTAAATAAAACATGTTAAAAAGAAACTTGTTAAAATGTAACATTTTAAAATGTTACATGTTAAAATGTAACATTTTATCATGATAAAATGCAACATATTAAAATGTAACATATTAAAATGTAACATGTTAAAATGTAAGATTTTTTAATGTAACATTTTTAAATGTAACATTTTTTAATGTAACATTTTATCATGTTAAAATGAAACATGTTAAAATGTAACATTTTATCATGTTAAAATGCAGCATTTTAACATGTAACATGTTGAAACGTAACATGTTAAAATGTAACATTTTATCATGTTAAAAGGAAACATGTTAAAATGTAACATTTTATCATGTTAAAATGAAACATGTTAAAATTTAACATTTTATCATGTTAAAATGCAACATGTTAAAATTTAACATTTTTAATGTTAAAATGCAACATGTTAAAATGTAACATTTTATCATGTTAAAATGCAGCATGTTAAAATGCAACATGTTAAAATGTAACATATTAAAATGTAACATGTTAAAATGTTACATTTTAAAATGTAACATTTTATCGTGTTAAAATGAAACATGTTAAAATGTAACATTTTATTATGTTAAAATGAAACATGTTAAAATGTAACATTTTATCATGTTAAAATGAAACATGTTAAAATGTAACATTTTAAAATGTAAGATGTTAAAATGCAACATATTAAAATGTAACATATTAAAATGTAACATGTTAAAATGTAACATTTTTAAATGTAACATTTTTAAATGTAACATTTTATCATGTTAAAATGAAACATGGTAAAATGAAACATGTTAAAATGTAACATTTAATCATGGTAAAATGAAACATGTTAAAAATTAAAATTTTAAAGTGTTAAAATGCAACATGTTAAAATGAAACATTTTTAAATGTAACATTTTATCATGTTAAAATGAAACATGTTTAAATGAAACATGTAAAAATGTAACATTTCAAATGAAACATGTTAAAATACAACATGTCAAAATGTAACATTTTATCATGTTAAAATGCAACATATTAAAATGTAACATATTAAAATGTAACATGTTAAAATGTAAGATTTTTAAATGTAACATTTTATCATGTTAAAATGAAACATGTTTAAATGAAAACATGTAAAAATGTAACTTTTTCAAATGAAACATGTTAAAATGTAACATTTCCAAATAAAACATGTTAAAATGTAACATTTTATCATGTTAAAATGCAACATTTTAAAATGTAACATGTTAAAATGTAACATTTTATCATGTTAAAATGCAACAATTTATCATGTTAAAATGAAACATGTTAAAATGTAACATTTTATCATGTTAAAATGAAACATGTTAAAATATAACTTTTTATCATGTTAAAATGAAACATGTTAAAATGTAACATTTTATCATGTTAAAATTAATCATGTTAAAATGTAACATTTTATCATGTTAAAATGAAACATGTTAAAATGTAACATTTTATTATTTTAAAATGTAACATGTTCAAATTTAACATTTTATCATGTTAAAATGTAACATTTCATCATGTTAAAATGAAACAAGTTAAAATTTAACATTTTATCATGTTAAAATGCCTCATGTTAAAATGTAACATTTTATCATGTTAAAATGCAACATGTTAAAATTTAACATATTAAAATGTAACATGTTAAAATTTAACATTTTAAAATGTAACATTTTATCATGTTAAAATTAAATTTGTTAAAATGTAATATTTTAAAATGTACCATGCTAAAATGTAACATTTTATCATGTTAAAATGCAACATGATAAAATGAAACATGTTAAAACGTAACATTTTAGCATGTTAAAATGAAACATGTTAAAATTTAACATTTTTAATGTTAAAATGCAACATGTTAAAATGTAACATTTTATCATGTTAAAATGCAGCATGTTAAAATGCAACATGTTAAAATGTAACATATTAAAATATAACATGTTAAAATGTTACATTTTAAAATGTAACATTTTATCGTGTTAAAATGAAACATGTTAAAATGTAACATTTTATTATGTTAAAATGAAACATGTTAAAATGTAACATTTTATCATGTTAAAATGAAACATGTTAAAATGTAACAATTTATCATGTTAAAATAAAACATGTTAAAATGAAACTTGTTAAAATGTAACATTTTAAAATGTTACATGTTAAAATGTAACATTTTATCATGATAAAATGCAACATATTAAAATGTAACATATTAAAATGTAACATGTTAAAATGTAACATTTTTAAATGTAACATTTTTAAATGTAACATTTTATCATGTTAAAATGAAACATGTTAAAATGTAACATTTTATCATGTTAAAATGCATCATTTTAACATGTAACATGTTGAAACGTAACATGTTAAAATGTAACATTTTATCATGTTAAAAGGAAACATGTTAAAATGTAACATTTTATCATGTTAAAATGAAACATGTTAAAATTTAACATTTTATCATGTTAAAATGCAACATGTTAAAATGTAACATTTTTAATGTTAAAATGCAACATGTTAAAATGTAACATTTTATCATGTTAAAATGCAGCATGTTAAAATGCAACATGTTAAAATGTAACATATTAAAATGTAACATGTTAAAATGTTACATTTTAAAATGTAACATTTTATCGTGTTAAAATGAATTATTTTAAAATGTAACATTTTATTATGTTAAAATGAAACATGTTAAAATGTAACATTTTATCATGTTAAAATGAAACATGTTAAAATGTAACATTTTATCATGTTAAAATGAAACAAGTTAAAATTTAACATTTTATCATGTTAAAATGCCTCATGTTAAAATGTAACATTTTATCATGTTAAAATGCAACATGTTGAAGCCAAAGAGGAAATTTAAGGTCTTTTAAAACAATAAAATCCTAACTCTAACCTCTTATGAAATTTTATGCTAATTCCTGAGACTTGATTGCTGTGAAAAATAACAAAACACAATTTATGACAAAATGAACTGTATTAAGGAAAATAACTATTATGCTTACAAATAAAATGAAATAACCCTTAAATGAAAATAAAATGTTACAATTAATATTTAAACAATTTTTAAATGAGCAAAAAGATATTGCTGCCAGGTAGGATGGAACCCGGGAATATGAGATTGTAAGTCCAATGCTCTGACCACTAGACCACAGATGATTAGAAGAATTGAGCTGCAGTGGCTCTATTAGCCTCAGTTAGTGACTATTATACTGTATTGGAGCTTGTTCAGGATTGATTGCACAGGTATACACTGTAAGTTACTGTACTGAATAAAAGTTTGTTAAAAATAAAGGGATACTGCTGACCCTTGGAAAATTAATTAATAATGAGAAAGGGATGCTGATGACCCTTGAAATTAATGTCTATAAATGTCTGACTCACGACTACATGGTGAAAAATCTTCTCTTCAGTCCAAGCACAAAACACATGTCACATTCTGTCTCTGTCTCTGTCCACTCTCTGCCCACTGAAGCAACCGTTGAGACCGTCCAGTATGACCATTGTACCCAACCTGGCAGCTTACCCTATCTATGAGTGATTTACTTAACTAACTACAATGAATGAAACCATTTCATGAGAATTATTCTAACAAATGGAATACAAAGTTTTAAATATTTATGAAACTGCAAATTGAATTATTAAAATAAAATGAATATTTTTAAATACAATAAAATAAAATCTACTTATTTTTAATTAAATAAAAAGATGCTTAATCATACTCCCCACCGAAATTTCCAAAGAAATTTCTACTGATTTTGGTACTTAATCTAAGTGACTGGTATGGAGGGGAAGAAGAGGAACAACTTTGACTGCAGGTCTTCTCAACTCAGAACGTCCACACTTTACTGTCAAAACTCTGACAATACCGTCTTCACCTGGGTGCACGTGTGTAATTCTCGCCAAAGGCCATTGAAGAACAGGGGCATTTGGCTCTTTTAGCAAGACAAGATCGCCTACTTTTGCATTCTCATAGTTCTTGGTCCATTTGTTCCTCTTTTGTAGGAACGTAAGGTATTCAACCCTCCATCTTTGCCAAAAGTGTTGAGTCATTCTTAGCAGCAATTGCCAACGAGATAAAGATGATACTTTAGTATCTAAAAGTGACGGTTCAGGGGTGGCAAGGAGTGATGTCCCAATCAAAAAATGGCCAGGTGATAGGAACTCAGTTTCTTCAGGAGATGAAGACAACGGACATAAAGGTCTGGAGTTTAAAACAGCTTCAATTCTGACAAACCAAGTTGTGAGCTCCTCATATGTGAGTGGTGTGTCACCTGCCACTCTTCGGAGAAGTGTCTTCGCTGACTTCACGGCAGCTTCCCAGAGACCTCCGAAGTGGGGTGCTGAAGGAGGATTAAAGTTCCACTTTATTTCAAATTTGGTTGCTTGATGAAGTATGTCCTCTTGAGTTGACTGTTCGCGATACCAAGACCCAAACTCTCTCAACTTGTTAGCAGCTCCCTGAAAATTTGTGCCACAGTCTGAGTAACAATGTTCGGGGAGTCCTCTGCGACCAATAAATCTATTGAGAGCAGCCAGAAATGCATCTGTACTCAGCGCACTGACGATTTCCAAATGAACGGCTTTGGTAGCCATACATACAAAGACACAAAGGTAGGCTTTAGGGACTGCCGCTTTTCTTCGTTGAGATTCTCTCATGGGGAAAGGACCAGCAAAATCAATTCCTACATGAAGAAAGGCTCTGCTCGGATTTACTCTTGATGGTGGAAGATCAGCCATTCTGGGTGTGAGGTTCTTTGCCTTGTCTTTGTAGCAAGTCAAACACTTGAATGTGCGATGACGAACGAGACTTCGTAATGAAGGTATCCAAAATCGAAGCTGAATTAATGCTTGCAAGAGACCAGGTCCTGGGTGTAAATACAGCTTATGATAATAATCCACAAGCAAAGTAGTGAAGTGACACTTTGGCAGCAGAATAGGATGTCTTTGATCGGAAGGAAGTGAAGCTCTGTTTAGTCTTCCGCCAACTCTAAGGGTGCCATTTTCATCGAAGAATGGAGAGAGGTTGGAAAATTTGGAATTGGATATTTTTTCCTTGTTGCAAGTGTCATCTTGAAATATGTAGTGTGACTGAAGCTTATTCACTACATAAATTAAAGCTTCCCTCATTTCAGAAGGGTGTAGCAGACCGATGCGAATTTGACCAGAATTTATTTTTGCAGTTGCATTGGTTATAAATCTTTTCCACCAAGCAATTGCTGTCAAGATCTTGTAATATGATGATTGTGATGAGATGAAGGTTACGATGAAAGGTTCTGAGTCAGTAGACATCAATGTAGTGTGTTCAGTCTTCAGATCTGGGAGATCAGTTTGTGATGTCAGGTCCACATTTGATTTCGGCCATTCTTCTGCATGTTCACATAGCCATTGGGGACCATGCCACCATAAACTGTTGTTCTTGAGTTTGTCCACAGACAATCCTCTTCATCCACAATCACTTGGATTTTCACTTGTACGTACATGTCGCCAACATGACAACGATGTGAGCTCTGTAATTTGTGATACTCTATTTGAGATGAAAACCTTGAGCTTGTAAAGTGGCATATGGAGCCAGCCCAACACAATTGATGCATCAGTAAAGAAGACTGGTTCTTCAAACTTGATTGCAGTATTTAGAGAAAACATCTTGGATACTGCAGAATGAAGTCTAGCTAAAAGATGTGCCCCACACAATTCAAGACGGGGTATAGAAACAGTTTTGATTGGTGCTAATTTAGTTTTAGTGACGAGAAGGTGTGTGGATATTTGGTCCTCACTGACAACTCTAAGATACAGTGTAGCACAGTATCCTTGTGCTGATGCGTCTGAAAATCCCACTAGTTGATAAGAAAGGGGTTTGTTGGGTACTACAAGTCTTGGTATGGTGAGGTCTGACAATTTCCTAAGCTGTTTTATGAACTCTTCCCAAACTGATTTAAGATGAAAGGGTATTTCTTCATCCCAATTCAAGCCAAGCTTCCATAACTCCTGCATGATCCCTTTGGCTAAAAATGTGACTGGTGCCAGGAATCCTAGAGGGTCATATATCTTAGCAACAGTAGATAGGATAGATCGCTTGGTAGATGCTGGAGAGAAGTCCTGAAGCTTAAAAACGAAGACATCATTTGTTGGATCCCAATGAAGTCCTAGTATCTTCACACTAGAGTCTTCGTTTGAAGAGAAGTTGACTGAGTCTGCTTGTTGTCCTGAATTGGCCACTTTCAAAAGCTCTTCTTGGTTGCTTGCCCATTTACTTAGCGAAAAATGTCCTTTTTCTAATAACTGGATGGTTTCTTGTTGAAGCTTCAAAGCTTCATTCAGTGAAGATGTGCCAGTCACTATATCATCCACATACATATCCTGCGATATAGCTTGAGCAGCTCTTGGATGGTTCTCGCCTTCGTCTAAAGCGAGTTGCTTCATAACTCTAAGTGCTAGAAAGGGTGCAGAAGTCAATCCATACGTGACAGTGCACAATTCATACTTTTTTATTGGGTCTGCTGGATTAAATCTCCAATAAATGTGTTGGTAGGACCTGTCATGCGGGTCAACCAAAATTTGCCGATACATTTTGACAATATCAGCCACGAAGACAACTGGGTGCAAACGAAATCTCAGAAGAATGTCCCTAATGTCTTGTTGCAGCTTTGCACCCATCATGAGTTGGCTGTTCAAAGAAGGAAAGGGCGATGACTGAGCAGAAGCGTCAAAGACAACACGTAATTTTGTTTTGCCTCTATCCTCTTTTACCACACAGTGGTGAGGAATGACATACTTTGAAGGGGAAGTTGTGACATTCATGTGACCCAGATCTTGATAGTCTTTCATGAAATCATAATACTCTGACATCAAATTCTTGTCTTTAATAAGTTTTCCTTCAAGATTGTAGAATCTCTTCAGTGATGTTCCTTCAAAATTTCCTAATTGTGGACTAGGCGTCTTGAAAGGTAGGCGTACAACGTATTGACCATCGTCCATCCTGAAGTGGGTGTTCTTGAAGTGAGCTTCACATGCTTCGTCTTCAGGGTTTGTGAAACTAATGTCAGTATGGGGCTCTTCAAGCTCCCAAAAGCGTTGGATCTGTTGTCTCAAGTCATGAGCTTCGTTGTTAACAGTGAATAAGGAGTTGTTACCATCAACGGATAATAAACAAGTTCCAGAAACTCGTCCTATGACTATATAACCAAATATAGAGGAAAAGAGCTTTGGCTGGTTGTCTTGTACTGTCACGGTGGATCCATCCCAAATATCTGAGAACAAATCTGATCCCAGCAGAAAATCTACAGGACCTGGTTGCCAAAACTTAGGGTCAGCTAAGTCAAAGGTAGCGTAATTTTTCCAAATATTGGAGGGCATGACAAAATTAGGTAAGTGAGATGTAATGTTATTTACAACTATTGCTTCAGTTTCAACAATAGGTGACTGCAAGTTGCGTGGTTTAAGGTGACAGCGTACTTTGCCTTTAGTGCCATTAAAAACTGTCTGACCAATAGCACTGATTTTGTGAGGGAATGATTTAATCATCAAGCCAAGTTTATTTGCACATTTCTTTGTGATGAATGAGTGCTGACTACCTGAGTCCACTACAAGTCTCACTTGAGTGAAGTTGCCATGAACATCCTGAATTTCAGCAATAACTGTACCCAACAAGACTTGACTTTGTTCAGGCAGGGTTGCTGTTAATGAAGAATCTGGTGGATTCACAACATTAGCCTTGATTGCGGTTGTATCTTCATGTTCCAATGAGGATGTGTTGCTATCAGGAACGGGTAGATGCAAAAGTGAATTATGCCTCTTCTTGCAGACCTTGCAAGACCATCTAGAATTGCATCTATTAGTTGAGTGAAAGTATGACAGGCAGTTTCTACATCCACGCCAAGCCTTCAACATTTTATGTCTATCATCGACTGATGCATCAGCAAATTTATTGCATTTGAATAGAGCATGAGACCCCCTTTGGCATATGAAGCATACATCATTGCTGTCGGAGTTAGCCGAGGATTTAGGCAAAGAGCTGGATATGAGTGAAGTCTTCAAGTTACGACTATTTGATGGTTTGAAGCTCCCACTATTCTTCCCAGAAGTGGATGGCCTTATCTCCAATTGTTGTGTGTTTCCTCCAGCCAACTGAAGAGCTAGAGAGCGTTCACGGAGAAATTTAGTCAAATCATTGAAAACTGGAAAATCTTTTCCTTTATGCTGCAACTCAAATTGCTCTCGAGTTGTATGATCCAACAGCCTAACTGCTATATGAAACAGAATGAAGTCACCTTCGTCAGGTATTTTCAAAAGTTTAAATGCAGCAATATTATCTGAAATTTGAGAAAGAAATGACTGTAGTGAATCTACAGTTGTTTTCCCCTGTTGTGGTTTGAATGCCATCAATTGATTGAGGTAATTTGAAGCAAGCATACGCTTGTTATTGAAAGTTTCATTTAAAGCCTTCCAAGCAATATCATAGTTGTCGTCAACCAAAGGAAGATGTCTTATCACTGCAGAGGCAGTTCCCCCTAAAGAAGAGACGAGATAGTGAAATTTCTCCATTTTTGATGATAAGGCATCATTATGGATAATGGAAGTGAAGGCATCTCGAAACTTGGACCAATTCGTAATCTGGCCATTGAAATGTGGAAGATTGATGCGAGGCAAATGTTTGTTGCTTCTGGCTTCTGGTGACAAAGATTCATTAAGTCCCATACTCTGCCTTGATGAAGTAGTGCTAACCTCTGAGAGAATAGTTTCATGTGAAGTGTGTGCTTCATAGTAGTAACGTTTAGCTTTAGTTTGCATTGTTAGGTCATCTTCTTGAGGAAAGGTTTGTTTCCCAGTAGACTTCTCAGTTTCATACAGGTCTGTGAGCTCATCCCAAATATTTTCAAATCTTGAGTAATATTTCTCAAGAACCTTAAACATGCCCTTGAAGGAATTATGTTGATCCTTATTGTTGAGTGCTGCTCTGCCCTTTTCATTTATTACTTGAACTTCCTTGAAACTCTCTACTAATTTCCTCTTCAAAGTGGTAGCCTTGCGTTTGAACTCTTCGGCATCCATGTTGGACTGGGATAGGTTATGGGTTCAAAGGAAAATAGAAAATGAATGAAGAAGTATTAATTTAGTTCGGCTGTAGTATGATTAAACAGCTTGTACAATAGCAAACCTACTGAAAAGTGCATTAGTAAGAAACCATTCAATTAGTTATAAAAGATTGAAAACAGATTGTAAGTACTGACCTGCAATGAAACATTAAATGAACCAAATACATCTTATGAAAATACAAGTGACAAATAAGCAATGGACCATGACAAGTAAAATAGTTAAAAACTTATTCTATACAACAAACAATTGTTCTGAAATGTCTGTGAAATTTCAACAATAAATTATATGCTATGTAATATTTGAACAACTATTCTGATGATTGCTGTTATCAATTTGAGTTTGAAATGCAAAATGTACAATAAAATAATGAGTAATGAATACAGTAATAAACACTTATCAAGTATAAACAACTTTACACAATTCAATTGATTAATAAGTGAACAAATAATATTTATTTGGTAAACAATTAAATAGTTAGGCCTATTCACTTCAAATAAATTGTTAATATAATATTCCACAACTAATCAAAATCCGGCTCGAAGGACCACTATGTTGAAGCCAAAGAGGAAATTTAAGGTCTTTTAAAACAATAAAATCCTAACTCTAACCTCTTATGAAATTTTATGCTAATTCCTGAGACTTGATTGCTGTGAAAAATAACAAAACACAATTTATGACAAAATGAACTGTATTAAAGAAAATAACTATTATGCTTACAAATAAAATGAAATAACCCTTAAATGAAAATAAAATGTTACAATTAATATTTAAACAATTTTTAAATGAGCAAAAAGATATTGCTGCCAGGTAGGATGGAACCCGGGAATATGAGATTGTAAGTCCAATGCTCTGACCACTAGACCACAGATGATTAGAAGAATTGAGCTGCAGTGGCTCTATTAGCCTCAGTTAGTGACTATTATACTGTATTGGAGCTTGTTCAGGATTGATTGCACAGGTATACACTGTAAGTTACTGTACTGAATAAAAGTTTGTTAAAAATAAAGGGATACTGCTGACCCTTGGAAAATTAATTAATAATGAGAAAGGGATGCTGATGACCCTTGAAATTAATGTCTATAAATGTCTGACTCACGACTACATGGCGAAAAATCTTCTCTTCAGTCCAAGCACAAAACACATGTCACATTCTGTCTCTGTCTCTGTCCACTCTCTGCCCACTGAAGCAACCGTTGAGACCGTCCAGTATGACCATTGTACCCAACCTGGCAGCTTACCCTATCTATGAGTGATTTACTTAACTAACTACAATGAATGAAACCATTTCATGAGAATTATTCTAACAAATGGAATACAAAGTTTTAAATATTTATGAAACTGCAAATTGAATTATTAAAATAAAATGAATATTTTTAAATACAATAAAATAAAATCTACTTATTTTTAATTAAATAAAAAGATGCTTAATCACAACACCAAATCTAGCTTGCAGTATTGTGAAATTGATGTAAATATGTTCAATTCAGAGCGTAATATTGAAATAACTTGTATAAAGCTTAAGAACTTAAATCTCGTCATTGTATCACTGTACAGACCACCTAATGGTGATACTAAAATTTTCTTTGACAACTTTGAGAAAGTAGTCAAACAAATTCATAAGCGAGGTACAAAAATTATTATTTGTGGTGACTACAACATCAAGTTTGATAAAATTACCGAACCTACTACCGTCACATTTCTTAATATCTTGCGCTCATATAACTTAGTTGTAACCAATTTGTCTCCAACCAGAAAAAAGTCTTGTATTGATAATGTTTTTGTTAATTTTTCTGAGGATCTATATAATGTAAAAGTTATGAAATCCTGTTTATCTGATCACGATCCTCTTCTTATTAATTATAAACTAGATAGAAAGAAACATACAGAAATTAACTCAGATAAATCTGGAATCAAACATTTTTTTCGCAGACAAGATGAAGAACAAATTTCCTTGTTTATTGAGTGTTTAAAAAATGAACATTGGGAAATAATAAGCTCCTATCTATGTAATGAGATAAATGTAGAAGCTTTGTTTGACTTATTTTTTAAAAGGTATGTTAATCTTTGGCATTTCGCTTCTCCTTTAGTATCATCTAAGAGTAAATGTAGAACCAAACAAAAATTTAATTGGTATTCAGACGATCTAAGAAAATCTAGAGATCTAATGCTAGGTTATCATAATATGTATAAGTGCTTTGAAAGAGATCACTCGGTCCATACTGATGTGGCTTACAGAGCTTACTTGTTTTTTAAGAAACAATACAAGGATAATATTAAAATGGCTAAGAAACAGACGTATGAAAATTATATTGAAAACTCAAGTAATAAGTGTAAAGCAGCGTGGGAGGTGATTTCTTTAGAAACACAATCACACACAAACAAAACTAAAATAACAATTGATCCAAACCAGTTTAACAATTTTTTCATTAATTCAGTTTCAGATATACAGAAAAATATAATAAGCACCAACACGCAGGCACTTAACCTCACACGGAACTCGAAACAAAAGTCAATTGCTTTCAATTGGTCTCACGTCTCCACGGATCAGGTAATGAAAACAGTGACAAATCTTTCCAACTCAAAAGCAACAGATTTTTACTGGATATCTAATTTTCTTCTAAGAAAAACCATAATGTATATTAGTGAGCCTCTTGCATTCATCTTTAACCAGTGTTTGACTCAGGGCTATTTTTCTGATTTACTAAAAGTCTCTAAGGTGATTCCTGTCTATAAAAAAGGGGATAAAGCTCTGGTACAGAATTATCAACCAATTTCAATTGTTCCCATCTTCTCTAAGGTATTTGAGTCACTCCTACATGTTCAGCTTAATCATCACTTCCACATAAACCATCTATTTAGTCCCTACCAGTTTGGGTTTCGATCAAAGAAATCAACAACCACTGCTGTGTCTGCTCTGGTTGACAACATTCTTACTGCTTTTGAAAATAAGGAATCAGTGTCTCTAAAGCTCTGCGATCTGAGTAAAGCTTTTGATTGTGTTGAACATCGTATTCTCCTTGACAAACTCTCTTACTACGGCATCTCACACAACTCTCTGAATTTATTGAAGTCCTATCTGTCTAATCGTAAACAATATGTTTCTTTTAATTGTAGCCAATCAACAACATTAACTGTAACAACTGGTGTTCCCCAGGGCTCTGTTCTGGGACCATTTCTTTTTATAGTTTTCATTAACGACCTACCTTGCAACATACCCTCTCAGACAGTCATTTATGCTGATGATACAACGTTACTTTCATCACATTCCAATCTGAAAACTCTTGAGGAGAACATAAATCATGCTTACAACTCTGCACAAATATGGTTTGCATCAAATAAGTTGCTTTGCAATAATGATAAAACTCAAGATTTATTGCTAAGCATGGCAGGTACAAGTAACTATAAATCAGTAAAGCTTCTTGGTTTTCATTTGGATTCTAGACTTGATTGGAATGATCATATAGATGGTATTTGTAAGAAAATTTCCAGAGTGTCTTTTTTAATTTGAGGATATCTTATTTTTCTTTTGTCCAATCACATATTTGTTTTGGAATAGTTTTGTGGGGTCACTCTAGTGCTGTACACGACATTCTCATAATTCAAAAGAAAATCTTGAGAACTATGTGTAGAGTGGATAAAGTGGAACACTGTAAACCATTGTTTATCAGACTAAATATCATGACAGTAATAAACCTTTACATCTACCAAGTACTTATCCACACAAAACTACACCTTTCAGATTTCACCACCAGAGACCACTTTCATGCACATGACACGAGGGGCAAGGCTAAGCTGGATTTACCCCAACACAGGTTGGCCAAAACAGGTAAATCCTTTAAAGCCAACTGTGTTAGGTTTTTTAATAGGCTCCCCCAAACTGCAAAACTCATCTCATTTAATCACTTCAAAACAACTATAAAATACTGGCTAGTTGAAAACCCTTTTTATTCGTTTGATGAATTTGAAATGTCAGAGTTTAATGTTAAGTTTTAACCTGTTGTACATAGTTTTTAGTTAATTTTAATTCAATGTATTAGCATTTAGTAAGAATATTTGACTGTTCCTATTTCTGTATTGTTATAGATCAATGGAATAAATACTCTTGACTTGACTTAACATGTTAAAATGTAACATATTAAAATGTAACATGTTAAAATTTAACATTTTAAAATGTAACATTTTATCATGTTAAAATGAAATTTGTTAAAATGTAATATTTTAATATGTAACATGCTAAAATGTAACATTTTATCATGTTAAAATGCAACATGTTAAAATGAAACATGTTAAAATGTAACATTTTAGCATGTTAAAATGAAACATGTTAAAATTTAACATTTTATCATGTTAAAATGCAACATGTTAAAATGTAACATTTTATTATGTTAAAATGAAACATGTTAAAATTTAACATTTTTAATGTTAAAATGCAACATGTTAAAATGTAACATTTTATCATGTTAAAATGCAGCATGTTTTAATGTAACATGTTAAAATGTAAAATATTAAAATGTAACATGTTAAAATGTTACATTTTAAAATGTAACATTTTATCGTGTTAAAATGAAACATGTTAAAATGTAACATTTTATTATGTAAAAATGAAACATGTTAAAATGTAACATTTTATCATGTTAAAATGAAACATGTTAAAATGTAACATTTTATCATGTTAAAATTAAACTTGTTAAAATGTAACATTTTAAAATGTAACATGTTAAAATGTAACATGTTAAAATGTAACATTTTATCATGATAAAATGCAACATATTAAAATGTAACATATTAAAATGTAACATGTTAAAATGTAATATTTTTAAATGTTACATTTTATCATGTTAAAATGAAACATGTTAAAATGAAACATGTTAAAATGTAACATTTTATCATGGTAAAATGAAACATGTTAAAAATAACATTTTAAAATGTTAAAATGCAAAATGTTAAAATGCAACATGTTAAAATGTAACATATTAAAATGTAACATGTTAAAATGTATCATTTTATTATGTTAAAATGAAACATGTTAAAATGTAACATATTAAAATGTAACATGTTAAAATGTAAAATTTTTAAATGTAACATTTTATCATGTTAAAATGAAACGTGTTAAAATGTAACATTTTATCATGTTAAAATGAAACATGTTAAAATGTAACATTTTATCATGTTAAAATGAAACATGTAAAAATGTAACATTTTATTATGTTAAAATGAAGCATGTTAAAATGCAACATGTTAAAATGTAACATTTTCAAATGAAACATGTTAAAATGTAACATTTTACCATTTTAAAATGCAACATTTTAAAATGTAACATTTTATCATGTTAAAATGAAACTTGTTAAAATGTAACATTTTTTTAAATGTAACATGTTAAAATGTAACATTTTATCATGATAAAATGCAACATATTAAAATGTAACATATTAAAATGTAACATGTTAAAATGTAACATTTTTAAATGTAACATTTTATCATGTTAAAATGCAACATGTTAAAATGTAACATTTTATCATGTTAAAATGCAACAAGTTAAAATGTAACATATTAAAATGTAACATGTTAAAATGTAACATTTTATCATGTTAAAATGATACATGTTAAAATTTAACATTTTATTATGTTAAAATGAAACATGTTAAAATGTAACATTTTATCATGTTAAAATAAAACATGTTAAAATGTAACATTTTATCATGATAAAATGCAACATATTAAAATGTAACATCTTAAAATGTAACATTTTATCATGTTAAAATGTAACATTTTATCATGTTAAAATGCAACATTTTAACATGTAACATGTTGAAACGTAACATGTTAAAATGTAACATTTTATCATGTTAAAAGGAAACATGTTAAAATGTAACATTTTATCATGTTAAAATGAAACATGTTAAAATTTAACATTTTATCATGTTAAAATGCAACATGTTAAAATCTAACATTTTTAATGTTAAAATGCAACATGTTAAAATGTAACATTTTATCATGTTAAAATGCAGCATGTTAAAATGTTACATTTTAAAATGTAACATTTTATCGTGTTAAAATGAAACATTTTAAAATGTAACATTTTATTATGTTAAAATATAACATGTTAAAATGTAACATTTTATCATGTTAAAATGAAACATGTTAAAATGTAACATTTTATCATGTTAAAATTAAACTTGTTAAAATGTAACATTTTAAAATGTAACATGTTAAAATGCAACATGTAAAAATGTATCATTTTATCATGATAAAATGCAACATATTAAAATGTAACATATTAAAATGTAACATGTTAAAATGTAACATTTTTAAATGTAACATTTTATCATGTTAAAATGAAACATGTTAAAATGTAAGATTTTATCATGGTAAAATGAAACATGTTAAAAATTAACATTTTAAAATGTTAAAATGCAACATGTTAAAATGTAACATTTTTAAATGTAACATTTTATCATGTTAAACTGAAACATGTTTAAATGAAACATGTAAAAATGTAACATTTTCAAATGAAACATGTTAAAATACAACATGTTAAAATGTAACATTTTATCATGATAAAATGCAACATATTAAAATGTAACATATTAAAATGTAACATGTTAAAATGTAACATTTTTAAATGAAACATTTTATTATGTTAAAATGAAACATGTAAAAATGTAACATTTTCAAATGAAACATGTTAAAATGTAACATTTCCAAATAAAACATGTTAAAATGTAAAATTTTATCATGTTAAAATGCAACATTTTAAAATGTAACATGTTAAAATGTAACATTTTATCATGTTAAAATGCAACAATTTATCATGTTTAAATGAAACGTGTTAAAATGTAACATTTTATCATGTTAAAATGAAACATGTTAAAATGTAACTTTTCATCATGTTAAAATGAAACATGTTAAAATGTAACATTTTATCATGTTAAAATGAAACATGTTAAAATGAAACATGTTAAAATGTAACTTTTTATCATGTTAAAATGTAACATTTTATTATGTTAAAATGTAACATGTTTAAATTTAACATTTTATCATGTTAAAATGTAACATTTTATCATGTTAAAATGAAACAAGTTAAAATTTAACATTTTATCATGTTAAAATGCCTCATGTTAAAATGTAACATTTTATCTTGTTAAAATGCAACATGTTAAAATGTAACATATTAAAATGTAACATGTTAAAATTTAACATTTTAAAAATGTAACATTTTATCATGTTAAAATGAAATTTGTTAAAATGTAATATTTTAAAATGTAACATGCTAAAATGTAACATTTTATCATGTTAAAATGCAACATGTTAAAATGAAACATGTTAAAATGTAACATTTTAGCATGTTTAAATGAAACATGTTAAAATTTAACATTTTATCATGTTAAAATGCAACATGTTAAAATGTAACATTTTATTATGTTAAAATGAAACATGTTAAAATTTAACATTTTTAATGTTAAAATGCAACATGTTAAAATGTAACATTTTATCTTGTTAAAATGCAGCATGTTTAAATGTAACATGTTAAAATGTAACATATTAAAATGTAACATGTTAAAATGTAACATGTTAAAATGTAACATTTTTAAATGTAACATTTTATCATGTTAAAATGCAACATGTTAAAATGTAACATTTTATCATGTTAAAATGCAACAAGTTAAAATGTAACATATTAAAATGTAACATGTTAAAATGTAACATTTTATCATGTTAAAATGAAACATGTTAAAATTTAACATTTTATTATGTTAAAATGAAACATGTTAAAATGTAACATTTTATCATGTTAAAATAAAACATGTTAAAATGTAACATTTTATCATGATAAAATGCAACATATTAAAATGTAACATCTTAAAATGTAACATTTTATCATGTTAAAATGTAACATTTTATCATGTTAAAATGCAACATTTTAACATGTAACATGTTGAAACGTAACATGTTAAAATGTAACATTTTATCATGTTAAAAGGAAACATGTTAAAATGTAACATTTTATCATGTTAAAATGAAACATGTAAAAATTTAACATTTTATCATGTTAAAATGCAACATGTTAAAATCTAACATTTTTAATGTTAAAATGCAACATGTTAAAATGTAACATTTTATCATGTTAAAATGCAGCATGTTAAAATGTTACATTTTAAAATGTAACATTTTATCGTGTTAAAATGAAACATTTTAAAATGTAACATTTTATTACGTTAAAATATAACATGTTAAAATTTAACATTTTATCATGTTAAAATGAAACATGTTAAAATGTAACATTTTATCATGTTAAAATTAAACTTGTTAAAATGTAACATTTTAAAATGTAACATGTTAAAATGCAACATGTAAAAATGTATCATTTTATCATGATAAAATGCAACATATTAAAATGTAACATATTAAAATGTAACATGTTAAAATGTAACATTTTTAAATGTAACAATTTATCATGTTAAAATGAAACATGTTAAAATGTAAGATTTTATCATGGTAAAATGAAACATGTTAAAAATTAACATTTTAAAATGTTAAAATGCAACATGTTAAAATGTAACATTTTTAAATGTAACATTTTATCATGTTAAACTGAAACATGTTTAAATGAAACATGTAAAAATGTAATATTTTCAAATGAAACATGTTAAAATACAACATGTTAAAATGTAACATTTTATCATGATAAAATGCAACATATTAAAATGTAACATATTAAAATGTAACATGTTAAAATGTAACATTTTTAAATGTAACATTTTATCATGTTAAAATGAAACATGTAAAAATGTAACATTTTCAAATGAAACATGTTAAAATGTAACATTTCCAAATAAAACATGTTAAAATGTAAAATTTTATCATGTTAAAATGCAACATTTTAAAATGTAACATGTTAAAATGTTACATTTTATCATGTTAAAATGCAACAATTTATCATGTTTAAATGAAACGTGTTAAAATGTAACATTTTATCATGTTAAAATGAAACATGTTAAAATCTAACTTTTCATCATGTTAAAATGAAACATGTTAAAATGTAACATTTTATCATGTTAAAATGAAACATGTTAAAATGTAACTTTTTATCATGTTAAAATGTAACATTTTATTATGTTAAAATGTAACATGTTTAAATTTAACATTTTATCATGTTAAAATGTAACATTTTATCATGTTAAAATGAAACAAGTTAAAATTTAACATTTTATCATGTTAAAATGCCTCATGTTAAAATGTAACATTTTATCTTGTTAAAATGCAACATGTTAAAATGTAACATATTAAAATGTAACATGTTAAAATTTAACATTTTAAAAATGTAACATTTTATCATGTTAAAATGAAATTTGTTAAAATGTAATATTTTAAAATGTAACATGCTAAAATGTAACATTTTATCATGTTAAAATGCAACATGTTAAAATGAAACATGTTAAAATGTAACATTTTAGCATGTTTAAATGAAGCATGTTAAAATTTAACATTTTATCATGTTAAAATGCAACATGTTAAAATGTAACATTTTATTATGTTAAAATGAAACATGTTAAAATTTAACATTTTTCATGTTAAAATGTAACATATTAAAATGTAACATGTTAAAATGTTACATTTTAAAATGTAACATTTTATCGTGTTAAAATGAAACATGTTAAAATGTAACATTTTATTATGTAAAAATGAAACATGTTAAAATGTAACATTTTATTATGTAAAAATGAAACATGTTAAAATGTAACATTTTATCATGTTAAAATGAAACATGTTAAAATGTATCATTTTATTATGTTAAAATGAAACATGTTAACATGTAACATATTAAAATGTAACATGTTAAAATGTAAAATTTTTAAATTTAACATTTTATCATGTTAAAATGAAACATGTTAAAATGAAACATGTTAAAATGTAACATTTTATCATGTTAAAATGAAACATGTTAAAATGTAACATTTTATGATGTTAAAATGAAACATGTTAAAATGTAACATTTTATCATGTTTAAATGAAAAATGTAAAAATGTAACATTTTCAAATTAAACATGTTAAAATGTAACATTTTCAAATGAAAAATGTTAAAATGTAACATTTTATCATGTTAAAATGCAACAATTTATCAAGTTAAAATGAAACATGTTAAAATGTAACATTTTATCATGTTAAAATGAAACATGTTAAAATGTAACTTTTTATCATGTTAAAATGAAACATGTTAAAATGTAACATTTTCAAATGAAACATTTTCAAATGAAACATGTTAAAATGTAACATTTTTATATGTAACATTATATCATGTTAAAATGAAACATGTTAAAATGAAACATGTTAAAAGCAACATTTTAAAATGTAACATGTTCAAATTTAACATTATATCATGTTAAAATGTAACATTTTATCATGTTAAAATGAAACAAGTTAAAATTTAACATTTTATCATGTTAAAATGCCTCATGTTAAAATGTAACATTTTATCATGTTAAAATGCAACATGTTAAAATGTAACATATTAAAATGTAACATGTTAAAATGTAACATTTTAAAATGTAACATTTTATCATGTTAAAGTGAAACTTGTTAAAATGTAATATTTTAAAATGTAACATGTTAAAATGTAACATTTTATCATGTTAAAATGCAACATGTTAAAATGAAACATGTTAATATGTAACATTTTATCATGTTAAAATGCAACATGTTAATTGTAACATTTTAAAATGTAACATTTTATCATGTTAAAATGAAACATGTTAAAATGTAACATTTTATCATGTTAAAATGAAACATGTTAAAATGTAACATTTTATCATGTTAAAATGAAACATGTTAAAATGTAACATTTTATCATGTTAAAATGAAACATGTTAAAATGAAACATATTAAAATGTAACATTTTATTATGTTAAAATGAAACATGTTAAAATGTAACATTTTATCATGTTAAAATTAAACTTGTTAAAATGTAACATTTTAAAATGTAACATGTTAAAATGTAACATCTTATCATGATAAAATGCAACAATTTAAAATGTAACATTGTATCATGTTAAAATGAAACTTGTTAAAATGTAACATTTTAAAATGTAACATGTTAAAATGTAACATTTTATCATGATAAAATGCAACATATTAAAATGCAACATATTAAAATGTAACCTATTAAAATGTAACATGTTAAAATGTAACATTTTTAAATGTAACATTTTATCATGTTAAAATGCAACATGTTAAAATGTAACATTTTATCATGTTAAAATGCAACATGTTAAAATGTAACATATTAAAATGTAACATGTTAAAATGTAACATTTTAAAATGTAACATTTTATTATGTTAAAATGAAACATGTTAAAATTTAACATTTTATTATGTTAAAATGAAACATGTTAAAATGTAACATTTTATCATGATAAAATGCAACATATTAAAATGTAACATATTAAAATGTAACATGTAAAAATGTAACATTTTTAAATGTAACATTTTTAAATGTAACATTTTTAAATGTAACATTTTATCATGTTAAAATGAAACATGTTAAAATGTAACATTTTATCATGTTAAAATGAAACATGTTAAAATGTAACATTTTATCATGTTAAAATGCAACATTTTAACATGTATCATGTTGAAACGTAACATGTTAAAATGTAACATTTTATCATGTTAAAAGGAAACATGTTAAAATGTAACTTTTTATCATGTTAAAATGAAACATGTTAAAATGTAACATTTTATCATGTTAAAATGAAACATGTTAAAATATAACTTTTTATCATGTTAAAATGTAACATTTTATCATGTTAAAATGTAACATGTTTAAATTTAACATTTTATCATGTTAAAATGAAACAAGTTAAAATTTAACATTTTATCATGTTAAAATGCCTCATGTTAAAATGTAACATTTTATCATGTTAAAATGCAACATGTTAAAATGTAACATATTAAACTGTAACATGTTAAAATTTAACATTATAAAATGTAACATTTTATCATGTTAAAATGAAATTTGTTAAAATGTAATATTTTAAAATGTAACATGCTAAAATGTAACATTTTATCTCGTTAAAATGCAACATGTTAAAATGAAACATGTTAAAATGTAACATTTTAGCATGTTAAAATGAAACATGTTAAAATTTAACATTTTATCATGTTAAAATGCAACATGTTAAAATGTAACATTTAATTATGTTAAAATGAAACATGTTAAAATTTTACATTTTTAATGTTAAAATGCAACATGTTAAAATGTAACATTTTATCATGTTAAAATGCAGCATGTTTAAATGTAACATGTTAAAATGTTACATATTAAAATGTAACATGTTAAAATGTTACATTTTAAAATGTAACATTTTATCGTGTTAAAATGAAACATGTTAAAATGTAACATTTTATTATGTAAAAATGAAACATGTTAAAATGTAACATTTTATCATGTTAAAATGAAACATGTTAAAATGTATCATTTTATTATGTTAAAATGAAACATGTTAAAATGTAACATATTAAAATGTAACATGTTAAAATGTAAAATTTTTAAATGTAACATTTTATCATGTTAAAATGAAACATGTTAAAATGTAACATTTTATCATGTTAAAATGAAACATGTTAAAATGTAACATTTTATGATGTTAAAATGAAACATGTTAAAATGTAACATTTTATCATGTTTAAATGAAAAATGTAAAAATGTAACATTTTCAAATGAAACATGTTAAAATGCAACATTTTAAAATGTAATATGTTTAAATGTAACATTTTATCATGTTAAAATGCAACAATTTATCAAGTTAAAATGTAACATTTTATCATGTTAAAATGAAACATGTTAAAATGTAACTTTTTATCATGTTAAAATGAAACATGTTAAAATGTAAAATTTTATTATGTTAAAATGCAACATTTTAAAATGTAACATTTTATCGTGTTAAAATGAAACATGTTAAAATGTAACATTTTATTATGTAAAAATGAAACATGTTAAAATGTAACATTTTATCATGTTAAAATGAAACATGTTAAAATGTATCATTTTATCATGTTAAAATGCAACATTTTAAAATGTAATATGTTAAAATGTAACATTTTATCATGTTAAAATGCAACAATTTATCAAGTTAAAATGAAACATGTTAAAATGTAACATTTTATCATGTTAAAATGAAACATGTTAAAATGTAACTTTTTATCATGTTAAAATGAAACATGTTAAAATGTAACATTTTCAAATGAATCATTTTCAAATGAAACATGTTAAAATGTAACATTTTATTATGTTAAAATGCAACATTTTAAAATGTAACATGTTCAAATTTAACATTATATCATGTTAAAATGTAACATTTTATCATGTTAAAATGAAACAAGTTAAAATTTAACATTTTATCATGTTAAAATGCCTCATGTTAAAATGTAACATTTTATCATGTTAAAATGCAACATGTTAAAATGTAACATATTAAAATGTAACATGTTAAAATGTAACATTTTAAAATGTAACATTTTATCATGTTAAAATGCAACATGTTAATTGTAACATTTTAAAATGTAACATTTTATCATGTTAAAATGAAACATGTAAAAATGTAACATTTTATCATGTTAAAATGAAACATGTTAAAATGTAACATTTTATCATGTTAAAATGAAACATGTTAAAATGTAACATTTTATAGTGTTAAAATAAAACATGTTAAAATGTAACATTTTATCATGTTAAAATTAAACTTGTTAAAATGTAACATTTTAAAATGTAACATGTTAAAATGTAACATCTTATCATGATAAAATGCAACATATTAAAATGTAACATATTAAAATGTAACATGTTTAAATGTAACATTTTTAAATGTAACATTATATCGTGTTAAAATGAAACATGTTAAAATGAAACATGTTAAAATGTAACATTTTACCATTTTAAAATGCAACAATTTAAAATGTAACATTGTATCATGTTAAAAAGAAACTTTTTAAAATGTAACATTTTAAAATGTAACATGTTAAAATGTAACATTTTATCATGATAAAATGCAACATATTAAAATGTAACCTATTAAAATGTAACATGTTAAAATGTAACATTTTATCATGTTAAAATGCAACATGTTAAAATGTAACATATTAAAATGTAACATTTTATCGTGTTAAAATGAAACATGTTAAAATGTAACATTTTATTATGTAAAAATGAAACATGTTAAAATGTAACATTTTATCATGTTAAAATGAAACATGTTAAAATGTATCATTTTATTATGTTAAAATGAAACATGTTAAAATGTAACATATTAAAATGTAACATGTTAAAATGTAAAATTTTTAAATGTAACATTTAACATGTTAAAATGAAACATGTTAAAATGTAACATTTTATCATGTTAAAATGAAACATGTTAAAATGTAACATTTTATGATGTTAAAATGAAACATGTTAAAATGTAACATTTTATCATGTTTAAATGAAAAATGTAAAAATGTAACATTTTCAAATGAAACATGTTAAAATGCAACATTTTAAAATGTAATATGTTTAAATGTAACATTTTATCATGTTAAAATGCAACAATTTATCAAGTTAAAATGAAACATGTTAAAATGTAACATTTTATCATGTTAAAATGAAACATGTTAAAATGTAACTTTTTATCATGTTAAAATGAAACATGTTAAAATGTAAAATTTTCAAATGAAACATTTTCAAATGAAACATGTTAAAATGTAACATTTTATTATGTTAAAATGCAACATTTTAAAATGTAACATTTTATCGTGTTAAAATGAAACATGTTAAAATGTAACATTTTATTATGTAAAAATGAAACATGTTAAAATGTAACATTTTATCATGTTAAAATGAAACATGTTAAAATGTATCATTTTATCATGTTAAAATGCAACATTTTAAAATGTAATATGTTAAAATGTAACATTTTATCATGTTAAAATGCAACAATTTATCAAGTTAAAATGAAACATGTTAAAATGTAACATTTTATCATGTTAAAATGAAACATGTTAAAATGTAACTTTTTATCATGTTAAAATGAAACATGTTAAAATGTAACATTTTCAAATGAATCATTTTCAAATGAAACATGTTAAAATGTAACATTTTATTATGTTAAAATGCAACATTTTAAAATGTAACATGTTCAAATTTAACATTATATCATGTTAAAATGTAACATTTTATCATGTTAAAATGAAACAAGTTAAAATTTAACATTTTATCATGTTAAAATGCCTCATGTTAAAATGTAACATTTTATCATGTTAAAATGCAACATGTTAAAATGTAACATATTAAAATGTAACATGTTAAAATGTAACATTTTAAAATGTAACATTTTATCATGTTAAAATGCAACATGTTAATTGTAACATTTTAAAATGTAACATTTTATCATGTTAAAATGAAACATGTTAAAATGTAACATTTTATCATGTTAAAATGAAACATGTTAAAATGTAACATTTTATCATGTTAAAATGAAACATGTTAAAATGTAACATTTTATAGTGTTAAAATAAAACGTGTTAAAATGTAACATTTTATCATGTTAAAATTAAACTTGTTAAAATGTAACATTTTAAAATGTAACATGTTAAAATGTAACATCTTATCATGATAAAATGCAACATATTAAAATGTAACATATTAAAATGTAACATGTTTAAATGTAACATTTTTAAATGTAACATTATATCGTGTTAAAATGAAACATGTTAAAATGAAACATGTTAAAATGTAACATTTTACCATTTTAAAATGCAACAATTTAAAATGTAACATTGTATCATGTTAAAAAGAAACTTTTTAAAATGTAACATTTTAAAATGTAACATGTTAAAATGTAACATTTTATCATGATAAAATGCAACATATTAAAATGTAACCTATTAAAATGTAACATGTTAAAATGTAACATTTTATCATGTTAAAATGCAACATGTTAAAATGTAACATATTAAAATGTAACATTTTATCATGTTAAAATGAAACATGTTAAAATTTAACATTTTATTATGTTAAAATGAAACATGTTAAATTGTAACATTTTATCATGATAAAATGCAACATATTAAAATGTAACATATTAAAATGTAACATTTTTAAATGTAACATTTTATCATGTTAAAATGAAACATGTTAAAATGTAACATTTTATCATGTTAAAAGGAAACATGTTAAAATGTAACTTTTTATCATGTTAAAATGAAACGTGTTAAAATGTAACATTTTATCATGTTAAAATGAAACATGTTAAAATGTAACTTTTTATCATGTTAAAATGTAACATTTTATCATGTTAAAATGAAACAAGTTAAAATTTAACATTTTATCATGTTAAAATGCCTCATGTTAAAATGTAACATTTTTTCATGTTAAAATGCAACATGTTAAAATGTAACATATTAAAATGTAACATGTTAAAATTTAACATTTTAAAATGTAACATTTTATCATGTTAAAATGAAATTTGTTAAAATGTAATATTTTAAAATGTAACATGCTAAAATGTAACATTTTATCATGTTAAAATGCAACATGTTAAAATGAAACATGTTAAAATGTAACATTTTAGCATGTTAAAATGAAACATGTTAAAATTTAACATTTTATCATGTTAAAATGCAACATGTTAAAATGTAACATTTTATTATGTTAAAATGAAACATGTTAAAATTTAACATTTTTAATGTTAAAATGCAACATGTTAAAATGTAACATTTTATCATGTTAAAATGCAGCATGTTTAAGTGTAACATGTTAAAATGTAACATATTAAAATGTAACATGTTAAAATGTTACATTTTAAAATGTAACATTTTATCGTGATAAAATGAAACATGTTAAAATGTAACATTTTATTATGTAAAAATGAAACATGTTAAAATGTAACATTTTATCATGTTAAAATGAAACATGTTAAAATGTATCATTTTATTATGTTAAAATGAAACATGTTAAAATGTAACATATTAAAATGTAACATGTTAAAATGTAAAATTTTTAAATGTAACATTTTATCATGTTAAAATGAAACATGTTAAAATGTAACATTTTATCATGTTAAAATGAAACATGTTAAAATGTAACATTTTATGATGTTAAAATGAAACATGTTAAAATGTAACATTTTATCATGTTTAAATGAAAAATGTAAAAATGTAACATTTTCAAATGAAACATGTTAAAATGTAACATTTTATCATGTTAAAATGCAACATTTTAAAATAGTATATGTTAAAATGTAACATTTTATCATGTAAAATAAAACATGTTAAAATGTCACTTTTTATCATGTTAAAATGAAACATGTTAAAATGTAACATTTTCAAATGAAACATTTTCAAATGAATCATGTTAAAATGTAACATTTTATTATGTTAAAATGCAACATTTTAAAATGTAACATGTTCAAATTTAACATTATATCATGTTAAAATGTAACATTTTATCATGTTAAAATGAAACAAGTTAAAATTTAACATTTTATCATGTTAAAATGCCTCATGTTAAAATGTAACATTTTATCATGTTAAAATGCAACATGTTAAAATGTAACATATTAAAATGTAACATGTTAAAATGTAACATTTTAAAATGTAACATTTTATCATGTTAAAATGAAACTTGTTAAAATGTAATATTTTAAAATGTAACATGTTAAAATGTAACATTTTATCATGTTAAAATGCAACATGTTAAAATGAAACATGTTAAAATGTAACATTTTATCATGTTAAAATGCAACATGTTAATTGTAACATTTTAAAATGTAACATTTTATCATGTTAAAATGAAACATGTTAAAATGTAATATTTTATCATGTTAAAATGAAACATGTTAAAATGTAACATTTTATCATGTTAAAATGAAACATGTTAAAATGAAACATGTTAAAATGTAACATTTTATCATGTTAAAATGAAACATGTTAAAATGTAACATTTTATCATGTTAAAATTAAACTTGTTAAAATGTAACATTTTAAAATGTAACATGTTAAAATGTAACATCTTATCATGATAAAATGCAACATATTAAAATGTAACATATTAAAATGTAACATGTTTAAATGTAACATTTTTAAATGTAACATTATATCATGTTAAAATGAAACATGTTAAAATGAAACATGTTAAAATGTAACATTTTACCATTTTAAAATGCAACAATTTAAAATGTAACATTGTATCATGTTAAAATGAAACTTGTTAAAATGTAACATTTTATCATGTTAAAATGAAACATGTTAAAATGTAACATTTTATGATGTTAAAATGAAACATGTTAAAATGTAACATTTTATCATGTTTAAATGAAAAATGTAAAAATGTAACATTTTCAAATGAAACATGTTAAAATGTAACATTTTATCATGTTAAAATGCAACATTTTAAAATGTTATATGTTAAAATGTAACATTTTATCATGTAAAATAAAACATGTTAAAATGTCACTTTTTATCATGTTAAAATGAAACATGTTAAAATGTAACATTTTCAAATGAAACATTTTCAAATGAATCATGTTAAAATGTAACATTTTATTATGTTAAAATGCAACATTTTAAAATGTAACATGTTCAAATTTAACATTATATCATGTTAAAATGTAACATTTTATCATGTTAAAATGAAACAAGTTAAAATTTAACATTTTATCATGTTAAAATGCCTCATGTTAAAATGTAACATTTTATCATGTTAAAATGCAACATGTTAAAATGTAACATATTAAAATGTAACATGTTAAAATGAAACATTTTAAAATGTAACATTTTATCATGTTAAAATGAAACTTGTTAAAATGTAATATTTTAAAACGTAACATGTTAAAATGTAACATTTTATCATGTTAAAATGCAACATGTTAAAATGAAACATGTTAAAATGTAACATTTTATCATGTTAAAATGCAACATGTTAATTGTAACATTTTAAAATGTAACATTTTATCATGTTAAAATGAAACATGTTAAAATGTAATATTTTATCATGTTAAAATGAAACATGTTAAAATGTAACATTTAATCATGTTAAAATGAAACATGTTAAAATGAAACATTTTAAAATGTAACATGTTAAAATGTAACATTTTATCATGATAAAATGCAACATATTAAAATGTAACCTATTAAAATGTAACATGTTAAAATGTAACATTTTATCATGTTAAAATGCAACATGTTAAAATGTAACATATTAAAATGTAACATTTTATCATGTTAAAATGAAACATGTTAAAATTTAACATTTTATTATGTTAAAATGAAACATGTTAAATTGTAACATTTTATCATGATAAAATGCAACATATTAAAATGTAACATATTAAAATGTAACATTTTTAAATGTAACATTTTATCATGTTAAAATGAAACATGTTAAAATGTAACATTTTATCATGTTAAAAGGAAACATGTTAAAATGTAACTTTTTATCATGTTAAAATGAAACGTGTTAAAATGTAACATTTTATCATGTTAAAATGAAACATGTTAAAATGTAACTTTTTATCATGTTAAAATGTAACATTTTATTATGTTAAAATGTAACATGTTTAAATTTAACATTTTATCATGTTAAAATGTAACATTTTATCATGTTAAAATGAAACAAGTTAAAATTTAACATTTTATCATGTTAAAATGCCTCATGTTAAAATGTAACATTTTATCATGTTAAAATGCAACATGTTAAAATGTAACATATTAAAATGTAACATGTTAAAATTTAACATTTTAAAATGTAACATTTTATCATGTTAAAATGAAATTTGTTAAAATGTAATATTTTAAAATGTAACATGCTAAAATGTAACATTTTATCATGTTAAAATGCAACATGTTAAAATGAAACATGTTAAAATGTAACATTTTAGCATGTTAAAATGAAACATGTTAAAATGTAACATTTTATAGTGTTAAAATAAAACATGTTAAAATGTAACATTTTATCATGTTAAAATTAAACTTGTTAAAATGTAACATTTTAAAATGTAACATGTTAAAATGTAACATCTTATCATGATAAAATGCAACATATTAAAATGTAACATATTAAAATGTAACATGTTTAAATGTAACATTTTTAAATGTAACATTATATCGTGTTAAAATGAAACATGTTAAAATGAAACATGTTAAAATGTAACATTTTACCATTTTAAAATGCAACAATTTAAAATGTAACATTGTATCATGTTAAAAAGAAACTTTTTAAAATGTAACATTTTAAAATGTAACATGTTAAAATGTAACATTTTATCATGATAAAATGCAACATATTAAAATGTAACCTATTAAAATGTAACATGTTAAAATGTAACATTTTATCATGTTAAAATGCAACATGTTAAAATGTAACATATTAAAATGTAACATTTTATCGTGTTAAAATGAAACATGTTAAAATGTAACATTTTATTATGTAAAAATGAAACATGTTAAAATGTAACATTTTATCATGTTAAAATGAAACATGTTAAAATGTATCATTTTATTATGTTAAAATGAAACATGTTAAAATGTAACATATTAAAATGTAACATGTTAAAATGTAAAATTTTTAAATGTAACATTTTATCATGTTAAAATGAAACATGTTAAAATGTAACATTTTATCATGTTAAAATGAATCATGTTAAAATGTAACATTTTATGATGTTAAAATGAAACATGTTAAAATGTAACATTTTATCATGTTTAAATGAAAAATGTAAAAATGTAACATTTTCAAATGAAACATGTTAAAATGCAACATTTTAAAATGTAATATGTTTAAATGTAACATTTTATCATGTTAAAATGCAACAATTTATCAAGTTAAAATGAAACATGTTAAAATGTAACATTTTATCATGTTAAAATGAAACATGTTAAAATGTAACTTTTTATCATGTTAAAATGAAACATGTTAAAATGTAAAATTTTCAAATGAAACATTTTCAAATGAAACATGTTAAAATGTAACATTTTATTATGTTAAAATGCAACATTTTAAAATGTAACATTTTATCGTGTTAAAATGAAACATGTTAAAATGTAACATTTTATTATGTAAAAATGAAACATGTTAAAATGTAACATTTTATCATGTTAAAATGAAACATGTTAAAATGTATCATTTTATCATGTTAAAATGCAACATTTTAAAATGTAATATGTTAAAATGTAACATTTTATCATGTTAAAATGCAACAATTTATCAAGTTAAAATGAAACATGTTAAAATGTAACATTTTATCATGTTAAAATGAAACATGTTAAAATGTAACTTTTTATCATGTTAAAATGAAACATGTTAAAATGAAACATGTTAAAATGTAACATTTTATCATGTTAAAATGCAACATGTTAATTGTAACATTTTAAAATGTAACATTTTATCATGTTAAAATGAAACATGTTAAAATGTAATATTTTATCATGTTAAAATGAAACATGTTAAAATGTAACATTTTATCATGTTAAAATGAAACATGTTAAAATGAAACATTTTAAAATGTAACATGTTAAAATGTAACATTTTATCATGATAAAATGCAACATATTAAAATGTAACCTATTAAAATGTAACATGTTAAAATGTAACATTTTATCATGTTAAAATGCAACATGTTAAAATGTAACATATTAAAATGTAACATTTTATCATGTTAAAATGAAACATGTTAAAATTTAACATTTTATTATGTTAAAATGAAACATGTTAAATTGTAACATTTTATCATGATAAAATGCAACATATTAAAATGTAACATATTAAAATGTAACATTTTTAAATGTAACATTTTATCATGTTAAAATGAAACATGTTAAAATGTAACATTTTATCATGTTAAAAGGAAACATGTTAAAATGTAACTTTTTATCATGTTAAAATGAAACGTGTTAAAATGTAACATTTTATCATGTTAAAATGAAACATGTTAAAATGTAACTTTTTATCATGTTAAAATGTAACATTTTATTATGTTAAAATGTAACATGTTTAAATTTAACATTTTATCATGTTAAAATGTAACATTTTATCATGTTAAAATGAAACAAGTTAAAATTTAACATTTTATCATGTTAAAATGCCTCATGTTAAAATGTAACATTTTATCATGTTAAAATGCAACATGTTAAAATGTAACATATTAAAATGTAACATGTTAAAATTTAACATTTTAAAATGTAACATTTTATCATGTTAAAATGAAATTTGTTAAAATGTAATATTTTAAAATGTAACATGCTAAAATGTAACATTTTATCATGTTAAAATGCAACATGTTAAAATGAAACATGTTAAAATGTAACATTTTAGCATGTTAAAATGAAACATGTTAAAATGTAACATTTTATAGTGTTAAAATAAAACATGTTAAAATGTAACATTTTATCATGTTAAAATTAAACTTGTTAAAATGTAACATTTTAAAATGTAACATGTTAAAATGTAACATCTTATCATGATAAAATGCAACATATTAAAATGTAACATATTAAAATGTAACATGTTTAAATGTAACATTTTTAAATGTAACATTATATCGTGTTAAAATGAAACATGTTAAAATGAAACATGTTAAAATGTAACATTTTACCATTTTAAAATGCAACAATTTAAAATGTAACATTGTATCATGTTAAAAAGAAACTTTTTAAAATGTAACATTTTAAAATGTAACATGTTAAAATGTAACATTTTATCATGATAAAATGCAACATATTAAAATGTAACCTATTAAAATGTAACATGTTAAAATGTAACATTTTATCATGTTAAAATGCAACATGTTAAAATGTAACATATTAAAATGTAACATTTTATCGTGTTAAAATGAAACATGTTAAAATGTAACATTTTATTATGTAAAAATGAAACATGTTAAAATGTAACATTTTATCATGTTAAAATGAAACATGTTAAAATGTATCATTTTATTATGTTAAAATGAAACATGTTAAAATGTAACATATTAAAATGTAACATGTTAAAATGTAAAATTTTTAAATGTAACATTTTATCATGTTAAAATGAAACATGTTAAAATGTAACATTTTATCATGTTAAAATGAATCATGTTAAAATGTAACATTTTATGATGTTAAAATGAAACATGTTAAAATGTAACATTTTATCATGTTTAAATGAAAAATGTAAAAATGTAACATTTTCAAATGAAACATGTTAAAATGCAACATTTTAAAATGTAATATGTTTAAATGTAACATTTTATCATGTTAAAATGCAACAATTTATCAAGTTAAAATGAAACATGTTAAAATGTAACATTTTATCATGTTAAAATGAAACATGTTAAAATGTAACTTTTTATCATGTTAAAATGAAACATGTTAAAATGTAAAATTTTCAAATGAAACATTTTCAAATGAAACATGTTAAAATGTAACATTTTATTATGTTAAAATGCAACATTTTAAAATGTAACATTTTATCGTGTTAAAATGAAACATGTTAAAATGTAACATTTTATTATGTAAAAATGAAACATGTTAAAATGTAACATTTTATCATGTTAAAATGAAACATGTTAAAATGTATCATTTTATCATGTTAAAATGCAACATTTTAAAATGTAATATGTTAAAATGTAACATTTTATCATGTTAAAATGCAACAATTTATCAAGTTAAAATGAAACATGTTAAAATGTAACATTTTATCATGTTAAAATGAAACATGTTAAAATGTAACTTTTTATCATGTTAAAATGAAACATGTTAAAATGTAACATTTTCAAATGAATCATTTTCAAATGAAACATGTTAAAATGTAACATGTTAAAATGTAACATTTTCAAATGAATCATTTTCAAATGAAACATGTTAAAATGTAACATTTTATTATGTTAAAATGCAACATTTTAAAATGTAACATGTTCAAATTTAACATTATATCATGTTAAAATGTAACATTTTATCATGTTAAAATGAAACAAGTTAAAATTTAACATTTTATCATGTTAAAATGCCTCATGTTAAAATGTAACATTTTATCATGTTAAAATGCAACATGTTAAAATGTAACATATTAAAATGTAACATGTTAAAATGTAACATTTTAAAATGTAACATTTTATCATGTTAAAATGCAACATGTTAATTGTAACATTTTAAAATGTAACATTTTATCATGTTAAAATGAAACATGTTAAAATGTAACATTTTATCATGTTAAAATGAAACATGTTAAAATGTAACATTTTATCATGTTAAAATGAAACATGTTAAAATGTAACATTTTATAGTGTTAAAATAAAACATGTTAAAATGTAACATTTTATCATGTTAAAATTAAACTTGTTAAAATGTAACATTTTAAAATGTAACATGTTAAAATGTAACATCTTATCATGATAAAATGCAACATATTTAAATGAAACATATTAAAATGTAACATGTTTAAATGTAACATTTTTAAATGTAACATTATATCGTGTTAAAATGAAACATGTTAAAATGAAACATGTTAAAATGTAACATTTTACCATTTTAAAATGCAACAATTTAAAATGTAACATTGTATCATGTTAAAAAGAAACTTTTTAAAATGTAACATTTTAAAATGTAACATGTTAAAATGTAACATTTTATCATGATAAAATGCAACATATTAAAATGTAACCTATTAAAATGTAACATGTTAAAATGTAACATTTTATCATGTTAAAATGCAACATGTTAAAATGTAACATATTAAAATGTAACATTTTATCATGTTAAAATGAAACATGTTAAAATTTAACATTTTATTATGTTAAAATGAAACATGTTAAATTGTAACATTTTATCATGATAAAATGCAACATATTAAAATGTAACATATTAAAATGTAACATTTTTAAATGTAACATTTTATCATGTTAAAATGAAACATGTTAAAATGTAACATTTTATCATGTTAAAAGGAAACATGTTAAAATGTAACTTTTTATCATGTTAAAATGAAACGTGTTAAAATGTAACATTTTATCATGTTAAAATGAAACATGTTAAAATGTAACTTTTTATCATGTTAAAATGTAACATTTTATCATGTTAAAATGAAACAAGTTAAAATTTAACATTTTATCATGTTAAAATGCCTCATGTTAAAATGTAACATTTTTTCATGTTAAAATGCAACATGTTAAAATGTAACATTTTAAAATGTAACATGTTAAAATTTAACATTTTAAAATGTAACATTTTATCATGTTAAAATGAAATTTGTTAAAATGTAATATTTTAAAATGTAACATGCTAAAATGTAACATTTTATCATGTTAAAATGCAACATGTTAAAATGAAACATGTTAAAATGTAACATTTTAGCATGTTAAAATGAAACATGTTAAAATTTAACATTTTATCATGTTAAAATGCAACATGTTAAAATGTAACATTTTATTATGTTAAAATGAAACATGTTAAAATTTAACATTTTTAATGTTAAAATGCAACATGTTAAAATGTAACATTTTATCATGTTAAAATGCAGCATGTTTAAGTGTAACATGTTAAAATGTAACATATTAAAATGTAACATGTTAAAATGTTACATTTTAAAATGTAACATTTTATCGTGATAAAATGAAACATGTTAAAATGTAACATTTTATTATGTAAAAATGAAACATGTTAAAATGTAACATTTTATCATGTTAAAATGAAACATGTTAAAATGTATCATTTTATTATGTTAAAATGAAACATGTTAAAATGTAACATATTAAAAAGTAACATGTTAAAATGTAAAATTTTTAAATGTAACATTTTATCATGTTAAAATGAAACATGTTAAAATGTAACATTTTATCATGTTAAAATGAAACATGTTAAAATGTAACATTTTATGATGTTAAAATGAAACATGTTAAAATGTAACATTTTATCATGTTTAAATGAAAAATGTAAAAATGTAACATTTTCAAATGAAACATGTTAAAATGTAACATTTTATCATGTTAAAATGCAACATTTTAAAATAGTATATGTTAAAATGTAACATTTTATCATGTAAAATAAAACATGTTAAAATGTCACTTTTTATCATGTTAAAATGAAACATGTTAAAATGTAACATTTTCAAATGAAACATTTTCAAATGAATCATGTTAAAATGTAACATTTTATTATGTTAAAATGCAACATTTTAAAATGTAACATGTTCAAATTTAACATTATATCATGTTAAAATGTAACATTTTATCATGTTAAAATGAAACAAGTTAAAATTTAACATTTTATCATGTTAAAATGCCTCATGTTAAAATGTAACATTTTATCATGTTAAAATGCAACATGTTAAAATGTAACATATTAAAATGTAACATGTTAAAATGTAACATTTTAAAATGTAACATTTTATCATGTTAAAATGAAACTTGTTAAAATGTAATATTTTAAAATGTAACATGTTAAAATGTAACATTTTATCATGTTAAAATGCAACATGTTAAAATGAAACATGTTAAAATGTAACATTTTATCATGTTAAAATGCAACATGTTAATTGTAACATTTTAAAATGTAACATTTTATCATGTTAAAATGAAACATGTTAAAATGTAATATTTTATCATGTTAAAATGAAACATGTTAAAATGTAACATTTTATCATGTTAAAATGAAACATGTTAAAATGAAACATGTTAAAATGTAACATTTTATCATGTTAAAATTAAACTTGTTAAAATGTAACATTTTAAAATGTAACATGTTAAAATGTAACATCTTATCATGATAAAATGCAACATATTAAAATGTAACATATTAAAATGTAACATTTTTAAATGTAACATTTTATCATGTTAAAATGAAACATGTTAAAATGTAACATTTTATCATGTTAAAAGGAAACATGTTAAAATGTAACTTTTTATCATGTTAAAATGAAACGTGTTAAAATGTAACATTTTATCATGTTAAAATGAAACATGTTAAAATGTAACTTTTTATCATGTTAAAATGTAACATTTTATCATGTTAAAATGAAACAAGTTAAAATTTAACATTTTATCATGTTAAAATGCCTCATGTTAAAATGTAACATTTTTTCATGTTAAAATGCAACATGTTAAAATGTAACATATTAAAATGTAACATGTTAAAATTTAACATTTTAAAATGTAACATTTTATCATGTTAAAATGAAATTTGTTAAAATGTAATATTTTAAAATGTAACATGCTAAAATGTAACATTTTATCATGTTAAAATGCAACATGTTAAAATGAAACATGTTAAAATGTAACATTTTAGCATGTTAAAATGAAACATGTTAAAATTTAACATTTTATCATGTTAAAATGCAACATGTTAAAATGTAACATTTTATTATGTTAAAATGAAACATGTTAAAATTTAACATTTTTAATGTTAAAATGCAACATGTTAAAATGTAACATTTTATCATGTTAAAATGCAGCATGTTTAAGTGTAACATGTTAAAATGTAACATATTAAAATGTAACATGTTAAAATGTTACATTTTAAAATGTAACATTTTATCGTGATAAAATGAAACATGTTAAAATGTAACATTTTATTATGTAAAAATGAAACATGTTAAAATGTAACATTTTATCATGTTAAAATGAAACATGTTAAAATGTATCATTTTATTATGTTAAAATGAAACATGTTAAAATGTAACATATTAAAATGTAACATGTTAAAATGTAAAATTTTTAAATGTAACATTTTATCATGTTAAAATGAAACATGTTAAAATGTAACATTTTATCATGTTAAAATGAAACATGTTAAAATGTAACATTTTATGATGTTAAAATGAAACATGTTAAAATGTAACATTTTATCATGTTTAAATGAAAAATGTAAAAATGTAACATTTTCAAATGAAACATGTTAAAATGTAACATTTTATCATGTTAAAATGCAACATTTTAAAATAGTATATGTTAAAATGTAACATTTTATCATGTAAAATAAAACATGTTAAAATGTCACTTTTTATCATGTTAAAATGAAACATGTTAAAATGAAACATTTTCAAATGAAACATTTTCAAATGAATCATGTTAAAATGTAACATTTTATTATGTTAAAATGCAACATTTTAAAATGTAACATGTTCAAATTTAACATTATATCATGTTAAAATGTAACATTTTATCATGTTAAAATGAAACAAGTTAAAATTTAACATTTTATCATGTTAAAATGCCTCATGTTAAAATGTAACATTTTATCATGTTAAAATGCAACATGTTAAAATGTAACATATTAAAATGTAACATGTTAAAATGTAACATTTTAAAATGTAACATTTTATCATGTTAAAATGAAACTTGTTAAAATGTAATATTTTAAAATGTAACATGTTAAAATGTAACATTTTATCATGTTAAAATGCAACATGTTAAAATGAAACATGTTAAAATGTAACATTTTATCATGTTAAAATGAAACATGTTAAAATGTAACATTTTATCATGTTAAAATTAAACTTGTTAAAATGTAACATTTTAAAATGTAACATGTTAAAATGTAACATCTTATCATGATAAAATGCAACGTATTAAAATGTAACATATTAAAATGTAACATGTTTAAATGTAACATTTTTAAATGTAACATTATATCATGTTAAAATGAAACATGTTAAAATGAAACATGTTAAAATGTAACATTTTACCATTTTAAAATGCAACAATTTAAAATGTAACATTGTATCATGTTAAAATGAAACTTGTTAAAATGTAACATTTTATCATGTTAAAATGAAACATGTTAAAATGTAACATTTTATGATGTTAAAATGAAACATGTTAAAATGTAACATTTTATCATGTTTAAATGAAAAATGTAAAAATGTAACATTTTCAAATGAAACATGTTAAAATGTAACATTTTATCATGTTAAAATGCAACATTTTAAAATGTTATATGTTAAAATGTAACATTTTATCATGTAAAATAAAACATGTTAAAATGTCACTTTTTATCATGTTAAAATGAAACATGTTAAAATGTAACATTTTCAAATGAAACATTTTCAAATGAATCATGTTAAAATGTAACATTTTATTATGTTAAAATGCAACATTTTAAAATGTAACATGTTCAAATTTAACATTATATCATGTTAAAATGTAACATTTTCAAATGAAACATTTTCAAATGAAACAAGTTAAAATTTAACATTTTATCATGTTAAAATGCCTCATGTTAAAATGTAACATTTTATCATGTTAAAATGCAACATGTTAAAATGTAACATATTAAAATGTAACATGTTAAAATGAAACATTTTAAAATGTAACATTTTATCATGTTAAAATGAAACTTGTTAAAATGTAATATTTTAAAACGTAACATGTTAAAATGTAACATTTTATCATGTTAAAATGCAACATGTTAAAATGAAACATGTTAAAATGTAACATTTTATCATGTTAAAATGCAACATGTTAATTGTAACATTTTAAAATGTAACATTTTATCATGTTAAAATGAAACATGTTAAAATGTAATATTTTATCATGTTAAAATGAAACATGTTAAAATGTAACATTTTATCATGTTAAAATGAAACATGTTAAAATGAAACATTTTAAAATGTAACATGTTAAAATGTAACATTTTATCATGATAAAATGCAACATATTAAAATGTAACCTATTAAAATGTAACATGTTAAAATGTAACATTTTATCATGTTAAAATGCAACATGTTAAAATGTAACATATTAAAATGTAACATTTTATCATGTTAAAATGAAACATGTTAAAATTTAACATTTTATTATGTTAAAATGAAACATGTTAAATTGTAACATTTTATCATGATAAAATGCAACATATTAAAATGTAACATATTAAAATGTAACATTTTTAAATGTAACATTTTATCATGTTAAAATGAAACATGTTAAAATGTAACATTTTATCATGTTAAAAGGAAACATGTTAAAATGTAACTTTTTATCATGTTAAAATGAAACGTGTTAAAATGTAACATTTTATCATGTTAAAATGAAACATGTTAAAATGTAACTTTTTATCATGTTAAAATGTAACATTTTATTATGTTAAAATGTAACATGTTTAAATTTAACATTTTATCATGTTAAAATGTAACATTTTATCATGTTAAAATGAAACAAGTTAAAATTTAACATTTTATCATGTTAAAATGCCTCATGTTAAAATGTAACATTTTATCATGTTAAAATGCAACATGTTAAAATGTAACATATTAAAATGTAACATGTTAAAATTTAACATTTTAAAATGTAACATTTTATCATGTTAAAATGAAATTTGTTAAAATGTAATATTTTAAAATGTAACATGCTAAAATGTAACATTTTATCATGTTAAAATGCAACATGTTAAAATGAAACATGTTAAAATGTAACATTTTAGCATGTTAAAATGAAACATGTTAAAATTTAACATTTTATCATGTTAAAATGCAACATGTTAAAATGTAACATTTTATTATGTTAAAATGAAACATGTTAAACGTTAACATTTTTAATGTTAAAATGCAACATGTTAAAATGTAACATTTTATCATGTTAAAATGCAGCATGTTTAAGTGTAACATGTTAAAATGTAACATATTAAAATGTAACATGTTAAAATGTTACATTTTAAAATGTAACATTTTATCGTGATAAAATGAAACATGTTAAAATGTAACATTTTATTATGTAAAAATGAAACATGTTAAAATGTAACATTTTATCATGTTAAAATGAAACATGTTAAAATGTATCATTTTATTATGTTAAAATGAAACATGTTAAAATGTAACATATTAAAATGTAACATGTTAAAATGTAAAATTTTTAAATGTAACATTTTATCATGTTAAAATGAAACATGTTAAAATGTAACATTTTATCATGTTAAAATGAAACATGTTAAAATGTAACATTTTATGATGTTAAAATGAAACATGTTAAAATGTAACATTTTATCATGTTTAAATGAAAAATGTAAAAATGTAACATTTTCAAATGAAACATGTTAAAATGTAACATTTTATCATGTTAAAATGCAACATTTTAAAATGTTATATGTTAAAATGTAACATTTTATCATGTAAAATAAAACATGTTAAAATGTCACTTTTTATCATGTTAAAATGAAACATGTTAAAATGTAACATTTTCAAATGAAACATTTTCAAATGAATCATGTTAAAATGTAACATTTTATTATGTTAAAATGCAACATTTTAAAATGTAACATGTTCAAATTTAACATTATATCATGTTAAAATGTAACATTTTATCATGTTAAAATGAAACATGTTAAAATGTAACATTTTATCATGTTAAAATGCAACATGTTAATTGTAACATTTTAAAATGTAACATTTTATCATGTTAAAATGAAACATGTTAAAATGTAATATTTTATCATGTTAAAATGAAACATGTTAAAATGTAACATTTTATCATGTTAAAATGAAACATGTTAAAATGAAACATTTTAAAATGTAACATGTTAAAATGTAACATTTTATCATGATAAAATGCAACATATTAAAATGTAACCTATTAAAATGTAACATGTTAAAATGTAACATTTTATCATGTTAAAATGCAACATGTTAAAATGTAACATATTAAAATGTAACATTTTATCATGTTAAAATGAAACATGTTAAAATTTAACATTTTATTAAGTTAAAATGAAACATGTTAAATTGTAACATTTTATCATGATAAAATGCAACATATTAAAATGTAACATATTAAAATGTAACATTTTTAAATGTAACATTTTATCATGTTAAAATGAAACATGTTAAAATGTAACATTTTATCATGTTAAAAGGAAACATGTTAAAATGTAACTTTTTATCATGTTAAAATGAAACGTGTTAAAATGTAACATTTTATCATGTTAAAATGAAACATGTTAAAATGTAACTTTTTATCATGTTAAAATGTAACATTTTATTATGTTAAAATGTAACATGTTTAAATTTAACATTTTATCATGTTAAAATGTAACATTTTATCATGTTAAAATTAAACAAGTTAAAATTTAACATTTTATCATGTTAAAATGCCTCATGTTAAAATGTAACATTTTATCATGTTAAAATGCAACATGTTAAAATGTAACATATTAAAATGTAACATGTTAAAATTTAACATTTTAAAATGTAACATTTTATCATGTTAAAATGAAATTTGTTAAAATGTAATATTTTAAAATGTAACATGCTAAAATGTAACATTTTATCATGTTAAAATGCAACATGTTAAAATGAAACATGTTAAAATGTAACATTTTAGCATGTTAAAATGAAACATGTTAAAATTTAACATTTTATCATGTTAAAATGCAACATGTTAAAATGTAACATTTTATTATGTTAAAATGAAACATGTTAAACGTTAACATTTTTAATGTTAAAATGCAACATGTTAAAATGTAACATTTTATCATGTTAAAATGCAGCATGTTTAAGTGTAACATGTTAAAATGTAACATATTAAAATGTAACATGTTAAAATGTTACATTTTAAAATGTAACATTTTATCGTGATAAAATGAAACATGTTAAAATGTAACATTTTATTATGTAAAAATGAAACATGTTAAAATGTAACATTTTATCATGTTAAAATGAAACATGTTAAAATGTATCATTTTATTATGTTAAAATGAAACATGTAAAAATGTAACATTTTCAAATGAAACATGTTAAAATGTAACATTTTATCATGTTAAAATGCAACATGTTAAAATGTAACATTTTATTATGTTAAAATGAAACATGTTAAACGTTAACATTTTTAATGTTAAAATGCAACATGTTAAAATGTAACATTTTATCATGTTAAAATGCAGCATGTTTAAGTGTAACATGTTAAAATGTAACATATTAAAATGTAACATGTTAAAATGTAAAATTTTTAAATGTAACATTTTATCATGTTAAAATGAAACATGTTAAAATGTAACATTTTATCATGTTAAAATGAAACATGTTAAAATGTAACATTTTATGATGTTAAAATGAAACATGTTAAAATGTAACATTTTATCATGTTTAAATGAAAAATGTAAAAATGTAACATTTTCAAATGAAACATGTTAAAATGTAACATTTTATCATGTTAAAATGCAACATTTTAAAATGTTATATGTTAAAATGTAACATTTTATCATGTAAAATAAAACATGTTAAAATGTCACTTTTTATCATGTTAAAATGAAACATGTTAAAATGTAACATTTTCAAATGAAACATTTTCAAATGAATCATGTTAAAATGTAACATTTTATTATGTTAAAATGCAACATTTTAAAATGTAACATGTTCAAATTTAACATTATATCATGTTAAAATGTAACATTTTATCATGTTAAAATGAAACAAGTTAAAATTTAACATTTTATCATGTTAAAATGCCTCATGTTAAAATGTAACATTTTATCATGTTAAAATGCAACATGTTAAAATGTAACATATTAAAATGTAACATTTTAAAATGTAACATTTTATCATGTTAAAATGAAACTTGTTAAAATGTAATATTTTAAAATGTAACATGTTAAAATGTAACATTTTATCATGTTAAAATGCAACATGTTAAAATGAAACATGTTAAAATGTAACATTTTATCATGTTAAAATGCAACATGTTAATTGTAACATTTTAAAATGTAACATTTTATCATGTTAAAATGAAACATGTTAAAATGTAATATTTTATCATGTTAAAATGAAACATGTTAAAATGTAACATTTTATCATGTTAAAATGCAACATGTTAATTGTAACATTATAAAATGTAACATTTTATCATGTTAAAATGAAACATGTTAAAATGTAATATTTTATCATGTTAAAATGAAACATGTTAAAATGTAACATTTTATCATGTTAAAATGAAACATGTTAAAATGAAACATTTTAAAATGTAACATGTTAAAATGTAACATTTTATCATGATAAAATGCAACATATTAAAATGTAACCTATTAAAATGTAACATGTTAAAATGTAACATTTTATCATATTAAAATGCAACATGTTAAAATGTAACATATTAAAATGTAACATTTTATCATGTTAAAATGAAACATGTTAAAATTTAACATTTTATTATGTTAAAATGAAACATGTTAAATTGTAACATTTTATCATGATAAAATGCAACATATTAAAATGTAACATATTAAAATGTAACATTTTTAAATGTAACATTTTATCATGTTAAAATGAAACATGTTAAAATGTAACATTTTATCATGTTAAAAGGAAACATGTTAAAATGTAACTTTTTATCATGTTAAAATGAAACGTGTTAAAATGTAACATTTTATCATGTTAAAATGAAACATGTTAAAATGTAACTTTTTATCATGTTAAAATGTAACATTTTATTATGTTAAAATGTAACATGTTTAAATTTAACATTTTATCATGTTAAAATGTAACATTTTATCATGTTAAAATGAAACAAGTTAAAATGTAACATTTTATCATGTTAAAATGAAACAAGTTAAAATTTAACATTTTATCATGTTAAAATGCCTCATGTTAAAATGTAACATTTTATCATGTTAAAATGCAACATGTTAAAATGTAACATATTAAAATGTAACATGTTAAAATTTAACATTTTAAAATGTAACATTTTATCATGTTAAAATGAAATTTGTTAAAATGTAATATTTTAAATTGTAACATGCTAAAATGTAACATTTTATCATGTTAAAATGCAACATGTTAAAATGAAACATGTTAAAATGTAACATTTTAGCATGTTAAAATGAAACATGTTAAAATTTAACATTTTATCATGTTAAAATGCAACATGTTAAAATGTAACATTTTATTATGTTAAAATGAAACATGTTAAACGTTAACATTTTTAATGTTAAAATGCAACATGTTAAAATGTAACATTTTATCATGTTAAAATGCAGCATGTTTAAGTGTAACATGTTAAAATGTAACATGTTAAAATGTTACATTTTAAAATGTAACATTTTATCGTGATAAAATGAAACATGTTAAAATGTAACATTTTATTATGTAAAAATGAAACATGTTAAAATGTAACATTTTATCATGTTAAAATGAAACATGTTAAAATGTATCATTTTATTATGTTAAAATGAAACATGTTAAAATGTAACATATTAAAATGTAACATGTTAAAATGTAAAATTTTTAAATGTAACATTTTATCATGTTAAAATGAAACATGTTAAAATGTAACATTTTATCATGTTAAAATGAAACATGTTAAAATGTAACATTTTATGATGTTAAAATGAAACATGTTAAAATGTAACATTTTATCATGTTTAAATGAAAAATGTAAAAATGTAACATTTTCAAATGAAACATGTTAAAATGTAACATTTTATCATGTTAAAATGCAACATTTTAAAATGTTATATGTTAAAATGTAACATTTTATCATGTAAAATAAAACATGTTAAAATGTCACTTTTTATCATGTTAAAATGAAACATGTTAAAATGTAACATTTTCAAATGAAACATTTTCAAATGAATCATGTTAAAATGTAACATTTTATTATGTTAAAATGCAACATTTTAAAATGTAACATGTTCAAATTTAACATTATATCATGTTAAAATGTAACATTTTATCATGTTAAAATGAAACAAGTTAAAATTTAACATTTTATCATGTTAAAATGCCTCATGTTAAAATGTAACATTTTATCATGTTAAAATGCAACATGTTAAAATGTAACATATTAAAATGTAACATGTTAAAATGTAACATTTTAAAATGTAACATTTTATCATGTTAAAATGAAACTTGTTAAAATGTAATATTTTAAAATGTAACATGTTAAAATGTAACATTTTATCATGTTAAAATGCAACATGTTAAAATGAAACATGTTAAAATGTAACATTTTATCATGTTAAAATGCAACATGTTAATTGTAACATTTTAAAATGTAACATTTTATCATGTTAAAATGAAACATGTTAAAATGTAATATTTTATCATGTTAAAATGAAACATGTTAAAATGTAACATTTTATCATGTTAAAATGAAACATGTTAAAATGAAACATGTTAAAATGTAACATTTTATCATGTTAAAATGAAACATGTTAAAATGTAACATTTTATCATGTTAAAATTAAACTTGTTAAAATGTAACATTTTAAAATGTAACATGTTAAAATGTAACATCTTATCATGATAAAATGCAACATATTAAAATGTAACATATTAAAATGTAACATGTTTAAATGTAACATTTTTAAATGTAACATTATATCATGTTAAAATGAAACATGTTAAAATGAAACATGTTAAAATGTAACATTTTACCATTTTAAAATGCAACAATTTAAAATGTAACATTGTATCATGTTAAAATGAAACTTGTTAAAATGTAACATTTTATCATGTTAAAATGAAACATGTTAAAATGTAACATTTTATGATGTTAAAATGAAACATGTTAAAATGTAACATTTTATCATGTTTAAATGAAAAATGTAAAAATGTAACATTTTCAAATGAAACATGTTAAAATGTAACATTTTATCATGTTAAAATGCAACATTTTAAAATGTTATATGTTAAAATGTAACATTTTATCATGTAAAATAAAACATGTTAAAATGTCACTTTTTATCATGTTAAAATGAAACATGTTAAAATGTAACATTTTCAAATGAAACATTTTCAAATGAATCATGTTAAAATGTAACATTTTATTATGTTAAAATGCAACATTTTAAAATGTAACATGTTCAAATTTAACATTATATCATGTTAAAATGTAACATTTTATCATGTTAAAATGAAACAAGTTAAAATTTAACATTTTATCATGTTAAAATGCCTCATGTTAAAATGTAACATTTTATCATGTTAAAATGCAACATGTTAAAATGTAACATATTAAAATGTAACATGTTAAAATGTAACATTTTAAAATGTAACATTTTATCATGTTAAAATGAAACTTGTTAAAATGTAATATTTTAAAATGTAACATGTTAAAATGTAACATTTTATCATGTTAAAATGCAACATGTTAAAATGAAACATGTTAAAATGTAACATTTTATCATGTTAAAATGCAACATGTTAATTGTAACATTTTAAAATGTAACATTTTATCATGTTAAAATGAAACATGTTAAAATGTAATATTTTATCATGTTAAAATGAAACATGTTAAAATGTAACATTTTATCATGTTAAAATGAAACATGTTAAAATGAAACATGTTAAAATGTAACATTTTATCATGTTAAAATGAAACATGTTAAAATGTAACATTTTATCATGTTAAAATGAAACATGTTAAAATGTAACATTTTATCATGTTAAAATTAAACTTGTTAAAATGTAACATTTTAAAATGTAACATGTTAAAATGTAACATCTTATCATGATAAAATGCAACATATTAAAATGTAACATATTAAAATGTAACATGTTTAAATGTAACATTTTTAAATGTAACATTATATCATGTTAAAATGAAACATGTTAAAATGAAACATGTTAAAATGTAACATTTTACCATTTTAAAATGCAACAATTTAAAATGTAACATTGTATCATGTTAAAATGAAACTTGTTAAAATGTAACATTTTTAAATGTAACATGTTAAAATGTAACATCTTATCATGATAAAATGCAACATATTAAAATGTAACATATTAAAATGTAACATGTTTAAATGTAACATTTTTAAATGTAACATTATATCGTGTTAAAATGAAACATGTTAAAATGAAACATGTTAAAATGTAACATTTTACCATTTTAAAATGCAACAATTTAAAATGTAACATTGTATCATGTTAAAAAGAAACTTTTTAAAATGTAACATTTTAAAATGTAACATGTTAAAATGTAACATTTTATCATGATAAAATGCAACATATTAAAATGTAACCTATTAAAATGTAACATGTTAAAATGTAACATTTTATCATGTTAAAATGCAACATGTTAAAATGTAACATTTTAAAATGTAACATTTTATCATGTTAAAATGAAACATGTTAAAATGTAACATTTTATCATGTTAAAATGAAACATGTTAAAATGTAACATTTTATGATGTTAAAATGAAACATGTTAAAATGTAACATTTTATCATGTTTAAATGAAAAATGTAAAAATGTAACATTTTCAAATGAAACATGTTAAAATGTAACATTTTATCATGTTAAAATGCAACATTTTAAAATGTTATATGTTAAAATGTAACATTTTATCATGTAAAATAAAACATGTTAAAATGTCACTTTTTATCATGTTAAAATGAAACATGTTAAAATGTAACATTTTCAAATGAAACATTTTCAAATGAATCATGTTAAAATGTAACATTTTATTATGTTAAAATGCAACATTTTAAAATGTAACATGTTCAAATTTAACATTATATCATGTTAAAATGTAACATTTTATCATGTTAAAATGAAACAAGTTAAAATTTAACATTTTATCATGTTAAAATGCCTCATGTTAAAATGTAACATTTTATCATGTTAAAATGCAACATGTTAAAATGTAACATATTAAAATGTAACATGTTAAAATGTAACATTTTAAAATGTAACATTTTATCATGTTAAAATGAAACTTGTTAAAATGTAATATTTTAAAATGTAACATGTTAAAATGTAACATTTTATCATGTTAAAATGCAACATGTTAAAATGAAACATGTTAAAATGTAACATTTTATCATGTTAAAATGCAACATGTTAATTGTAACATTTTAAAATGTAACATTTTATCATGTTAAAATGAAACATGTTAAAATGTAATATTTTATCATGTTAAAATGAAACATGTTAAAATGTAACATTTTATCATGTTAAAATGAAACATGTTAAAATGAAACATGTTAAAATGTAACATTTTATCATGTTAAAATGAAACATGTTAAAATGTAACATTTTATCATGTTAAAATTAAACTTGTTAAAATGTAACATTTTAAAATGTAACATTTTAAAATGTAACATGTTAAAATGTAACATCTTATCATGATAAAATGCAACATATTAAAATGTAACATATTAAAATGTAACATGTTTAAATGTAACATTTTTAAATGTAACATTATATCATGTTAAAATGAAACATGTTAAAATGAAACATGTTAAAATGTAACATTTTACCATTTTAAAATGCAACAATTTAAAATGTAACATTGTATCATGTTAAAATGAAACTTGTTAAAATGTAACATTTTATCATGTTAAAATGAAACATGTTAAAATGTAACATTTTATGATGTTAAAATGAAACATGTTAAAATGTAACATTTTATCATGTTTAAATGAAAAATGTAAAAATGTAACATTTTCAAATGAAACATGTTAAAATGTAACATTTTATCATGTTAAAATGCAACATTTTAAAATGTTATATGTTAAAATGTAACATTTTATCATGTAAAATAAAACATGTTAAAATGTCACTTTTTATCATGTTAAAATGAAACATGTTAAAATGTAACATTTTCAAATGAAACATTTTCAAATGAATCATGTTAAAATGTAACATTTTATTATGTTAAAATGCAACATTTTAAAATGTAACATGTTCAAATTTAACATTATATCATGTTAAAATGTAACATTTTATCATGTTAAAATGAAACAAGTTAAAATTTAACATTTTATCATGTTAAAATGCCTCATGTTAAAATGTAACATTTTATCATGTTAAAATGCAACATGTTAAAATGTAACATATTAAAATGTAACATGTTAAAATGTAACATTTTAAAATGTAACATTTTATCATGTTAAAATGAAACTTGTTAAAATGTAATATTTTAAAATGTAACATGTTAAAATGTAACATTTTATCATGTTAAAATGCAACATGTTAAAATGAAACATGTTAAAATGTAACATTTTATCATGTTAAAATGCAACATGTTAATTGTAACATTTTAAAATGTAACATTTTATCATGTTAAAATGAAACATGTTAAAATGTAATATTTTATCATGTTAAAATGAAACATGTTAAAATGTAACATTTTATCATGTTAAAATGAAACATGTTAAAATGAAACATGTTAAAATGTAACATGTTAAAATGTAACATTTTATCATGTTAAAATGAAACATGTTAAAATGTAACATTTTATCATGTTAAAATGAAACATGTTAAAATGTAACATTTTATCATGTTAAAATTAAACTTGTTAAAATGTAACATTTTAAAATGTAACATGTTAAAATGTAACATCTTATCATGATAAAATGCAACATATTAAAATGTAACATATTAAAATGTAACATGTTTAAATGTAACATTTTTAAATGTAACATTATATCATGTTAAAATGAAACATGTTAAAATGAAACATGTTAAAATGTAACATTTTACCATTTTAAAATGCAACAATTTAAAATGTAACATTGTATCATGTTAAAATGAAACTTGTTAAAATGTAACATTTTTAAATGTAACATGTTAAAATGTAACATCTTATCATGATAAAATGCAACATATTAAAATGTAACATATTAAAATGTAACATGTTTAAATGTAACATTTTTAAATGTAACATTATATCGTGTTAAAATGAAACATGTTAAAATGAAACATGTTAAAATGTAACATTTTACCATTTTAAAATGCAACAATTTAAAATGTAACATTGTATCATGTTAAAAAGAAACTTTTTAAAATGTAACATTTTAAAATGTAACATGTTAAAATGTAACATTTTATCATGATAAAATGCAACATATTAAAATGTAACCTATTAAAATGTAACATGTTAAAATGTAACATTTTATCATGTTAAAATGCAACATGTTAAAATGTAACATTTTAAAATGTAACATTTTATCATGTTAAAATGAAACATGTTAAAATGTAACATTTTATCATGTTAAAATGAAACATGTTAAAATGTAACATTTTATGATGTTAAAATGAAACATGTTAAAATGTAACATTTTATCATGTTTAAATGAAAAATGTAAAAATGTAACATTTTCAAATGAAACATGTTAAAATGTAACATTTTATCATGTTAAAATGCAACATTTTAAAATGTTATATGTTAAAATGTAACATTTTATCATGTAAAATAAAACATGTTAAAATGTCACTTTTTATCATGTTAAAATGAAACATGTTAAAATGTAACATTTTCAAATGAAACATTTTCAAATGAATCATGTTAAAATGTAACATTTTATTATGTTAAAATGCAACATTTTAAAATGTAACATGTTCAAATTTAACATTATATCATGTTAAAATGTAACATTTTATCATGTTAAAATGAAACAAGTTAAAATTTAACATTTTATCATGTTAAAATGCCTCATGTTAAAATGTAACATTTTATCATGTTAAAATGCAACATGTTAAAATGTAACATATTAAAATGTAACATTTTAAAATGTAACATTTTATCATGTTAAAATGAAACTTGTTAAAATGTAATATTTTAAAATGTAACATGTTAAAATGTAACATTTTATCATGTTAAAATGCAACATGTTAAAATGAAACATGTTAAAATGTAACATTTTATCATGTTAAAATGCAACATGTTAATTGTAACATTTTAAAATGTAACATTTTATCATGTTAAAATGAAACATGTTAAAATGTAATATTTTATCATGTTAAAATGAAACATGTTAAAATGTAACATTTTATCATGTTAAAATGCAACATGTTAATTGTAACATTATAAAATGTAACATTTTATCATGTTAAAATGAAACATGTTAAAATGTAATATTTTATCATGTTAAAATGAAACATGTTAAAATGTAACATTTTATCATGTTAAAATGAAACATGTTAAAATGAAACATTTTAAAATGTAACATGTTAAAATGTAACATTTTATCATGATAAAATGCAACATATTAAAATGTAACCTATTAAAATGTAACATGTTAAAATGTAACATTTTATCATGTTAAAATGCAACATGTTAAAATGTAACATATTAAAATGTAACATTTTATCATGTTAAAATGAAACATGTTAAAATTTAACATTTTATTATGTTAAAATGAAACATGTTAAATTGTAACATTTTATCATGATAAAATGCAACATATTAAAATGTAACATATTAAAATGTAACATTTTTAAATGTAACATTTTATCATGTTAAAATGAAACATGTTAAAATGTAACATTTTATCATGTTAAAAGGAAACATGTTAAAATGTAACTTTTTATCATGTTAAAATGAAACGTGTTAAAATGTAACATTTTATCATGTTAAAATGAAACATGTTAAAATGTAACTTTTTATCATGTTAAAATGTAACATTTTATTATGTTAAAATGTAACATGTTTAAATTTAACATTTTATCATGTTAAAATGCCTCATGTTAAAATGTAACATTTTATCATGTTAAAATGCAACATGTTAAAATGTAACATATTAAAATGTAACATTTTAAAATGTAACATTTTATCATGTTAAAATGAAACTTGTTAAAATGTAATATTTTAAAATGTAACATGTTAAAATGTAACATTTTATCATGTTAAAATGCAACATGTTAAAATGAAACATGTTAAAATGTAACATTTTATCATGTTAAAATGCAACATGTTAATTGTAACATTTTAAAATGTAACATTTTATCATGTTAAAATGAAACATGTTAAAATGTAATATTTTATCATGTTAAAATGAAACATGTTAAAATGTAACATTTTATCATGTTAAAATGCAACATGTTAATTGTAACATTATAAAATGTAACATTTTATCATGTTAAAATGAAACATGTTAAAATGTAATATTTTATCATGTTAAAATGAAACATGTTAAAATGTAACATTTTATCATGTTAAAATGAAACATGTTAAAATGAAACATTTTAAAATGTAACATGTTAAAATGTAACATTTTATCATGATAAAATGCAACATATTAAAATGTAACCTATTAAAATGTAACATGTTAAAATGTAACATTTTATCATGTTAAAATGCAACATGTTAAAATGTAACATATTAAAATGTAACATTTTATCATGTTAAAATGAAACATGTTAAAATTTAACATTTTATTATGTTAAAATGAAACATGTTAAATTGTAACATTTTATCATGATAAAATGCAACATATTAAAATGTAACATATTAAAATGTAACATTTTTAAATGTAACATTTTATCATGTTAAAATGAAACATGTTAAAATGTAACATTTTATCATGTTAAAAGGAAACATGTTAAAATGTAACTTTTTATCATGTTAAAATGAAACGTGTTAAAATGTAACATTTTATCATGTTAAAATGAAACAAGTTAAAATGTAACATTTTATCATGTTAAAATGAAACAAGTTAAAATTTAACATTTTATCATGTTAAAATGCCTCATGTTAAAATGTAACATTTTATCATGTTAAAATGCAACATGTTAAAATGTAACATATTAAAATGTAACATGTTAAAATTTAACATTTTAAAATGTAACATTTTATCATGTTAAAATGAAATTTGTTAAAATGTAATATTTTAAAATGTAACATGCTAAAATGTAACATTTTATCATGTTAAAATGCAACATGTTAAAATGAAACATGTTAAAATGTAACATTTTAGCATGTTAAAATGAAACATGTTAAAATTTAACATTTTATCATGTTAAAATGCAACATGTTAAAATGTAACATTTTATTATGTTAAAATGAAACATGTTAAACGTTAACATTTTTAATGTTAAAATGCAACATGTTAAAATGTAACATTTTATCATGTTAAAATGCAGCATGTTTAAGTGTAACATGTTAAAATGTAACATATTAAAATGTAACATGTTAAAATGTTACATTTTAAAATGTAACATTTTATCGTGATAAAATGAAACATGTTAAAATGTAACATTTTATTATGTAAAAATGAAACATGTTAAAATGTAACATTTTATCATGTTAAAATGAAACATGTTAAAATGTATCATTTTATTATGTTAAAATGAAACATGTTAAAATGTAACATATTAAAATGTAACATGTTAAAATGTAAAATTTTTAAATGTAACATTTTATCATGTTAAAATGAAACATGTTAAAATGTAACATTTTATCATGTTAAAATGAAACATGTTAAAATGTAACATTTTATGATGTTAAAATGAAACATGTTAAAATGTAACATTTTATCATGTTTAAATGAAAAATGTAAAAATGTAACATTTTCAAATGAAACATGTTAAAATGTAACATTTTATCATGTTAAAATGCAACATTTTAAAATGTTATATGTTAAAATGTAACATTTTATCATGTAAAATAAAACATGTTAAAATGTCACTTTTTATCATGTTAAAATGAAACATGTTAAAATGTAACATTTTCAAATGAAACATTTTCAAATGAATCATGTTAAAATGTAACATTTTATTATGTTAAAATGCAACATTTTAAAATGTAACATGTTCAAATTTAACATTATATCATGTTAAAATGTAACATTTTATCATGTTAAAATGAAACAAGTTAAAATTTAACATTTTATCATGTTAAAATGCCTCATGTTAAAATGTAACATTTTATCATGTTAAAATGCAACATGTTAAAATGTAACATATTAAAATGTAACATGTTAAAATGTAACATTTTAAAATGTAACATTTTATCATGTTAAAATGAAACTTGTTAAAATGTAATATTTTAAAATGTAACATGTTAAAATGTAACATTTTATCATGTTAAAATGCAACATGTTAAAATGAAACATGTTAAAATGTAACATTTTATCATGTTAAAATGCAACATGTTAATTGTAACATTTTAAAATGTAACATTTTATCATGTTAAAATGAAACATGTTAAAATGTAATATTTTATCATGTTAAAATGAAACATGTTAAAATGTAACATTTTATCATGTTAAAATGAAACATGTTAAAATGAAACATGTTAAAATGTAACATTTTATCATGTTAAAATGAAACATGTTAAAATGTAACATTTTATCATGTTAAAATGAAACATGTTAAAATGTAACATTTTATCATGTTAAAATTAAACTTGTTAAAATGTAACATTTTAAAATGTAACATGTTAAAATGTAACATCTTATCATGATAAAATGCAACATATTAAAATGTAACATATTAAAATGTAACATGTTTAAATGTAACATTTTTAAATGTAACATTATATCATGTTAAAATGAAACATGTTAAAATGAAACATGTTAAAATGTAACATTTTACCATTTTAAAATGCAACAATTTAAAATGTAACATTGTATCATGTTAAAATGAAACTTGTTAAAATGTAACATTTTTAAATGTAACATGTTAAAATGTAACATCTTATCATGATAAAATGCAACATATTAAAATGTAACATATTAAAATGTAACATGTTTAAATGTAACATTTTTAAATGTAACATTATATCGTGTTAAAATGAAACATGTTAAAATGAAACATGTTAAAATGTAACATTTTACCATTTTAAAATGCAACAATTTAAAATGTAACATTGTATCATGTTAAAAAGAAACTTTTTAAAATGTAACATTTTAAAATGTAACATGTTAAAATGTAACATTTTATCATGATAAAATGCAACATATTAAAATGTAACCTATTAAAATGTAACATGTTAAAATGTAACATTTTATCATGTTAAAATGCAACATGTTAAAATGTAACATTTTAAAATGTAACATTTTATCATGTTAAAATGAAATTTGTTAAAATGTAATATTTTAAAATGTAACATGCTAAAATGTAACATTTTATCATGTTAAAATGCAACATGTTAAAATGAAACATGTTAAAATGTAACATTTTAGCATGTTAAAATGAAACATGTTAAAATTTAACAATTTATCATGTTAAAATGCAACATGTTAAAATGTAACATTTTATTATGTTAAAATGAAACATGTTAAAATTTAACATTTTTAATGTTAAAATGCAACATGTTAAAATGTAACATTTTATCATGTTAAAATGCAGCATGTTTAAGTGTAACATGTTAAAATGTAACATATTAAAATGTAACATGTTAAAATGTTACATTTTAAAATGTAACATTTTATCGTGATAAAATGAAACATGTTAAAATGTAACATTTTATTATGTAAAAATGAAACATGTTAAAATGTAACATTTTATCATGTTAAAATGAAACATGTTAAAATGTATCATTTTATTATGTTAAAATGAAACATGTTAAAATGTAACATATTAAAATGTAACATGTTAAAATGTAACATTTTAAAATGTAACATTTTATCATGTTAAAATGAAACTTGTTAAAATGTAATATTTTAAAATGTAACATGTTAAAATGTAACATTTTATCATGTTAAAATGCAACATGTTAAAATGAAACATGTTAAAATGTAACATTTTATCATGTTAAAATGCAACATGTTAATTGTAACATTTTAAAATGTAACATTTTATCATTGTTAAAATGAAACATGTTAAAATGTAATATTTTATCATGTTAAAATGAAACATGTTAAAATGTAACATTTTACCATGTTAAAATGAAACATGTTAAAATGTAACATTTTATCATGTTAAAATGAAACATGTTAAAATGTAACATTTTATCATGTTAAAATTAAACTTGTTAAAATGTAACATTTTAAAATGTAACATGTTAAAATGTAACATCTTATCATGATAAAATGCAACATATTAAAATGTAACATATTAAAATGTAACATGTTTAAATGTAACATTTTTAAATGTAACATTATATCATGTTAAAATGAAACATGTTAAAATGAAACATGTTAAAATGTAACATTTTACCATTTTAAAATGCAACAATTTAAAATGTAACATTGTATCATGTTAAAATGAAACTTGTTAAAATGTAACATTTTATCATGTTAAAATGAAACATGTTAAAATGTAACATTTTATGATGTTAAAATGAAACATGTTAAAATGTAACATTTTATCATGTTTAAATGAAAAATGTAAAAATGTAACATTTTCAAATGAAACATGTTAAAATGTAACATTTTATCATGTTAAAATGCAACATTTTAAAATGTTATATGTTAAAATGTAACATTTTATCATGTAAAATAAAACATGTTAAAATGTCACTTTTTATCATGTTAAAATGAAACATGTTAAAATGTAACATTTTCAAATGAAACATTTTCAAATGAATCATGTTAAAATGTAACATTTTATTATGTTAAAATGCAACATTTTAAAATGTAACATGTTCAAATTTAACATTATATCATGTTAAAATGTAACATTTTATCATGTTAAAATGAAACAAGTTAAAATTTAACATTTTATCATGTTAAAATGCCTCATGTTAAAATGTAACATTTTATCATGTTAAAATGCAACATGTTAAAATGTAACATATTAAAATGTAACATGTTAAAATGTAACATTTTAAAATGTAACATTTTATCATGTTAAAATGAAACTTGTTAAAATGTAATATTTTAAAATGTAACATGTTAAAATGTAACATTTTATCATGTTAAAATGCAACATGTTAAAATGAAACATGTTAAAATGTAACATTTTATCATGTTAAAATGCAACATGTTAATTGTAACATTTTAAAATGTAACATTTTATCATGTTAAAATGAAACATGTTAAAATGTAATATTTTATCATGTTAAAATGAAACATGTTAAAATGTAACATTTTATCATGTTAAAATGAAACATGTTAAAATGAAACATGTTAAAATGTAACATTTTATCATGTTAAAATGAAACATGTTAAAATGTAACATTTTATCATGTTAAAATTAAACTTGTTAAAATGTAACATTTTAAAATGTAACATGTTAAAATGTAACATCTTATCATGATAAAATGCAACATATTAAAATGTAACATATTAAAATGTAACATGTTTAAATGTAACATTTTTAAATGTAACATTATATCATGTTAAAATGAAACATGTTAAAATGAAACATGTTAAAATGTAACATTTTACCATTTTAAAATGCAACAATTTAAAATGTAACATTGTATCATGTTAAAATGAAACTTGTTAAAATGTAACATTTTTAAATGTAAAATGTTAAAATGTAACATCTTATCATGATAAAATGCAACATATTAAAATGTAACATATTAAAATGTAACATGTTTAAATGTAACATTTTTAAATGTAACATTATATCGTGTTAAAATGAAACATGTTAAAATGAAACATGTTAAAATGTAACATTTTACCATTTTAAAATGCAACAATTTAAAATGTAACATTGTATCATGTTAAAAAGAAACTTTTTAAAATGTAACATTTTAAAATGTAACATGTTAAAATGTAACATTTTATCATGATAAAATGCAACATATTAAAATGTAACCTATTAAAATGTAACATGTTAAAATGTAACATTTTATCATGTTAAAATGCAACATGTGAAAATGTAACATTTTAAAATGTAACATTTTATCATGTTAAAATGAAATTTGTTAAAATGTAATATTTTAAAATGTAACATGCTAAAATGTAACATTTTATCATGTTAAAATGCAACATGTTAAAATGAAACATGTTAAAATGTAACATTTTAGCATGTTAAAATGAAACATGTTAAAATTTAACAATTTATCATGTTAAAATGCAACATGTTAAAATGTAACATTTTATTATGTTAAAATGAAACATGTTAAAATTTAACATTTTTAATGTTAAAATGCAACATGTTAAAATGTAACATTTTATCATGTTAAAATGCAGCATGTTTAAGTGTAACATGTTAAAATGTAACATATTAAAATGTAACATGTTAAAATGTTACATTTTAAAATGTAACATTTTATCGTGATAAAATGAAACATGTTAAAATGTAACATTTTATTATGTAAAAATGAAACATGTTAAAATGTAACATTTTATCATGTTAAAATGAAACATGTTAAAATGTATCATATTATTATGTTAAAATGAAACATGTTAAAATGTAACATATTAAAATGTAACATGTTAAAATGTAAAATTTTTAAATGTAACATTTTATCATGTTAAAATGAAACATGTTAAAATGTAACATTTTATCATGTTAATATGAAACATGTTAAAATGTAACATTTTATGATGTTAAAATGAAACATGTTAATAGGTAACATTTTATCATGTTTAAATGAAAAATGTAAAAATGTAACATTTTCAAATGAAACATGTTAAAATGTAACATTTTATCATGTTAAAATGCAACATTTTAAAATGTAATATGTTAAAATGTAACATTTTATCATGTAAAATGAAACATGTTAAAATGTCACTTTTTATCATGTTAAAATGAAACATGTTAAAATGTAACATTTTCAAATGAAACATTTTCAAATGAATCATGTTAAAATGTAACATTTAATTATGTTAAAATGCAACATTTTAAAATGTAACATGTTCAAATTTAACATTATATCATGTTAAAATGTAACATTTTATCATGTTAAAATGAAACAAGTTAAAATTTAACATTTTATCATGTTAAAATGCCTCATGTTAAAATGTAACATTTTATCATGTTAAAATGCAACATGTTAAAATGTAACATATTAAAATGTAACATGTTAAAATGTAACATTTTAAAATGTAACATTTTATCATGTTAAAATGAAACTTGTTAAAATGTAATATTTTAAAATGTAACATGTTAAAATGTAACATTTAATCATGTTAAAATGCAACATGTTAAAATGAAACATGTTAAAATGTAACTTTTTATCATGTTAAAATGTAACATTTTATTATGTTAAAATGTAACATGTTTAAATTTAACATTTTATCATGTTAAAATGTAACATTTTATCATGTTAAAATGAAACATGTTAAAATTTAACATTTTATCATGTTAAAATTAAACTTGTTAAAATGTAACATTTTAAAATGTAACATGTTAAAATGTAACATCTTATCATGATAAAATGCAACATATTAAAATGTAACATATTAAAATGTAACATGTTTAAATGTAACATTTTTAAATGTAACATTATATCATGTTAAAATGAAACATGTTAAAATGAAACATGTTAAAATGTAACATTTTACCATTTTAAAATGCAACAATTTAAAATGTAACATTGTATCATATTAAAATGAAACTTGTTAAAATGTAACATTTTTAAATGTAACATGTTAAAATGTAACATCTTATCATGATAAAATGCAACATATTAAAATGTAACATATTAAAATGTAACATGTTTAAATGTAACATTTTTAAATGTAACATTATATCGTGTTAAAATGAAACATGTTAAAATGAAACATGTTAAAATGTAACATTTTACCATTTTAAAATGCAACAATTTAAAATGTAACATTGTATCATGTTAAAAAGAAACTTTTTAAAATGTAACATTTTAAAATGTAACATGTTAAAATGTAACATTTTATCATGATAAAATGCAACATATTAAAATGTAACCTATTAAAATGTAACATGTTAAAATGTAACATTTTATCATGTTAAAATGCAACATGTTAAAATGAAACATGTTAAAATGTAACATTTTAGCATGTTAAAATGAAACATGTTAAAATTTAACAATTTATCATGTTAAAATGTAACATTTTATTATGTTAAAATGAAACATGTTAAAATTTAACATTTTTAATGTTAAAATGCAACATGTTAAAATGTAACATTTTATCATGTTAAAATGCAGCATGTTTAAGTGTAACATGTTAAAATGTAACATATTAAAATGTTACATTTTAAAATGTAACATTTTATCGTGATAAAATGAAACATGTTAAAATGTAACATTTTATTATGTAAAAATGAAACATGTTAAAATGTAACATTTTATCATGTTAAAATGAAACATGTTAAAATGTATCATTTTATTATGTTAAAATGAAACATGTTAAAATGTAACATATTAAAATGTAACATGTTAAAATGTAAAATTTTTAAATGTAACATTTTATCATGTTAAAATGAAACATGTTAAAATGTAACATTTTATGATGTTAAAATGAAACATGTTAAAAGGTAACATTTTATCATGTTTAAATGAAAAATGTAAAAATGTAACATTTTCAAATGAAACATGTTAAAATGTAACATTTTATCATGTTAAAATGCAACATTTTAAAATGTAATATGTTAAAATGTAACATTTTATCATGTAAAATGAAACATGTTAAAATGTCACTTTTTATCATGTTAAAATGAAACATGTTAAAATGTAACATTTTCAAATGAAACATTTTCAAATGAATCATGTTAAAATGTAACATTTTATTATGTTAAAATGCAACATTTTAAAATGTAACATGTTCAAATTTAACATTATATCATGTTAAGTGTAACATTTTATCATGTTAAAATGAAACAAGTTAAAATTTAACATTTTATCATGTTAAAATGCCTCATGTTAAAATGTAACATTTTATCATGTTAAAATGCAACATGTTAAAATGTAACATATTAAAATGTAACATGTTAAAATGTAACATTTTAAAATGTAACATTTTATCATGTTAAAATGAAACTTGTTAAAATGTAATATTTTAAAATGTAACATGTTAAAATGTAACATTTAATCATGTTAAAATGCAACATGTTAAAATGAAACATGTTAAAATGTAACTTTTTATCATGTTAAAATGTAACATTTTATTATGTTAAAATGTAACATGTTTAAATTTAACATTTTATCATGTTAAAATGTAACATTTTATCATGTTAAAATGAAACAAGTTAAAATTTAACATTTTATCATGTTAAAATGCCTCATGTTAAAATGTAACATTTTATCATGTTAAAATGCAACATGTTATTTGTAACATTTTAAAATGTAACATTTTATCATGTTAAAATGAAACATGTTAAAATGTAATATTTTATCATGTTAAAATGAAACATGTTAAAATGTAACATTTTATCATGTTAAAATGAAACATGTTAAAATGAAACATGTTAAAATGTAACATTTTATCATGTTAAAATGAAACATGTTAAAATGTAACATTTTATCATGTTAAAATTAAACTTGTTAAAATGTAACATTTTAAAATGTAACATGTTAAAATGTAACATCTTATCATGATAAAATGCAACATATTAAAATGTAACATATTAAAATGTAACATGTTTAAATGTAACATTTTTAAATGTAACATTATATCATGTTAAAATGAAACATGTTAAAATGAAACATGTTAAAATGTAACATTTTACCATTTTAAAATGCAACAATTTAAAATGTAACATTGTATCATGTTAAAATGAAACTTGTTAAAATGTAACATTTTATCATGTTAAAATGAAACATGTTAAAATGTAACATTTTATGATGTTAAAATGAAACATGTTAAAATGTAACATTTTATCATGTTTAAATGAAAAATGTAAAAATGTAACATTTTCAAATGAAACATGTTAAAATGTAACATTTTATCATGTTAAAATGCAACATTTTAAAATGTTATATGTTAAAATGTAACATTTTATCATGTAAAATAAAACATGTTAAAATGTCACTTTTTATCATGTTAAAATGAAACATGTTAAAATGTAACATTTTCAAATGAAACATTTTCAAATGAATCATGTTAAAATGTAACATTTTATTATGTTAAAATGCAACATTTTAAAATGTAACATGTTCAAATTTAACATTATATCATGTTAAAATGTAACATTTTATCATGTTAAAATGAAACAAGTTAAAATTTAACATTTTATCATGTTAAAATGCCTCATGTTAAAATGTAACATTTTATCATGTTAAAATGCAACATGTTAAAATGTAACATATTAAAATGTAACATGTTAAAATGTAACATTTTAAAATGTAACATTTTATCATGTTAAAATGAAACTTGTTAAAATGTAATATTTTAAAATGTAACATGTTAAAATGTAACATTTTATCATGTTAAAATGCAACATGTTAAAATGAAACATGTTAAAATGTAACATTTTATCATGTTAAAATGCAACATGTTAATTGTAACATTTTAAAATGTAACATTTTATCATGTTAAAATGAAACATGTTAAAATGTAATATTTTATCATGTTAAAATGAAACATGTTAAAATGTAACATTTTATCATGTTAAAATGAAACATGTTAAAATGAAACATGTTAAAATGTAACATTTTATCATGTTAAAATGAAAAATGTTAAAATGTAACATTTTATCATGTTAAAATTAAACTTGTTAAAATGTAACATTTTAAAATGTAACATGTTAAAATGTAACATCTTATCATGATAAAATGCAACATATTAAAATGTAACATATTAAAATGTAACATGTTTAAATGTAACATTTTTAAATGTAACATTATATCATGTTAAAATGAAACATGTTAAAATGAAACATGTTAAAATGTAACATTTTACCATTTTAAAATGCAACAATTTAAAATGTAACATTGTATCATGTTAAAATGAAACTTGTTAAAATGTAACATTTTTAAATGTAAAATGTTAAAATGTAACATCTTATCATGATAAAATGCAACATATTAAAATGTAACATATTAAAATGTAACATGTTTAAATGTAACATTTTTAAATGTAACATTATATCGTGTTAAAATGAAACATGTTAAAATGAAACATGTTAAAATGTAACATTTTACCATTTTAAAATGCAACAATTTAAAATGTAACATTGTATCATGTTAAAAAGAAACTTTTTAAAATGTAACATTTTAAAATGTAACATGTTAAAATGTAACATTTTATCATGATAAAATGCAACATATTAAAATGTAACCTATTAAAATGTAACATGTTAAAATGTAACATTTTATCATGTTAAAATGCAACATGTTAAAATGTAACATTTTAAAATGTAACATTTTATCATGTTAAAATGAAATTTGTTAAAATGTAATATTTTAAAATGTAACATGCTAAAATGTAACATTTTATCATGTTAAAATGCAACATGTTAAAATGAAACATGTTAAAATGTAACATTTTAGCATGTTAAAATGAAACATGTTAAAATTTAACAATTTATCATGTTAAAATGCAACATGTTAAAATGTAACATTTTATTATGTTAAAATGAAACATGTTAAAATTTAACATTTTTAATGTTAAAATGCAACATGTTAAAATGTAACATTTTATCATGTTAAAATGCAGCATGTTTAAGTGTAACATGTTAAAATGTAACATATTAAAATGTAACATGTTAAAATGTTACATTTTAAAATGTAACATTTTATCGTGATAAAATGAAACATGTTAAAATGTAACATTTTATTATGTAAAAATGAAACATGTTAAAATGTAACATTTTATCATGTTAAAATGAAACATGTTAAAATGTATCATATTATTATGTTAAAATGAAACATGTTAAAATGTAACATATTAAAATGTAACATGTTAAAATGTAAAATTTTTAAATGTAACATTTTATCATGTTAAAATGAAACATGTTAAAATGTAACATTTTATCATGTTAATATGAAACATGTTAAAATGTAACATTTTATGATGTTAAAATGAAACATGTTAAAAGGTAACATTTTATCATGTTTAAATGAAAAATGTAAAAATGTAACATTTTCAAATGAAACATGTTAAAATGTAACATTTTATCATGTTAAAATGCAACATTTTAAAATGTAATATGTTAAAATGTAACATTTTATCATGTAAAATGAAACATGTTAAAATGTCACTTTTTATCATGTTAAAATGAAACATGTTAAAATGTAACATTTTCAAATGAAACATTTTCAAATGAATCATGTTAAAATGTAACATTTTATTATGTTAAAATGCAACATTTTAAAATGTAACATGTTCAAATTTAACATTATATCATGTTAAAATGTAACATTTTATCATGTTAAAATGAAACAAGTTAAAATTTAACATTTTATCATGTTAAAATGCCTCATGTTAAAATGTAACATTTTATCATGTTAAAATGCAACATGTTAAAATGTAACATATTAAAATGTAACATGTTAAAATGTAACATTTTAAAATGTAACATTTTATCATGTTAAAATGAAACTTGTTAAAATGTAATATTTTAAAATGTAACATGTTAAAATGTAACATTTAATCATGTTAAAATGCAACATGTTAAAATGAAACATGTTAAAATGTAACTTTTTATCATGTTAAAATGTAACATTTTATTATGTTAAAATGTAACATGTTTAAATTTAACATTTTATCATGTTAAAATGTAACATTTTATCATGTTAAAATGAAACATGTTAAAATGTAACATTTTATCATGTTAAAATTAAACTTGTTAAAATGTAACATTTTAAAATGTAACATGTTAAAATGTAACATCTTATCATGATAAAATGCAACATATTAAAATGTAACATATTAAAATGTAACATGTTTAAATGTAACATTTTTAAATGTAACATTATATCATGTTAAAATGAAACATGTTAAAATGAAACATGTTAAAATGAAACATGTTAAAATGTAACATTTTACCATTTTAAAATGCAACAATTTAAAATGTAACATTGTATCATATTAAAATGAAACTTGTTAAAATGTAACATTTTTAAATGTAACATGTTAAAATGTAACATCTTATCATGATAAAATGCAACATATTAAAATGTAACATATTAAAATGTAACATGTTTAAATGTAACATTTTTAAATGTAACATTATATCGTGTTAAAATGAAACATGTTAAAATGAAACATGTTAAAATGTAACATTTTACCATTTTAAAATGCAACAATTTAAAATGTAACATTGTATCATGTTAAAAAGAAACTTTTTAAAATGTAACATTTTAAAATGTAACATGTTAAAATGTAACATTTTATCATGATAAAATGCAACATATTAAAATGTAACCTATTAAAATGTAACATGTTAAAATGTAACATTTTATCATGTTAAAATGCAACATGTTAAAATGAAACATGTTAAAATGTAACATTTTAGCATGTTAAAATGAAACATGTTAAAATTTAACAATTTATCATGTTAAAATGTAACATTTTATTATGTTAAAATGAAACATGTTAAAATTTAACATTTTTAATGTTAAAATGCAACATGTTAAAATGTAACATTTTATCATGTTAAAATGCAGCATGTTTAAGTGTAACATGTTAAAATGTAACATATTAAAATGTTACATTTTAAAATGTAACATTTTATCGTGATAAAATGAAACATGTTAAAATGTAACATTTTATTATGTAAAAATGAAACATGTTAAAATGTAACATTTTATCATGTTAAAATGAAACATGTTAAAATGTATCATTTTATTATGTTAAAATGAAACATGTTAAAATGTAACATATTAAAATGTAACATGTTAAAATGTAAAATTTTTAAATGTAACATTTTATCATGTTAAAATGAAACATGTTAAAATGTAACATTTTATCATGTTAAAATGAAACATGTTAAAATGTAACATTTTATGATGTTAAAATGAAACATGTTAAAAGGTAACATTTTATCATGTTTAAATGAAAAATGTAAAAATGTAACATTTTCAAATGAAACATGTTAAAATGTAACATTTTATCATGTTAAAATGCAACATTTTAAAATGTAATATGTTAAAATGTAACATTTTATCATGTAAAATGAAACATGTTAAAATGTCACTTTTTATCATGTTAAAATGAAACATGTTAAAATGTAACATTTTCAAATGAAACATTTTCAAATGAATCATGTTAAAATGTAACATTTTATTATGTTAAAATGCAACATTTTAAAATGTAACATGTTCAAATTTAACATTATATCATGTTAAGTGTAACATTTTATCATGTTAAAATGAAACAAGTTAAAATTTAACATTTTATCATGTTAAAATGCCTCATGTTAAAATGTAACATTTTATCATGTTAAAATGCAACATGTTAAAATGTAACATATTAAAATGTAACATGTTAAAATGTAACATTTTAAAATGTAACATTTTATCATGTTAAAATGAAACTTGTTAAAATGTAATATTTTAAAATGTAACATGTTAAAATGTAACATTTAATCATGTTAAAATGCAACATGTTAAAATGAAACATGTTAAAATGTAACTTTTTATCATGTTAAAATGTAACATTTTATTATGTTAAAATGTAACATGTTTAAATTTAACATTTTATCATGTTAAAATGTAACATTTTATCATGTTAAAATGAAACAAGTTAAAATTTAACATTTTATCATGTTAAAATGCCTCATGTTAAAATGTAACATTTTATCATGTTAAAATGCAACATGTTAAAATGTAACATATTAAAATGTAACATGTTAAAATTTAACATTTTAAAATGTAACATTTTATCATGTTAAAATGAAATTTGTTAAAATGTAATATTTTAAAATGTAACATGCTAAAATGTAACATTTTATCATGTTAAAATGCAACATGTTAAAATGAAACATGTTAAAATGTAACATTTTAGCATGTTAAAATGAAACATGTTAAAATTTAACATTTTATCATGTTAAAATGCAACATGTTAAAATGTAACATTTTATTATGTTAAAATGAAACATGTTAAAATTTAACATTTTTAATGTTAAAATGCAACATGTTAAAATGTAACATTTTATCATGTTAAAATGCAGCATGTTTAAGTGTAACATGTTAAAATGTAACATATTAAAATGTAACATGTTAAAATGTTACATTTTAAAATGTAACATTTTATCGTGATAAAATGAAACATGTTAAAATGTAACATTTTATTATGTAAAAATGAAACATGTTAAAATGTAACATTTTATCATGTTAAAATGAAACATGTTAAAATGTATCATTTTATTATGTTAAAATGAAACATGTTAAAATGTAACATATTAAAATGTAACATGTTAAAATGTAAAATTTTTAAATGTAACATTTTATCATTTTAAAATGAAACATGTTAAAATGTAACATTTTATCATGTTAAAATAAAACATGTTAAAATGTAACATTTTATGATGTTAAAATGAAACATGTTAAAATGTAACATTTTATCATGTTTAAATGAAAAATGGAAAAATGTAACATTTTCAAATGAAACATGTTAAAATGTAACATTTTATCATGTTAAAATGCAACATTTTAAAATGTTATATGTTAAAATGTAACATTTTATCATGTAAAATAAAACATGTTAAAATGTCACTTTTTATCATGTTAAAATGAAACATGTTAAAATGTAACATTTTCAAATGAAACATTTTCAAATGAATCATGTTAAAATGTAACATTTTATTATGTTAAAATGCAACATTTTAAAATGTAACATGTTCAAATTTAACATTATATCATGTTAAAATGTAACATTTTATCATGTTAAAATGAAACAAGTTAAAATTTAACATTTTATCATGTTAAAATGCCTCATGTTAAAATGTAACATTTTATCATGTTAAAATGCAACATGTTAAAATGTAACATATTAAAATGTAACATGTTAAAATGTAACATTTTAAAATGTAACATTTTATCATGTTAAAATGAAACTTGTTAAAATGTAATATTTTAAAATGTAACATGTTAAAATGTAACATTTAATCATGTTAAAATGCAACATGTTAAAATGAAACATGTTAAAATGTAACATTTTATCATGTTAAAATGCAACATGTTAATTGTAACATTTTAAAATGTAACATTTTATCATGTTAAAATGAAACATGTTAAAAAGTAATATTTTATCATGTTAAAATGAAACATGTTAAAATGTAACATTTTATCATATTAAAATGAAACATGTTAAAATGTAACATTTTATCATGTTAAAATGAAACATGTTAAAATGTAACATTTTATCATGTTAAAATTAAACTTGTTAAAATGTAACATTTTAAAATGTAACATGTTAAAATGTAACATCTTATCATGATAAAATGCAACATATTAAAATGTAACATTTTATCATGTTAAAATGAAACATGTTAAAATTTAACATTTTATTATGTTAAAATGAAACATGTTAAATTGTAACATTTTATCATGATAAAATGCAACATATTAAAATGTAACATATTAAAATGTAACATTTTTAAATGTAACATTTTATCATGTTAAAATGAAACATGTTAAAATGTAACATTTTATCATGTTAAAAGGAAACATGTTAAAATGTAACTTTTTATCATGTTAAAATGAAACATGTTAAAATGTAACTTTTTATCATGTTAAAATGTAACATTTTATTATGTTAAAATGTAACATGTTTAAATTTAACATTTTATCATGTTAAAATGTAACATTTTATCATGTTAAAATGAAACAAGTTAAAATTTAACATTTTATCATGTTAAAATGCCTCATGTTAAAATGTAACATTTTATCATGTTAAAATGCAACATGTGAAAATGTAACATATTAAAATGTAACATGTTAAAATTTAACATTTTAAAATGTAACATTTTATCATGTTAAAATGAAATTTGTTAAAATGTAATATTTTAAAATGTAATGCTAAAATGTAACATTTTATCATGTTAAAATGAAACATGTTAAAATGTAACATTTTAGCATGTTAAAATGAAACATGTTAAAATGTAACATTTTATTATGTTAAAATGAAACATGTTAAAATTTAACATTTTTAATGTTAAAATGCAACATGTTAAAATGTAACATTTTATCATGTTAAAATGCAGCATGTTTAAGTGTAACATGTTAAAATGTAACATATTAAAATGTAACATGTTAAAATGTTACATTTTAAAATGTTACATTTTAAAATGTAACATTTTATCGTGATAAAATGAAACATGTTAAAATGTAACATTTTATTATGTAAAAATGAAACATGTTAAAATGTAACATTTTATCATGTTAAAATGAAACATGTTAAAATGTATCATTTTATTATGTTAAAATGAAACATGTTAAAATGTAACATATTAAAATGTAACATGTTAAAATGTAAAATTTTTAAATGTAACATTTTATCATGTTAAAATGAAACATGTTAAAATGTAACATTTTATCATGTTAAAATGAAACATGTTAAAATGTAACATTTTATGATGTTAAAATGAAACATGTTAAAATGTAACATTTTATCATGTTTAAATGAAAAATGTAAAAATGTAACATTTTCAAATGAAACATGTTAAAATGTAACATTGTATCATGTTAAAATGCAACATTTTAAAATGTAATATGTTAAAATGTAACATTTTATCATGTAAAATGAAACATGTTAAAATGTCACTTTTTATCATGTTAAAATGAAACATGTTAAAATGTAACATTTTCAAATGAAACATTTTCAAATGAATCATGTTAAAATGTAACATTTTATTATGTTAAAATGCAACATTTTAAAATGTAACATGTTCAAATTTAACATTATATCATGTTAAAATGTAACATTTTATCATGTTAAAATGAAACAAGTTAAAATTTAACATTTTATCATGTTAAAATGCCTCATGTTAAAATGTAACATTTTATCATGTTAAAATGCAACATGTTAAAATGTAACATATTAAAATGTAACATGTTAAAATGTAACATTTTAAAATGTAACATTTTATCTTGTTTAAATGAAACTTGTTAAAATGTAATATTTTAAAATGTAACATGTTAAAATGTAACATTTAATCATGTTAAAATGCAAAATGTTAAAATGAAACATGTTAAAATGTAACATTTTATCATGTTAAAATGCAACATGTTATTTGTAACATTTTAAAATGTAACATTTTATCATGTTAAAATGAAACATGTTAAAATGTAATATTTTATCATGTTAAAATGAAACATGTTAAAATGTAACATTTTATCATGTTAAAATGAAACATGTTAAAATGAAACATGTTAAAATGTAACATTTTATCATGTTAAAATGAAACATGTTAAAATGTAACATTTTATCATGTTAAAATTAAACTTGTTAAAATGTAACATTTTAAAATGTAACATGTTAAAATGTAACATCTTATCATGATAAAATGCAACATATTAAAATGTAACATATTAAAATGTAACATGTTTAAATGTAACATTTTTAAATTTAACATTATATCATGTTAAAATGAAACATGTTAAAATGAAACATGTTAAAATGTAACATTTTACCATTTTAAAATGCAACAATTTAAAATGTAACATTGTATCATGTTAAATTGAAACTTGTTAAAATGTAACATTTTAAAATGTAACATGTTAAAATGTAACATTTTATCATGATAAAATGCAACATATTAAAATGTAACCTATTAAAATGTAACATGTTAAAATGTAAAATTTTTAAATGTAACATTTTATCATGTTAAAATGCAACTTGTTAAAATGTAACATTTTATCATGTTAAAATGCAACATGTTAAAATGTAACATATTAAAATGTAACATGTTAAAATGTAACATTTAAAAATGTAACATTTTATCATGTTAAAATGAAACATGTTAAAATTTAACATTTTATTATGTTAAAATGAAACATGTTAAAATGTAACATTTTATCATGATAAAATGTAACATATTAAAATGTAACATATAAAAATGTAACATGTAAAAATGTAACATTTTTAAATGTAACATTTTATCATGTTAAAATGAAACATGTTAAAATGTAACATTTTATCATGTTAAAATGCAACATTTTAACATGTATCATGTTGAAACGTAACATGTTAAAATGTAACATTTTATCATGTTAAAAGGAAACATGTTAAAATGTAACATTATATCATGTTAAAATGAAACATGTTAAAATGTAACATTTTATGATGTTAAAATGAAACATGTTAAAATGTAACATTTTATCATGTTTAAATGAAAAATGTAAAAATGTAACATTTTCAAATGAAACATGTTAAAATGTAACATTTTCAAATGAAACATGTTAAAATGTAACATTTTCAAATGAAACATGTTAAAATGTAACATTTTATCATGTTAAAATTAAACTTGTTAAAATGTAACATTTTAAAATGTAACATGTTAAAATGTAACATCTTATCATGATAAAATGCAACATATTAAAATGTAACATTTTATCATGTTAAAATGAAACATGTTAAAATTTAACATTTTATTATGTTAAAATGAAACATGTTAAATTGTAACATTTTATCATGATAAAATGCAACATATTAAAATGTAACATATTAAAATGTAACATTTTTAAATGTAACATTTTATCATGTTAAAATGAAACATGTTAAAATGTAACATTTTATCATGTTAAAAGGAAACATGTTAAAATGTAACTTTTTATCATGTTAAAATGAAACATGTTAAAATGTAACTTTTTATCATGTTAAAATGTAACATTTTATTATGTTAAAATGTAACATGTTTAAATTTAACATTTTATCATGTTAAAATGTAACATTTTATCATGTTAAAATGAAACAAGTTAAAATTTAACATTTTATCATGTTAAAATGCCTCATGTTAAAATGTAACATTTTATCATGTTAAAATGCAACATGTGAAAATGTAACATATTAAAATGTAACATGTTAAAATTTAACATTTTAAAATGTAACATTTTATCATGTTAAAATGAAATTTGTTAAAATGTAATATTTTAAAATGTAATGCTAAAATGTAACATTTTATCATGTTAAAATGAAACATGTTAAAATGTAACATTTTAGCATGTTAAAATGAAACATGTTAAAATGTAACATTTTATTATGTTAAAATGAAACATGTTAAAATTTAACATTTTTAATGTTAAAATGCAACATGTTAAAATGTAACATTTTATCATGTTAAAATGCAGCATGTTTAAGTGTAACATGTTAAAATGTAACATATTAAAATGTAACATGTTAAAATGTTACATTTTAAAATGTTACATTTTAAAATGTAACATTTTATCGTGATAAAATGAAACATGTTAAAATGTAACATTTTATTATGTAAAAATGAAACATGTTAAAATGTAACATTTTATCATGTTAAAATGAAACATGTTAAAATGTATCATTTTATTATGTTAAAATGAAACATGTTAAAATGTAACATATTAAAATGTAACATGTTAAAATGTAAAATTTTTAAATGTAACATTTTATCATGTTAAAATGAAACATGTTAAAATGTAACATTTTATCATGTTAAAATGAAACATGTTAAAATGTAACATTTTATGATGTTAAAATGAAACATGTTAAAATGTAACATTTTATCATGTTTAAATGAAAAATGTAAAAATGTAACATTTTCAAATGAAACATGTTAAAATGTAACATTGTATCATGTTAAAATGCAACATTTTAAAATGTAATATGTTAAAATGTAACATTTTATCATGTAAAATGAAACATGTTAAAATGTCACTTTTTATCATGTTAAAATGAAACATGTTAAAATGTAACATTTTCAAATGAAACATTTTCAAATGAATCATGTTAAAATGTAACATTTTATTATGTTATAATGCAACATTTTAAAATGTAACATGTTCAAATTTAACATTATATCATGTTAAAATGTAACATTTTATCATGTTAAAATGAAACAAGTTAAAATTTAACATTTTATCATGTTAAAATGCCTCATGTTAAAATGTAACATTTTATCATGTTAAAATGCAACATGTTAAAATGTAACATATTAAAATGTAACATGTTAAAATGTAACATTTTAAAATGTAACATTTTATCTTGTTTAAATGAAACTTGTTAAAATGTAATATTTTAAAATGTAACATGTTAAAATGTAACATTTAATCATGTTAAAATGCAAAATGTTAAAATGAAACATGTTAAAATGTAACATTTTATCATGTTAAAATGCAACATGTTATTTGTAACATTTTAAAATGTAACATTTTATCATGTTAAAATGAAACATGTTAAAATGTAATATTTTATCATGTTAAAATGAAACATGTTAAAATGTAACATTTTATCATGTTAAAATGAAACATGTTAAAATGAAACATGTTAAAATGTAACATTTTATCATGTTAAAATGAAACATGTTAAAATGTAACATTTTATCATGTTAAAATTAAACTTGTTAAAATGTAACATTTTAAAATGTAACATGTTAAAATGTAACATCTTATCATGATAAAATGCAACATATTAAAATGTAACATATTAAAATGTAACATGTTTAAATGTAACATTTTTAAATTTAACATTATATCATGTTAAAATGAAACATGTTAAAATGAAACATGTTAAAATGTAACATTTTACCATTTTAAAATGCAACAATTTAAAATGTAACATTGTATCATGTTAAATTGAAACTTGTTAAAATGTAACATTTTAAAATGTAACATGTTAAAATGTAACATTTTATCATGATAAAATGCAACATATTAAAATGTAACCTATTAAAATGTAACATGTTAAAATGTAAAATTTTTAAATGTAACATTTTATCATGTTAAAATGCAACTTGTTAAAATGTAACATTTTATCATGTTAAAATGCAACATGTTAAAATGTAACATATTAAAATGTAACATGTTAAAATGTAACATTTAAAAATGTAACATTTTATCATGTTAAAATGAAACATGTTAAAATTTAACATTTTATTATGTTAAAATGAAACATGATAAAATGTAACATATTAAAATGTAACATATAAAAATGTAACATGTAAAAATGTAACATTTTTAAATGTAACATTTTATCATGTTAAAATGAAACATGTTAAAATGTAACATTTTATCATGTTAAAATGAAACATTTTAACATGTATCATGTTGAAACGTAACATGTTAAAATGTAACATTTTATCATGTTAAAAGGAAACATGTTAAAATGTAACATTATATCATGTTAAAATGAAACATGTTAAAATGTAACATTTTATGATGTTAAAATGAAACATGTTAAAATGTAACATTTTATCATGTTTAAATGAAAAATGTAAAAATGTAACATTTTCAAATGAAACATGTTAAAATGTAACATTTTCAAATGAAACATGTTAAAATGTAACATTTTCAAATGAAACATGTTAAAATGTAACATTTTATCATGTTAAAATGCAACATTTTAAAATGTAATATGTTAAAATGTAACATTTTATCATGTTAAAATGCAACAATTTATCATGTTAAAATGAAACATGTTAAAATGTAACATTTTATCATGTTAAAATGAAACATGTTAAAATGTAACTTTTTATCATGTTAAAATGAAACATGTTAAAATGTAACATTTTCAAATGAAACATTTTCAAATGAAACATGTTAAAATGTAACATTTTATTATGTTAAAATGCAACATTTTAAAATGTAACATGTTTAAATTTACCATTATATCATGTTAAAATGTAACATTTTATCATGTTAAAATGAAACATATTAAAATGTAACATTTTATCATGTTTAAATGAAACATGTTAAAATTTAACATTTTATTATGTTAAAATGAAACATGTTAAATTGTAACATTTTATCATGATAAAATGCAACATATTAAAATGTAACATATTAAAATGTAACATTTTTAAATGTAACATTTTATCATGTTAAAATGAAACATGTTAAAATGTAACATTTTATCATGTTAAAAGGAAACATGTTAAAATGTAACTTTTTATCATGTTAAAATGAAACATGTTAAAATGTAACTTTTTATCATGTTAAAATGTAACATTTTATTATGTTAAAATGTAACATGTTTAAATTTAACATTTTATCATGTTAAAATGTAACATTTTATCATGTTAAAATGAAACAAGTTAAAATTTAACATTTTATCATGTTAAAATGCCTCATGTTAAAATGTAACATTTTATCATGTTAAAATGCAACATGTTAAAATGTAACATATTAAAATGTAACATGTTAAAATTTAACATTTTAAAATGTAACATTTTATCATGTTAAAATGAAATTTGTTAAAATGTAATATTTTAAAATGTAACATGCTAAAATGTAACATTTTATCATGTTAAAATGCAACATGTTAAAATGAAACATGTTAAAATGTAACATTTTAGCATGTTAAAATGAAACATGTTAAAATGTAACATTTTATTATGTTAAAATGAAACATGTTAAAATTTAACATTTTTAATGTTAAAATGCAACATGTTAAAATGTAACATTTTATCATGTTAAAATGCAGCATGTTTAAGTGTAACATGTTAAAATGTAACATATTAAAATGTAACATGTTAAAATGTTACATTTTAAAATGTAACATTTTATCGTGATAAAATGAAACATGTTAAAATGTAACATTTTATTATGTAAAAATGAAACATGTTAAAATGTAACATTTTATCATGTTAAAATGAAACATGTTAAAATGTATCATTTTATTATGTTAAAATGAAACATGTTAAAATGTAACATATTAAAATGTAACATGTTAAAATGTAAAATTTTTAAATGTAACATTTTATCATGTTAAAATGAAACATGTTAAAATGTAACATTTTATCATGTTAAAATGAAACATGTTAAAATGTAACATTTTATGATGTTAAAATGAAACATGTTAAAATGTAACATTTTATCATGTTTAAATGAAAAATGTAAAAATGTAACATTTTCAAATGAAACATGTTAAAATGTAACATTTTATCATGTTAAAATGCAACATTTTAAAATGTAATATGTTAAAATGTAACATTTTATCATGTAAAATAAAACATGTTAAAATGTCACTTTTTATCATGTTAAAATGAAACATGTTAAAATGTAACATTTTCAAATGAAACATTTTCAAATGAATCATGTTAAAATGTAACATTTTATTATGTTAAAATGCAACATTTTAAAATGTAGCATGTTCAAATTTAACATTATATCATGTTAAAATGTAACATTTTATCATGTTAAAATGAAACAAGTTAAAATTTAACATTTTATCATGTTAAAATGCCTCATGTTAAAATGTAACATTTTATCATGTTAAAATGCAACATGTTAAAATGTAACATATTAAAATGTAACATGTTAAAATGTAACATTTTAAAATGTAACATTTTATCTTGTTTAAATGAAACTTGTTAAAATGTAATATTTTAAAATGTAACATGTTAAAATGTAACATTTAATCATGTTAAAATGCAACATGTTAAAATGAAACATGTTAAAATGTAACATTTTATCATGTTAAAATGCAACATGTTAATTGTAACATTTTAAAATGTAACATTTTATCATGTTAAAATGAAACATGTTAAAATGTAATATTTTATCATGTTAAAATGAAACATGTTAAAATGTAACATTTTATCATGTTAAAATGAAACATGTTAAAATGTAACATTTTATCATGTTAAAATGAAACATGTTAAAATGTAACATTTTATCATGTTAAAATTAATCTTGTTAAAATGTAACATTTTAAAATGTAACATGTTAAAATGTAACATCTTATCATGATAAAATGCAACATATTAAAATGTAACATTTTATCATGTTAAAATGAAACATGTTAAAATTTAACATTTTATTATGTTAAAATGAAACATGTTAAATTGTAACATTTTATCATGATAAAATGCAACATATTAAAATGTAACATATTAAAATGTAACATTTTTAAATGTAACATTTTATCATGTTAAAATGAAACATGTTAAAATGTAACATTTTATCATGTTAAAAGGAAACATGTTAAAATGTAACTTTTTATCATGTTAAAATGAAACATGTTAAAATGTAACTTTTTATCATGTTAAAATGTAACATTTTATTATGTTAAAATGTAACATGTTTAAATTTAACATTTTATCATGTTAAAATGTAACATTTTATCATGTTAAAATGAAACCAGTTAAAATTTAACATTTTATCATGTTAAAATGCCTCATGTTAAAATGTAACATTTTATCATGTTAAAATGCAACATGTTAAAATGTAACATATTAAAATGTAACATGTTAAAATTTAACATTTTAAAATGTAACATTTTATCATGTTAAAATGAAATTTGTTAAAATGTAATATTTTAAAATGTAACATGCTAAAATGTAACATTTTATCATGTTAAAATGCAACATGTTAAAATGAAACATGTTAAAATGTAACATTTTAGCATGTTAAAATGAAACATGTTAAAATGTAACATTTTATTATGTTAAAATGAAACATGTTAAAATTTAACATTTTTAATGTTAAAATGCAACATGTTAAAATGTAACATTTTATCATGTTAAAATGCAGCATGTTTAAGTGTAACATGTTAAAATGTAACATATTAAAATGTAACATGTTAAAATGTTACATTTTAAAATGTAACATTTTATCGTGATAAAATGAAACATGTTAAAATGTAACATTTTATTATGTAAAAATGAAACATGTTAAAATGTAACATTTTATCATGTTAAAATGAAACATGTTAAAATGTATCATTTTATTATGTTAAAATGAAACATGTTAAAATGTAACATATTAAAATGTAACATGTTAAAATGTAAAATTTTTAAATGTAACATTTTATCATGTTAAAATGAAACATGTTAAAATGTAACATTTTATCATGTTAAAATGAAACATGTTAAAATGTAACATTTTATGATGTTAAAATGAAACATGTTAAAATGTAACATTTTATCATGTTTAAATGAAAAATGTAAAAATGTAACATTTTCAAATGAAACATGTTAAAATGTAACATTTTATCATGTTAAAATGCAACATTTTAAAATGTAATATGTTAAAATGTAACATTTTATCATGTAAAATAAAACATGTTAAAATGTCACTTTTTATCATGTTAAAATGAAACATGTTAAAATGTAACATTTTCAAATGAAACATTTTCAAATGAATCATGTTAAAATGTAACATTTTATTATGTTAAAATGCAACATTTTAAAATGTAGCATGTTCAAATTTAACATTATATCATGTTAAAATGTAACATTTTATCATGTTAAAATGAAACAAGTTAAAATTTAACATTTTATCATGTTAAAATGCCTCATGTTAAAATGTAACATTTTATCATGTTAAAATGCAACATGTTAAAATGTAACATATTAAAATGTAACATGTTAAAATGTAACATTTTAAAATGTAACATTTTATCTTGTTTAAATGAAACTTGTTAAAATGTAATATTTTAAAATGTAACATGTTAAAATGTAACATTTAATCATGTTAAAATGCAACATGTTAAAATGAAACATGTTAAAATGTAACATTTTATCATGTTAAAATGCAACATGTTATTTGTAACATTTTAAAATGTAACATTTTATCATGTTAAAATGAAATATGTTAAAATGTAATATTTTATCATGTTAAAATGAAACATGTTAAAATGTAACATTTTATCATGTTAAAATGAAACATGTTAAAATGAAACATGTTAAAATGTAACATTTTATCATGTTAAAATGAAACATGTTAAAATGTAACATTTTATCATGTTAAAATTAAACTTGTTAAAATGTAACATTTTAAAATGTAACATGTTAAAATGTAACATCTTATCATGATAAAATGCAACATATTAAAATGTAACATATTAAAATGTAACATGTTTAAATGTAACATTTTTAAATTTAACATTATATCATGTTAAAATGAAACATGTTAAAATGAAACATGTTAAAATGTTACATTTTACCATTTTAAAATGCAACAATTTAAAATGTAACATTGTATCATGTTAAAATGAAACTTGTTAAAATGTAACATTTTTAAATGTAACATGTTAAAATGTAACATTTTATCATGATAAAATGCAACATATTAAAATGTAACCTATTAAAATGTAACATGTTAAAATGTAAAATTTTTAAATGTAACATTTTATCATGTTAAAATGCAACTTGTTAAAATGTAACATTTTATCATGTTAAAATGCAACATGTTAAAATGTAACATATTAAAATGTAACATGTTAAAATGTAACATTTTAAAATGTAACATTTTATCATGTTAAAATGAAACATGTTAAAATTTAACATTTTATTATGTTAAAATGAAACATGTTAAAATGTAACATTTTATCATGATAAAATGTAACATATTAAAATGTAACATATAAAAATGTAACATGTAAAAATGTAACATTTTTAAATGTAACATTTTTAAATGTAACATTTTTAAATGTAACATTTTATCATGTTAAAATGAAACATGTTAAAATGTAACATTTTATCATGTTAAAATGCAACATTTTAACATGTATCATGTTGAAACGTAACATGTTAAAATGTAACATTTTATCATGTTAAAAGGAAACATGTTAAAATGTAACATTATATCATAATAAAATGAAACATGTTAAAATGTAACATTTTATGATGTTAAAATGAAACAAGTTAAAATGTAACATTTTATCATGTTTAAATGAAAAATGTAAAAATGTAACATTTTCAAATGAAACATGTTAAAATGTAACATTTTCAAATGAAACATGTTAAAATGTAACATTTTCAAATGAAACATGTTAAAATGTAACATTTTATCATGTTAAAATGCAACATTTTAAAATGTAATATGTTAAAATGTAACATTTTATCATGTTAAAATGCAACAATTTATCATGTTAAAATGAAACATGTTAAAATGTAACATTTTATCATGTTAAAATGAAACATGTTAAAATGTAACTTTTTATCATGTTAAAATGAAACATGTTAAAATGTAACATTTTCAAATGAAACATTTTCAAATGAAACATGTTAAAATGTAACATTTTATTATGTTAAAATGCAACATTTTAAAATGTAACATGTTCAAATTTACCATTATATCATGTTAAAATGTAACATTTTATCATGTTAAAATGAAACAAGTTAAAATTTAACATTTTATCATGTTAAAATGCCTCATGTTAAAATGTAACATTTTATCATGTTAAAATGCAACATGTTAAATGTAACATATTAAAATGTAACATGTTAAAATGTAACATTTTAAAATGTAACATTTTATCATGTTAAAATGAAACTTGTTAAAATGTAATATTTTAAAATGTAACATGTTAAAATGTAACACTTTATCATGTTAAAATGCAACATGTTAAAATGAAACATGTTAAAATGTAACATTTTATCATGTTAAAATGCAACATGTTAATTGTAACATTTTAAAATGTAACATTTTATCATGTTAAAATGAAACATGTTAAAATGTAACATTTTATCATGTTAAAATGAAACATGTTAAAATGTAACATTTTATCATGTTAAAATGAAACATGTTAAAATGTAACATTTTATCATGTTAAAATGAAACATGTTAAAATGTAACATTTTATCATGTTAAAATTAAACTTGTTAAAATTTAACATTTTATTATGTTAAAATGAAACATGTTAAATTGTAACATTTTATCATGATAAAATGCAACATATTAAAATGTAACATATTAAAATGTAACATTTTTAAATGTAACATTTTATCATGTTAAAATGAAACATGTTAAAATGTAACATTTTATCATGTTAAAAGAAAACATGTTAAAATGTAACTTTTTATCATGTTAAAATGAAACATGTTAAAATGTAACTTTTTATCATGTTAAAATGTAACATTTTATTATGTTAAAATGTAACATGTTTAAATTTAACATTTTATCATGTTAAAATGTAACATTTTATCATGTTAAAATGAAACAAGTTAAAATTTAACATTTTATCATGTTAAAATGCCTCATGTTAAAATGTAACATTTTATCATGTTAAAATGCAACATGTTAAAATGTAACATATTAAAATGTAACATGTTAAAATTTAACATTTTAAAATGTAACATTTTATCATGTTAAAATGAAATTTGTTAAAATGTAATATTTTAAAATGTAACATGCTAAAATGTAACATTTTATCATGTTAAAATGCAACATGTTAAAATGAAACATGTTAAAATGTAACATTTTAGCATGTTAAAATGAAACATGTTAAAATGTAACATTTTATTATGTTAAAATGAAACATGTTAAAATTTAACATTTTTAATGTTAAAATGCAACATGTTAAAATGTAACATTTTATCATGTTAAAATGCAGCATGTTTAAGTGTAACATGTTAAAATGTAACATATTAAAATGTAACATGTTAAAATGTTACATTTTAAAATGTAACATTTTATCGTGATAAAATGAAACATGTTAAAATGTAACATTTTATTATGTAAAAATGAAACATGTTAAAATGTAACATTTTATTATGTTAAAATGAAACATGTTAAAATGTATCATTTTATTATGTTAAAATGAAACATGTTAAAATGTAACATATTAAAATGTAACATGTTAAAATGTAAAATTTTTAAATGTAACATTTTATCATGTTAAAATGAAACATGTTAAAATGTAACATTTTATCATGTTAAAATGAAACATGTTAAAATGTAACATTTTATGATGTTAAAATGAAACATGTTAAAATGTAACATTTTATCATGTTTAAATGAAAAATGTAAAAATGTAACATTTTCAAATGAAACATGTTAAAATGTAACATTTTATCATGTTAAAATGCAACATTTTAAAATGTAATATGTTAAAATGTAACATTTTATCATGTAAAATAAAACATGTTAAAATGTCACTTTTTATCATGTTAAAATGAAACATGTTAAAATGTAACATTTTCAAATGAAACATTTTCAAATGAATCATGTTAAAATGTAACATTTTATTATGTTAAAATGCAACATTTTAAAATGTAACATGTTCAAATTTAACATTATATCATGTTAAAATGTAACATTTTATCATGTTAAAATGAAACAAGTTAAAATTTAACATTTTATCATGTTAAAATGCCTCATGTTAAAATGTAACATTTTATCATGTTAAAATGCAACATGTTAAAATGTAACATATTAAAATGTAACATGTTAAAATGTAACATTTTAAAATGTAACATTTTATCATGTTAAAATGAAACATGTTAAAATTTAACATTTTATTATGTTAAAATGAAACATGTTAAATTGTAACATTTTATCATGATAAAATGCAACATATTAAAATGTAACATATTAAAATGTAACATTTTTAAATGTAACATTTTATCATGTTAAAATGAAACATGTTAAAATGTAACATTTTATCATGTTAAAAGGAAACATGTTAAAATGTAACTTTTTATCATGTTAAAATGAAACATGTTAAAATGTAACTTTTTATCATGTTAAAATGTAACATTTTATTATGTTAAAATGTAACATGTTTAAATTTAACATTTTATCATGTTAAAATGTAACATTTTATCATGTTAAAATGAAACAAGTTAAAATTTAACATTTTATCATGTTAAAATGCCTCATGTTAAAATGTAACATTTTATCATGTTAAAATGCAACATGTTAAAATGTAACATATTAAAATGTAACATGTTAAAATTTAACATTTTAAAATGTAACATTTTATCATGTTAAAATGAAATTTGTTAAAATGTAATATTTTAAAATGTAACATGCTAAAATGTAACATTTTATCATGTTAAAATGCAACATGTTAAAATGAAACATGTTAAAATGTAACATTTTAGCATGTTAAAATGAAACATGTTAAAATGTAACATTTTATTATGTTAAAATGAAACATGTTAAAATTTAACATTTTTAATGTTAAAATGCAACATGTTAAAATGTAACATTTTATCATGTTAAAATGCAGCATGTTTAAGTGTAACATGTTAAAATGTAACATATTAAAATGTAACATGTTAAAATGTTACATTTTAAAATGTAACATTTTATCGTGATAAAATGAAACATGTTAAAATGTAACATTTTATTATGTAAAAATGAAACATGTTAAAATGTAACATTTTATCATGTTAAAATGAAACATGTTAAAATGTATCATTTTATTATGTTAAAATGAAACATGTTAAAATGTAACATATTAAAATGTAACATGTTAAAATGTAAAATTTTTAAATGTAACATTTTATCATGTTAAAATGAAACATGTTAAAATGTAACATTTTATCATGTTAAAATGAAACATGTTAAAATGTAACATTTTATGATGTTAAAATGAAACATGTTAAAATGTAACATTTTATCATGTTTAAATGAAAAATGAAAAAATGTAACATTTTCAAATGAAACATGTTAAAATGTAACATTTTATCATGTTAAAATGCAACATTTTAAAATGTAATATGTTAAAATGTAACATTTTATCATGTAAAATAAAACATGTTAAAATGTCACTTTTTATCATGTTAAAATGAAACATGTTAAAATGTAACATTTTCAAATGAAACATTTTCAAATGAATCATGTTAAAATGTAACATTTTATTATGTTAAAATGCAACATTTTAAAATGTAACATGTTCAAATTTAACATTATATCATGTTAAAATGTAACATTTTATCATGTTAAAATGAAACAAGTTAAAATTTAACATTTTATCATGTTAAAATGCCTCATGTTAAAATGTAACATTTTATCATGTTAAAATGCAACATGTTAAAATGTAACATATTAAAATGTAACATGTTAAAATGTAACATTTTAAAATGTAACATTTTATCTTGTTTAAATGAAACTTGTTAAAATGTAATATTTTAAAATGTAACATGTTAAAATGTAACATTTAATCATGTTAAAATGCAACATGTTAAAATGAAACATGTTAAAATGTAACATTTTATCATGTTAAAATGCAACATGTTATTTGTAACATTTTAAAATGTAACATTTTATCATGTTAAAATGAAACATGTTAAAATGTAATATTTTATCATGTTAAAATGAAACATGTTAAAATGTAACATTTTATCATGTTAAAATGAAACATGTTAAAATGAAACATGTTAAAATGTAACATTTTATCATGTTAAAATGAAACATGTTAAAATGTAACATTTTATCATGTTAAAATTAAACTTGTTAAAATGTAACATTTTAAAATGTAACATGTTAAAATGTAACATCTTATCATGATAAAATGCAACATATTAAAATGTAACATATTAAAATGTAACATGTTTAAATGTAACATTTTTAAATTTAACATTATATCATGTTAAAATGAAACATGTTAAAATGAAACATGTTAAAATGTAACATTTTACCATTTTAAAATGCAACAATTTAAAATGTAACATTGTATCATGTTAAAATGAAACTTGTTAAAATGTAACATTTTTAAATGTAACATGTTAAAATGTAACATTTTATCATGATAAAATGCAACATATTAAAATGTAACCTATTAAAATGTAACATGTTAAAATGTAAAATTTTTAAATGTAACATTTTATCATGTTAAAATGCAACTTGTTAAAATGTAACATTTTATCATGTTAAAATGCAACATGTTAAAATGTAACATATTAAAATGTAACATGTTAAAATGTAACATTTTAAAATGTAACATTTTATCATGTTAAAATGAAACATGTTAAAATTTAACATTTTATTATGTTAAAATGAAACATGTTAAAATGTAACATTTTATCATGATAAAATGTAACATATTAAAATGTAACATATAAAAATGTAACATGTAAAAATGTAACATTTTTAAATGTAACATTTTTAAATGTAACATTTTTAAATGTAACATTTTTAAATGTAACATTTTTAAATGTAACATTTTTAAATGTAACATTTTTAAATGTAACATTTTATCATGTTAAAATGAAACATGTTAAAATGTAACATTTTATCATGTTAAAATGCAACATTTTAACATGTATCATGTTGAAACGTAACATGTTAAAATGTAACATTTTATCATGTTAAAAGGAAACATGTTAAAATGTAACATTATATCATGTTAAAATGAAACATGTTAAAATGTAACATTTTATGATGTTAAAATGAAACATGTTAAAATGTAACATTTTATCATGTTTAAATGAAAAATGTAAAAATGTAACATTTTCAAATGAAACATGTTAAAATGTAACATTTTCAAATGAAACATGTTAAAATGTAACATTTTCAAATGAAACATGTTAAAATGTAACATTTTCAAATGAAACATGTTAAAATGTAACATTTTATCATGTTAAAATGCAACATTTTAAAATGTAATATGTTAAAATGTAACATTTTATCATGTTAAAATGCAACAATTTATCATGTTAAAATGAAACATGTTAAAATGTAACATTTTATCATGTTAAAATGAAACATGTTAAAATGTAACTTTTTATCATGTTAAAATGAAACATGTTAAAATGTAACATTTTCAAATGAAACATTTTCAAATGAAACATGTTAAAATGTAACATTTTATTATGTTAAAATGCAACATTTTAAAATGTAACATGTTCAAATTTACCATTATATCATGTTAAAATGTAACATTTTATCATGTTAAAATGAAACAAGTTAAAATTTAACATTTTATCATGTTAAAATGCCTCATGTTAAAATGTAACATTTTATCATGTTAAAATGCAACATGTTAAATGTAACATATTAAAATGTAACATGTTAAAATGTAACATTTTAAAATGTAACATTTTATCATGTTAAAATGAAACTTGTTAAAATGTAATATTTTAAAATGTAACATGTTAAAATGTAACACTATATCATGTTAAAATGCAACATGTTAAAATGAAACATGTTAAAATGTAACATTTTATCATGTTAAAATGCAACATGTTAATTGTAACATTTTAAAATGTAACATTTTATCATGTTAAAATGAAACATGTTAAAATGTAACATTTTATCATGTTAAAATGAAACATGTTAAAATGTAACATTTTATCATGTTAAAATGAAACATGTTAAAATGTAACATTTTATCATGTTAAAATGAAACATGTTAAAATGTAACATTTTATCATGTTAAAATTAAACTTGTTAAAATGTAACATTTTAAAATGTAACATGTTAAAATGTAACATCTTATCATGATAAAATGCAACATATTAAAATGTAACATGTTTAAATGTAACATTTTTAAATGTAACATTATATCATGTTAAAATGAAACATGTTAAAATGAAACATGTTAAAATGTAACATTTTACGATTTTAAAATGCAACAATTTAAAATGTAACATTGTATCATGTTAAAATGAAACTTGTTAAAATGTAACATTTTAAAATGTAACATGTTAAAATGTAACATTTTATCATGATAAAATGCAACATATTAAAATGTAACCTATTAAAATGTTACATTTTAAAATGTAACATTTTATCGTGTTAAAATAAAACATGTTAAAATGTAACATTTTATTATGTTAAAATGAAACATGTTAAAATGTAACATTTTATCATGTTAAAATTAAATTTGTTAAAATGTAACATTTTAAAATGTAACATGTTAAAATGCAACATGTTAAAATGTAACATTTTATCATGATAAAATGCAACATGTTAAAATGTAACATTTTATCATGATAAAATGCAACATATTAAAATGTAACATATTAAAATGTAACATGTTAAAATGTAACATTTTTAAATGTAACATTTTATCATGTTAAAATGAAACATGTTAAAATGTAACATTTTATCATTGTAAAATGAAACATGTTAAAATTTAACATTTTATCATTGTAAAATGAAACATGTTAAAAATTAACATTTTAAAATGTTAAAATGCAACATGTTAAAATGTAACATATTAAAATGTAACATGTTAAAATGTAACATTTTTAAATGTAACATTTTATCATGTTAAAATGAAACATGTTTAAATGAAACATGTAAAAATGTAACATTTTCAAATTAAACATGTTAAAATGCAACATGTTAAAATGTAACATTTTATCATGATAAAATGCAACGTATTAAAATGTACCATATTGAAATTTAACATGTTAAAATGTAACATTTTTAAATGTAACATTTTATCATGTTAAAATGAAACATGTTTAAATGAAACATGTAAAAATGTAACATTTTCAAATGAAACATGTTAAAATGTAACATTTCCAAATAAAACATGTTAAAATGTATTATTTTATCATGTTAAAATCCAACATTTTAAAATGTAACATGTTAAAATGTAACATTTTATCATGTTAAAATGTAACATGTTAAAATGTAACTTTTTATCATGTTAAAATGAAACATGTTAAAATGTAACATTTTCAAATGAAACATTTTCAAATGAAACATGTTAAAATGTAACATTTTATTATGTTAAAATGCAACATTTTAAAATGTAACATGTTCAAATTTAACATTTTATCATGTTAAAATGCAACATGTTAAAATGCAACATGTTAAAATGAAACATGTTAAAATGTAACATTATATCAGGTTAAAATGAAACATTTTATCATGTTAAAATGAAACATGTTAAAATGTAACATTTTAAAATGAAACATGTTAAAATGTAACATCTTATCATGTTAAAATGCAACATTTTAAAAGGTAACATGTTAAAATGTAACATTTTATCATGTTAAAATGCAACATTTTATCATGTTAAAATGCAACATTTTTAAATGTTATATTTTATCATTTTAAAATGAAACATGTTAAAATTAAACATATTAAAATGTAACATGTTAAAATGTAACATTTTAAAACGTAACATGTTAAAATGTAACATTTTATCATGTTAAAATGAAACATGTTTAAATGTAACATTTTATCATGTTAAAATGAAACATGTTAAAATGAAACATGATAAAATGTAACATTTTATCATGTTAAAATGAAACATGTTAAAATGTAACATTTTATCATGTGAAAATGAAACAAGTTATAAATGTAACATTTTATCATTTTAAGTGAAACTTGTTAAAATGTAACATTTTAAAATGTAACATGTTAAAACGTAACATGTTAAAATGTAACATTTTATCATGTTAAAATAAAACATGTTAAAATGTAACGTTTTATCATGTTAAAATATATGTTACATTTTAACATGTTGCATTTTAACACGTTGCATTTTAACATGATTAAATGTTACATTTTAACATGTTGCATTTTAACATGATAAAATGTAAAATTTTACCGTTTCATTTTAACATGATAAAATGTTACATTTTAACATGTTGCATTTTAACATGATAAAATGTTACATTTTAACATGTTTTATTTTAACATGATAAAATGTTACATTTTAACATGTTACATTTTAAAATGTTGCATTTTAACATTATAAAATGTACATTTTAACATGTTTTATTTCAAAATGTTACATTTTAACACGATAAAATGTTACATTTTAACATGTTTTATTTTAACATGTTTCATTTTAACATGATAAAATGTTAACATGTTACATTTTAATATGTTACATTGTAATATGTTGCATTTTAACATGATAAAATGTTACATTTTAACATGTTACATTTTAAAATGTTAAATTTTAACATGTTTAATTTTAAAATGATAAAATGTTACATTTTAACATGTTGCATTTTAACCTGATAAAATGTTACATTTTAGCATGTTTCATTTTAACATGTTGCATTTTAACATGCTTCATTTTAACATGTTTTATTTTAACATGTTGAATTTTATCATGATAAAGTGTTACATCGTAACATTCAACTTCCTAAACGAATTTCTGATAGGAAAGCTGTGATAAACATTAGAAATTCTGATGACTTTTGTTTCAAGTACGCGATCTTGTCAAAACATGTCACCAACGAACCCTGGATAGTGTCCCAATACATAAATAACAAGGAACTTGAAGATAAATATGATTGGAACTGTATTTCATTCCCAGTAAAACTCGATGAGATCAAACAATTCGAAAGAGTAAACAGTGTGTCCGTTAATGTGTTTGGACTAACAGAGCAGGCTGACGTTTACCCGTTAAAAGTTTGTGATGAAGAGAAGGAAACCCATTTCGATTTACTGTACGTCACAGATTTAAATACATCACATTATTGTCTGATAACCGATTTTAATAGATTAGTTCATTCCCAATTTACAAAAGATCACTGTAAAATCAAGGTTTGTAAGCGTTGTTTTGCTCATTTTAACGATTACTATGACAAAACCGCTGAGGAAAAAATGGTTGCATCAATTGGAATGTCTGAAAGTTCAGCGATGTGAATTTCCATCTGATGACACTATTTCATTCAAAAATGAGCATCGTTCAAAGAAAGTTAGGTTTGTGATATATGCAGATTCGAAACACTACTACAGCCAGTGCATGCGTGTGATGGTGACACAGAAAAGTCTTGGACAAGTGCATATCAACATCACACACCTTATAGCTATGCATACTTGTTGAAAGACTCTGAGGATCAGCACACACAACTGCGAGTGTATCGAGGACAGGACGCTGCCAAAAATTTTGTAAAAAGCATGAACGATGATATTCAATTCATAGACAAGATTTTGTTCGGCGACAAGAAGCTTAAAGTACCTAAGCTTACGCAGAAGGAACAGGAAGACTTCGATGCTGCTACTGCCTGTCACGTTTGTAACAAAGGAAACTTTACCCAGGAAAACTGCAAGGTAAGAAATCATTGTCATGTCAGTGGAAAATATCTTGGAGTCGCTCATAGACACTGCAATCTGTTTTATCAAGATCAACATTTTGTGCCCTGCTTTATCCACAACCTGTCAGGATATGACTCTCATTTTATCGTAAGAGAATTAGGGTATGACACAAATGAAATTAAAGTTATACCCAACACTGAAGAAAAATACATCTCATTTTCAAAAATGGTTAAAGTGAAACATGCCAAGAATAATGTGATGGAATTGAGATGTTTAGATTCCTATAGATTTATGCAGGATAGTCTCAGCAACTTGGCAATTAACCTACCAAAACCTGATTTTATTGAAACAAAAAGAAATTTTCCTGAAAATACCGAACTGCTAACAAAAAAAGGAGTATTCTGCTACGACTACATGACTGCATTTGACAAACTCGAAGAAAGACAACTTCCACCAAAGTCTGCATTTTACAGTAGACTTAGTGAAGAGGAGATAAGCGATGAAGACTACAGTCATGCGGAAAACGTGTGGAAAACATTCAATATAAAAACATTAGGGGAGTATTCTGACATCTATGTAAAATGTGACGTCTTGATTCTGTGTGATGCATTTGAAAATTTCCGCAAAACCTGTCTAATGACATACAACTTAGACCCTGCCTACTACTTTACTACACCAGGACTGGCATGGGATGCAATGTTGAAATATACAGGCATTCAACTCGAAATCATTAAGGACATGGACATGTTTTTGATGGTTGAGAAGGGAATTCGAGGCGGGATCACACAGTGTATCAAACGTCATTCCGTAGCCAACAACAAGTATATATCAAAAGACCCTAATGTGCCCAGCAAATATTTAATCTATATTGACGCAAATAACTTATATGGGGAAGCCCTAAGTCGTCATATCCCTTATGCTGGGCTCAAGTGGTGTGATGATTTAGAAATTGATATTGAGTCCATACCTGACGATGCAGACGAGGGATACATACTTGAAGTTGACCTGGAATATCCACAAACGCTACACGACGACCATGCTGACTTACCTTTCTGTGCAGAGACAAAAGTACCACCTGGAGGTGTACATAAGAAACTTTTAACAACAGTTGAAGACAAAGAAAAATATGTGATACATTACGTAGCTCTAAAACAAGCATTGAGTCATGGATTGAAGTTGAAAAAGATTCATCGTGCAATTCAATTCAAACAAAAAGACTGGCTCAAACCTTTCATTAATCTAAACACGGAAAAGAGAAAAAATGCATGCAACGAATTCGAGAAAGACTTTTACAAATTGATGTCCAATGCGATATATGGGAAGACGATGGAACAGGTTCGAAACAGACTCGATATCAGGTTAGTGTCAGATCCGAAAAAGGCTGAGAAATTGATTTCAAAACCAAACTTTATCGATCGAACAGTCTACAATGAGAACTTGGTAGGCATTCACATGGGAAAGACAAAAGTTGTTTTGAACAAACCAATTTATATTGGTATGAGTATTTTAGATTTAAGTAAAGTGCGAATGTATGACTTTTATTACGCCGTATTGAAGCCATTTTACGGAGACAGAGTGAAACTTTGCTACCAGGATACCGATTCTTATTTTCTTAAGATTGAGACAGTAGATTTGTATGAAGACTTAAAATTGCTACAAAAACATCTTGACACCAGCAACTATCCCAAGGACCATCCTCTGTTTTCAGAGGGGAAAAAAAAGTTCTTGGGAAGTTTAAGGATGAATTAGGTGGTGAAGTGATGAAAGCCTTTGTAGGACTACGAAGTAAGGTGTACGCCATAGACAAGAGAGACAGTCCCATCAAAAAAGTCAAGGGAATCAAAAAATCTGTTGTGAAAAACAAAATAAAATTTGAAGACTACGTCCAGTGTCTGTATTCTTGTGAGTCTACCTACACTATGAACAACATCATCTCATCGAAGAAGCATATCGTTTCAACTGTTGCTATAAACAAGGTGACTTTGAGTGCTGACGATGACAAAAGATACATTCTACCAGACAAAATCAACACACTTGGACACACATTATCGACTTCAGGAACCACCATTGAAAAGAAGAAAACGAACTGTTTAGGTGTAATAAAAACAGATAATGTACAATATGTTTTTATGTATCTATGATTGTAAAGTAACAGCAGTGGATATAAAATCGCATTAAAAAAGTCGTGGCTAGGGCTGAAAGGCGATCCACGTAATACAGGGTGTTTTTTTTTCATTCAAGTACAGTAAGACACTTTGACCAACTGTTTATGTTTTCTTAACTTCAGCTTGTTTAATTGAGAATTGTGAATAAGCATTAAAAAAACACCCTGTATAAGCTAACGCCCATATCGGATCTACCTCTTGGGTATGCTGTTACTTTTTTGAGTTGTGTGTTAACATAGACTAAAACGCAGGTTAAACATCAAACCCAAACTCTAAATCAACAACACATTGCAATTAGAACTAAAATAGTTTACTCAACAAACACATAAGGATAGTTTTGACAACACGAGTAAAAATTGTATGAGCCTTAAAAATTTTCGTCAGACTAATTACGCCTACAATACTTTACCTTTTCTTAAAAATCACTACTCATAACTTCCAAAAGAGATTATGTTTTTTTCTGCCACAAATTATGATGCAACACTCATTGTTTAATCAATTGGTCAGATGATAAGTTGACATTTGATGTATTCTCTAAATATATGAACCCTATTGGTACTCATGTTGTCAAGTAAAACAACAATGCTCTTAAGTAAGTAAACAATGCCGTGAAGTCAATAGAACTGAAATGGATAGTTGGTCATAACGTCTGTTAAACCCATAGTTCTACAATCACAGGATCGCAAGGATAAAAATCCAAACATCAACCAAAGCCATTATGATAATATATTAACAAATGAATCTAGAATGCACTTATTCGTACTGTATAACCATAAACATACTAAATTAGTAGATTCCTCATTTTTATGGAACAACTGAAGCCATTTTTTATGTTAGTTATGTCCCTTGCAATGCAGATGTCGTGGTTTTTTTTTACAATTCCTTCATTGTTATTTCAAACATTTTCAACCTTCAAACGATCTAATCAGAAACAATGACCCGATTTATATAACCAAACGGTAAAACATATATCATGAAGTTAACCATGATAGAAAAAAAAATGTCGTCAACACTAGCAATCATTGTCACCGGACATGAACTAAACATAAAAAAGAGCTTCAAAATTGACAATGAAGTCTACTTGTGTTGGTTAGTCTATGGTCTAAGGTGTTTTAAACCAAAAGTTCATAATTATCACATTTACTTGTTTAATTTTATAATCTGAAATGAATTGTCTGAAGCAACAAAACTCATTTATCAATAACACCAATGACATTGTTGTGTGCTCGAGTATTGGAAAACATATATTTCAAAAGCAAAACATTGTTGATGACATATGATAGACTTTTTGCATTCAAGTACTGGATTATACATATTAAATGCAAATGTTTTACACTGTTTTCATGTGATCACGAGTCTGGCCCAGCAACATCTCATCTCTTTGACTGAGGGACCATAGCCTGATGGTTTCGACAGTGACGAGATCGACTATCGTTTGAGAGAGGGATTCTCAGGCATCTTAATTGATTGTTTAACTTTTGATCATTTTGCCTTAAATGAAACAATGTTTATTTTTTATGAAGATACTGTTGTTTAAAACTTGTTAGATTCAATTAATTTTTTTTCTTCGAATAGCTGTTATTCTATCCCAAAATCTCAAACCCCCAGCTTGCATTGAACCTAGGATTTCCCATTACCATAAACGTCAGGACATTGACACGCTTGTTTAAACATTACCTTTAAAGTTACATGAGTTGATCATGTAATTAAAAACAGGAAAGGATACGAGATATGGTGTTGTTTCAAATAATATCCATTTCCACCTCAAAGTCAATGTAACAATCTACTTTTGGACTCATCTAGTCTAGGCTTTAAACTTCGTCTATGCAACTCCATTTTGGCTTCATACACATGATACATATCAGCACTGATAATACAAGGAGTTCTTTCAATGCGATCAAAAAGCTTTTTATAACATATTGGATACGCAAGAAACTGACATTAAGGAAACTTGGACATTTGAAACAAAAAATTAAGGTTGTGTACCATCTAAAATACCACTGTAGGATCATTGGCCGTTTATTGACACTGCTATACCAACACAATAAAACTAGGTAAAGATGTAATTACATTGGGAATGGTGCAAGGTAAATAAATCGAGCATTGGTGTTTTTGCTGAACCAGTTTGAGCACTGCTTCAGGCAGACGCATTGTGAACAAGCTTGTGAGTATACAAATCTCTACAAATTTACTAGAAACTAACTGTCTTATTAGCATTGTCGTTGAAAAAGTAACTCACACCATTTGTTAAAATACATATATTTCATCAAACAGACTATTTTGAATTACATACCTGGTTCTCCTTTTGACTCTGGCATGATATCACAAGCTACACATTATAACTCTACACTTTTTGGTTTCCTAGGTGGGTTATCAGAACTGGTAGTTCGTTCAACACAGATGACTGTTTCATATTGGTTACTCGCAATATCTGAGTCACTGATGTTGGTAATTTGAACACTAACATTATTACAGCAGAACACCACCTCCACATGTAATAATTTGATCACTTTTGAACACCAAAGGAATAATGTTGTGGTAAGAGCATCAGTGTTTGCTGAACCAGTTTGCTGCTCACCTCTTCTCCCCTGATACGGGCAGAGATACAGTTAGAACCAGCAATATAATGAAAATATCACTACCAACACAGGAAGATGTACGGTCAGTATTAAATTCAAATTTTGAAAAACTCTGTATAAAACCTTTGATTGACGTTTGGTCTGTTAAGTGCGTTTAGAAATACTACATTCGTTGACAAAATAACTCCCAACGTGGTGTTTTTTCACATATTTCAATATAACTCCAGTTGTTCCTTATTATTTTAAGCAATTTGGAGCTCCTTGTATGGATAACATGTTAAAATACGTGTGTAAAGTATGACCGAAAAAAGTCTATTGTTCAGACCCAAGTGAAGACAAACGTGAGTGGTCTCAAACTGGGAGGTTGAGACAACTGCATGATATCTCTACCTGAAAGCCTTGATAATCTACTTTTGGGACTCAGCGAGACAACAGTGATGACCACTGCATATGTTACACAATAAAACTCTACATATTATTCACAGGTGAGGTACAAATCAGAACTGGTAGTATAAAGATTCTTTAGACATAAAAGTTGATCTACTGTTTTACAGCATTTTGGATCGATCACTAAGCCTATAGCTTAGATAACTATTTTGAAATCACACTAACAATTAAGCATCATGACACCATCTATCGATGTAAAAGCGTTGAACAGTTATCAACCCTATCGTTTTAACGCTATTTAAACACTTATAAGTTGAGATGATAGTTCATTAGCTCAAGATTACCATCTCATGCTGGTAGAAAAATTACTATAAGAGACTCGAGTGTTTTCCATCCGCTAAACCAGTTTGCTGACCACTTCTGATCGCCTGATACAGGTAAAACATTCGCAGACTCCAGAATCATATCATAAGTTATATCATTAAAACCCTTAATAAATATTTAACTCAGAAATTGTGAAGATAACCAGCTACAATAGCATTTATTTGATTATTACACTATATATGTGTACATATATGTACACTAAATATGAGCATTTACCTTTCAGCCATATCAATAGGCTGAAAAAATCAACAGAAATATACACAAAGAGCCAGCTGATAACGTCTTCACTTCAAGTAGTAAACAATAGGTTTAAATTGTTTAAATCCAACACACATCAAAATTAATTTCCAAAGCAGTTGTCTAACCCTACACTCCTGATACTACGTTCACTAAAAACTTATAAAATAAATTTATAAAGTGTTTTTAAAGTAAAACATTTATTGATTACTAGCAAATGTCCATTTATTAACAATGTATGAATCAGTTAAACAATATTAATTATAAGACATCGAAAACATCAAAACTTCAATTTTTTGTCTCTTTATATTTTTCTTTTAAATCCATGATAATTGATACCTTGATTAATCGTTAATTACTTATTTTCGAGCGAGGGGGTTAACTCCAAGATTTTTAAGAAGGTCTTTCCCATAAGAGCTCATATAAACTCCCGAATAAACATAAGTATCTTAGCCTATGATCGTTAATACCTTGATTAATCGTTAATTACTTATTTTCGAGCGATGGGGGGGGGATTTTTAGAGATGCAGCCCATACTCCTAAATAAACATCAGTATCCTAGCCTCATTAATTGCTTTGATGGTGGTGGGGGGGATCTCAGATGGTAGAGTGGTGGGGGGGACGGATCCCGGATTTTGAGAGGGATATTCCCATAAGAGACCATATTGGATCCCTAAGTACAACGCAGATATATATCCTACTTTCCTCGTTTTGCTATGAATCAATTGATTCCAGATGAGTAACGATACCAGAGATACAGGCGGTGACAGGTGATGCGCACGCTCTGTTCAAAAACCTGACCTTGGCCTACTTGGGGGGATTTAGCAGGAGAAAGTATGACTCATATGGTATGGTTCGATTCATAACGAAACAAAGAAAGTCCTACAAACATATGTATGATAACCCAACCTAACATAACCGCCAAAGCGTGCTGTATAAGGGTGGCCTCTGGATAATACCAAAGTACCAAATGTTTTTAAGAAGGGAATTGCTTTTTATTAACAGCAAACCTTTTTCAGGTTTACTAGCTGCATCATGTCCAAACACCTTTTCTAACAAGTTTATGAAGGAAGAGTAAGAGAGTGATTTACACAAGCTGGAACAAGAATGGCAAATATAAACAAGAGGAGATTATTGTAGTCTGTGTAAATGATTAATTTTTATAATAAATCTTTATTTATCTACAGTATTACTTTGTTGTTTATCTAAGTCTTCTCCTTTAGTGTCTGTAATTTTTTTTCATTCTATGAAAGTCTACATTTAAGTATTTTTAACAAGGTCATAAATGAAAATCTAGCTTTAACTATTTAGTTAGTTTGTGAAAAAAAAATTTTATAAATTTTTTTACAACAGTGTTTTATTATTCACACCACAGATGAAGCAGTTTTTATTGTTTACTACTTGGTAATTACCATTCAATATTTGAGTTGCAGCAAATTTATATATACAATACAAGGATTATATATCTCACAGTCTAGGATGCTTTCTTTTGTCTATACTTTCCGTTTACTCATGTTATAGCCTACAAAGCGTATGAACTATGTGTTGACCTTAACTAACAGTCATACATATTATTAACAAAGTTGTGCTTACAGATTTTGCAGATTTATCTATTTATGGGTACAAAATTTAAAACGTATGGGATAATGTACGGATATCTATGAGACAACTTAGACGTAGATTATACGTACATTATACATTTGATATATAAATTGTACGTATATTTTACGTACGTACAGTGTATGATAATGGATAAATTTATATTTATACGTATAATCTACAGATATTTTATGTCCATGTAGACCTTAAATTGACGTATATTGTACGTCAGCAAGTGGGACATTTAAGCGTATATTATACGTACATTGTACGTAACCTATCTTTCTGATATACGTATCTTAGATCTAAGTTGAACATACATTATATGTATAATTTACGTATGTGTGCTGACTGGGGTTGAGCTAATGTCAACAGATAGCGCCACAGTTCCCAAACTTTAGCCCTTAACTGTACTTAAGTGATGCCCTTTCTTAATATTCTGGGACGTATTTGCACATCTACGTGAAAATACCTTTAATTTGACACATCAACCGTTAAAATACGTCAAGCCGTTATCGAGTTATGACTGTGAAAAGAAAACTGCTTGCGTATTAATATATAGATTCACCTCCATAGATTATTATTTTTGATAAGGTGTTGTTGTAATATTGTTTTTTAACCGTTTTAATTCTGTGTGTTATCCTTGAAAAAGATTTACTTAGTTAACAAATCACAACTATTTAGTCGATACTGTCTATATTTTTTGTTTTAAAACAGTTACATAATAATTACATTATATTTTTAATCCATTAAGTGTGTAATTGAAATGTGATATTGTTTATTCGTAACCAAACACATTAGCCTAACTCAGTTTCTGACAAGGTCACTTAAGTTCATGTTTACCGGTATAGATATTTAATTTAAATAACATATTATTGTGTCTGTGTAACTGATGTATGACTTTTAGAGATTAAGTTTCTTTTGTTAGTTACCTTTGAAAGAAATTTATTTTTTAAGTCAAATCTGTCTAGCCTACTGCATGCTTACTAAATTATGTAATTACAAAATAATTGTGTAGTCACCAGTTAACGGATTCAAACCTCAGTTTAAGGTCTTAGACCAAGTGCATGTTGTAATAGTTGCAATATATTTTTTAATTAGTTAATTACCGGCCGGGTTACCTGTTCTCCATTCTGTGATTTTCTTACTCCGTATTACACTGTATGTAACAATTATGGTTGTTCAATGGCTCTCTTGTTTGATAGTTTTGTGTTTTGTCATTTCCATGTAATTACAATGAATAGTGGGTTATTTTGTGTTACATTTCATTTGTACATTATGTATGTTTAATAAACGTTTTTAATGGAGAGATTTTGTTTTCTTTTTTTTTATTTGAATTATGTCAATTAAGATGGTTTGCAGGATGAGGTAACTTTGAGAGTCACACAACTTTGAGAGTCGCACTAGTAGGATTCAGTGGTGGTTCTAGTTTTTTTAAATTTTTTTCCCAGGGTCCAATGGGGGCTTTACCCACTGTAGCCCACACCCCTTGGAACCACCACTGGTGGGATTAGCTTAATTTAACAGCAATTAATTGGGGAATAATGTACAAAACAACAATAACAAATGCACTTCCCGCTCACTATTTCAATTGACATGATCTTTTACCTATTTTTCATTGAGTTATTTTTCCACTTTGTTTTGTTTAAGAGATTAAATATGTTTGTTTCATTACAATCTTTTTTTTTCACTTTTATATACCTAAATTTCACTGGAATTTTGACCATGCCAGGGGGGGGGTTTAAACCATAACTTAAAAACTTTCTTTCTCATCTTTTCTTCAACCTTCTAAAGTTAAAAGACTAGTTTCATACTGAGTATTTCAAATTTAGAGAACACATTTTGAGCTTTTTTAACACTGCTAGGAAATCAGCTGTTGAATTATTACACATAAGAACCTTATGTTATTAGTTTATCTATATATTTAATACGCTAGGCATATTTTTGTCATAATTGTTTTGGAGCGGTAGTGCTACTGATCACCATGTCCAAGGTGTTGTTAGAAAGGTCTTAGCATGTAGTTTTGCCATCAAATAAAAAAACTTAGGAATTCCATCAGGGCTCTGCCCCAGTGGCCTTCAAAGTTCCCATGTTATTCATATGGAGAAAATATTTGTTTACATTTTGAACAGATGAATACTTTGAAATTGACACTAAAATTTGAAACAGCTGGTTATACTAAAAAGGAATTACAAAGATTGATGTTTCACTGTTTTATAGGTACCAGTTTGTATTTGCACAAAATCAAAACATAACCAAAAAATCGTTTGACATAATGGAGACTATAAGATGTCGACCAGGACGGCCAAAAGGTAGAGGCCGACGAACTTTAACTGGTAGACACTAACGAAATACAAATAAAATAATACTATTGTCGTTGATAGCCGAATACAGCAGCACCCTTCCGTGTTGGGTTTAAGTGTGTTCACCAACAGCCGCCTGAAGATTTCACATTCAATTTAGGACTGTTGGATAATTGCTGCAGAAGCTGTTGATTTTGGAAGACAAGGAGGCGGGTACTACATCGGAAACAGAAGAAAGGAGATATTAGACGAGTGGCAAATGCGTTGGGAGCAGAGTGTTTTATGTTAACGTTTTAAAGGTAAACGTTCGTATATATACCTAACATCAGAAAGAGACTGAAACAAGTGAAACAAGATTGGGAGATGGGCCATTATGAAACGCAGTTTGTCCAGGACATGGAAAATTTCAAGGTGAATTTGTGGAGATTTCACCTGGTGGAAGAGGAAGTATGTAGATGTGAAGAAATAAAAACCACAAGTCACGTATTCATAAATTGTTCAATTCAGGAGACAAATAGGGGAGAAAAGGAATAAGTCTTGGATGAGAGATGTCTAGAGATGAGAAAATAAAAAATGATGAGTGACAAGGAAACAATTGAGACGTTTAGAAAAGTAGTTAGGGAAATAGGAAAAACCAGGAATACATACAGACTTTTAAATTTAAAAAAAGAAACAAACAAAAACTAAGAAAGAAAAGGAATGAAAACTTGCCCATGAAGGGAGAGGAAAGGTTAAAGCGAATCTCAACTATACCTATCGCTCAGGGTGGTATGGGGAAGGGAGTCGTGCTTTAGGCTTTTGGGCAAATAATGTGTTTGGACGAGGATTGAAAGTGGCTGAAGCCTAAAAAGAAAGAAGATTTTCATAGGGAATTGGCCTGGCAAATACTTATTATCTTCTGGGACTATATACTTATATGCGTATTAAATACTTATTGGGTCTGGGACTTCCCAGACTTAAGCCAGGGGTAGTAGTGGAAACGAGGAGTTTGCTACAAAGATTTACTGACTTGGTTGAAATTAAATATTTACTATTAGAATTTGGGTTGGCGTAAATATTACAATCAAAAAAAGCGAGAGAGAGCCTGGATAATTTGATATACTAAAATGAAAACTGAATTAACACCGTGCTGCATTTCTTAGCAATAATTGAAAGAGCCGATTTGCAAACTATAGAAACATAGGAAAGTCATAGAACACCACCAAGGAGAAGAAATAGAAATAAATTTTTTTGTTGTGTATAATCGTTTTATGGACAACCTAACTTAATGCGGCTATGAGTGGGAAAAAATTGTAGAAAACGCTATTTACAAGAAATGTTGATTATAGGCCTAGCGATCAGTTATGGACATATTGAGTATTTCAATAATCTTTGAGTCAAATCTTTTAAAGTCATCAGAAATTATGACTGTTATTTGTTTTAAAATAAAGCCTGTAATATTTAGCAATTGCTCGAATTCGAGCAACAGGTACACTAGTTAACTGTTTATTTTTTTATTGATGCAGAAAATCTGTAAACTTTGTATGATAAAGGAACAACCCATGGTGTTGCATGTAAATAATCAATATTTATGATTGATTTCAGTATAAATACATTTTTAAAAGTACAGTAATTTGTGGCAGCAGGGCTTATAGCTTTTTGACTTCTTCAAAACACATTTTATAGAGTAGAGGGGCTTTTTTTGGCCATTTTTCATTTTTTGTTCTTCTGGGGATCAAGATCCATAGTACTAATTGGCAATGTATTATATAGATTCATTGCTAGTATAGAGAAACAGTTCTTCTTACTCAGCATACAGAATGGCGCATGGAGTTGATCTTTTCCTCTGATGTTGTAAGTGTGTTGTAGGCTTTGTTACTTGTAAATTTTAAACTTGTTGTTATGGTGATTGTTGTAAGTTACAGCTTGTGCGTTTCCTGGTGAAGCCTGGGAGTAGGTGGTTAGAGTGGCTCAGAACCGATATTGTAGAGGCTTCAAACCTACCCCCAGGCTTCACCAGAAAACTCACAAGCTCTATGTTTCTTCCATTCTGTTTAATACTTTGTTACTTGTAAATTTTAAATTGCAAATTAAATTGATTGGAGAAACGAAGAATACACAACTAACTCCCCTGTATAAAGAGTCCCAGGAGGTCAATAGAACACATAGAAAGTACACTTTAAACTGATATTTCACCCCTTTCAGGGGCTTCTTCAGAGGTAGAAGGTCTTGTTATTCCAAAGCCAATTTGCTTTTTTTCCTTTAAAAACTAACCTTAAAAACTGACCATCCACCCCTGAAGAAGGCCCTGAAAGGAGTGAAATATCAGTTTAATGTGTACTTTTATGTGTTCTATTGACCTCCTGAGACTTCTTTATTCAGCTGAGTTAGTTGTGTATCCTTCCTTTCTCCTCAATAATTATTCCAAATCCAAGTTGCTTTTTTTTCTTTAAAAATTTAAATTGTTTAAAATTTTCAAATTTAAAATGTTGTTTATTGCTTTGGTGATTGTTGTAAATTATGTAAATACCGGTACTTCTGTTCTGTTTAATACTTTGTTACTTGTAAAATTTTGTAATATAATGTTTTTATAAATTTTTTTTTACATTTCCTAATCTTCCATTCAGATGTGAATTGTTTTATTTTTGATAAATAAAATCTAAATCTTAATTTTTAATTGTTGTAAAGATTTATATTAAAAAATAATAGTGTCTTAAACAAAAAGTTCTTTATTGTGAATTAACTATTTGATTTCTGTGCTGATTTGCATATTACAAATATAAAATCCACGCCAAACGTCGTAGTCAAATGGTCCAATCTAAGGACGACCGCGAAAGAATACGAAACATTTTGAACTACAGGAGCTAATGGTCTTCACTTGGTCAGTGAACCTTGTTCAGTCAGACATCGACAATATCCGTTCATTTTTATAATTATCACTAGAAGTTCGGAATACAACATTCCAACAATTTAGCTTTTGCGTCAAATAAACTGCAATTGTCTTACGTTTGTTGAATTGTTTATTTTGTATTGAAATCATAAATTTAATCCAAATTAAGTTACCGGCTAAAAAATCAAAGTGAAATGATTTGTTCGGACATTGAAAAGCCGTTGTAGAAATTACATTTGCACGGTACAATACCCTTCAGGCCAAGTCTTTTAATCATCTGCAAGTTTGAATGTATTTGTAGTCGACTTTCTGTATGTATCTTAGAAATTAATTTTAGCATACACAAGGGCGGTCCTAGACATATATTTTGGGGGGGGGTCACCGGGGGGCCTGGGGTGTATGGATTACCCCCCAGCAAAGGAGGGGGGTCTGGGGGTTCCCCCCCGGGAAAAATTTGGAAATAACGTGCTAAAATGAGTGGTTTTTAAGCTATTTTGAGGACCTAGTTTAATGTGTTCATGCTTCCCAGTTTATTTAAAGGTCAAAGAAATGTCTAAAAATAAACTTGTATAATGTAATGTTTTTGCATTGAGACTTGTGGTTTTAATATCAAAGGAATACCGCAACATTACAACACATTCAAGCATTATTGATTTACGAAACACCCTTTCAACCTGTGCCGATGTGCATGCTAAACAGAAAATGTCCAAAATCAGACCAAAATTTCGAATCAGAGAACTTATTTTATCTAAGAAGTGTTTAATAACTTGCACCCAACACGACTGCATCATACCTGCCCAGTTAACCTACACAAAGTACACTACCTAACTAGCGTTGCCGTTGGCGTCCCGTCACTGCTACCGCCTGAAGAATTTGGTTCTCAGTGTTCCCATTTTTTTCTACGCCAGTGCCAGTGGCACTTTCCAAGGAGTCAACTTGAGAATAAAGTTTTTGTGCAACGTTTTTGTGGTTGTGCCGGGAATTAAATCCGTCCCTTTCGCATCTAAGTCTGAGACACTACCATTTTGTTGTTGTTTTGTGGCTAGCAACATGCCAATTGGGTTGTGGTATTCTTAAAATATGATATCAGGTGCTCTAAATATGAATACTATTTAATATTGAAAGTTTATAAATTTGCTACGGTAATCATTGAATTACATTACCGTACTGTAATTACAAATTCCTACCGCTGAACTCGGATAAATTAATATTCAACTACCTTTCAAGCTTTGACTATTGATACAACTTCTTTTCTTTATCCAATACCCAATTCAAGTTTTCAATTATCTAGGTTAAAATGAATGATAACATTAAATGCCGAAAAATTAAACAAGAAGAATAATGCAGCCGAACGTCGAACATCAGCATCGGACACTGCCGTCGCTGTATATGGCTGAAAGCGCCCGTTGTCTGCCGATCTTCCCTATTTTCATAACGTACAAAAAATAGTCAGACTCGAACGATCCTAAGTTTTAGGTTAGAGTTTCGCCACAAGTTTAAAGACTACAACGAATTTCAATTTGGTAAAACAATTTGCAATAAAAATTATTAAAGTTCCCCTGGTATAATAGTTTATATATATAAAAAATATTTTGGGGGGGGTCATGACCCCCCTAACCCCCCCCCCCTGGGACCGCCCTTGAGCATACACCAATCTGCCAAGTACTTTATAATTTTCCTGTTCAAGCTTGTCTCAACAAGTTTCATTGCCACATGCACTGTAAAGTACTAAAATAAATTAAACTCGTTACACTTACATAAATATTAGATCAATTAAAACATTTTTTAGTGGTCAATATTTATTTGGTTTATTAAATACTGATAAGAAAATGTATAGTACGTTGTTCCAGTATAAGTATTTATGATACCTATTGCAGTTCACATTCTATATTACTTGTGACACCGTGTTACTGTTTATTTGTTTGCTCCATTGCTCCATTGCTTAAGTGTAAACGGTGTTGGGAGCAAAAATAATGATGTCACCAATTTAAAAACCAGAACTTTGAAAATCTTTAATTTTCAAACTTTTGAATCTGGAAACTCGACAATCGAATCTCGAAACCGAAAACTTCCCAAGGTTTTGAGATTTGGTTGTGACACATCACTAGTTTGAAGCATCACCTCGTAATCCTGCATCAAATTGTATTATTTATTTTCTGATCATTTATAGAATATCAAATGAATAATGATATTTTGAATTGAACAGGATGTACTTTTAATCTCGATATAAAACCTGTCAGTTCCTTTTAATATAACAAAACTGTTTTAAAGTGTCTATCTCAATTTTTTGGAAACTAAGGTGCGTTTTGCATTGGGTATACATGTACCAGAGTACACATTCAATAGAGGCTACCGTTACCTGAACAGCGCTGTTGCAGAGTAGCGTCAGCCACCTTGGGCATGTCGGTAATACAGTTTTTTTTTATATTGCATTGTAGGTTGTAAAATATTGTTTTTGTAGATGAAATTCATTTTTTGTCATAGTTTCGTGGATTTATAATCTAATGCATTTTTAATACTTGATTAAAGGTGCTCAGAGGCGCACTGCACTTCCGACCGACTACCACGACCCAGCGTCGCGTCAGAGACCCAAACTACGTTGCCAAAATCTGTAACAACTATTAGCATTATCTGTCCCCTTTTATACAATGTATACTCAATGCTTTTAGATAATAAAACTACCACTTCAATGCAAAGATTTATACAGGGTGAGTTTTAATTGTCCCCCCCCAACTTTTTTCTACATTTTTTTCAAATATCAATCCCAGACCACTTCCAAACATTGTTGGGTAGTAAGTACTTCATTTTGACAAGGTGGTCATTTCCGGCCGCCATCTTGGATCCGCTATATTGGATGCAAAATATTTTTTCAAATGTAAAGGTGGGGTTGTGACCCATTATTGCGAACTAGATTTTTACCCTGATTACAATGCCGCAAACCCTTTTAAAAAATCTTGATCCATTCCAAAGTTATGAGGGTTTTTAAAACTTTATTTTTAGCCCATTTTAACATTGTGCATGTACAAACTAAGACCATAATCTCAAAATAGTGCTAGATAAAGATAAGTATACACTACCATTCATTGTTGACCTATTTTCACTTGGTTATGACTGATGTATTTTTTTCGGCCGCCATCTTGGATCCGCCATTTTGAAATATGATAAATTATTTTAAATATGAAGGGGGTGTTGTGACCCATCATTTCGAACTACATTTTTAAGCTTAACTCAATGCCGCAATCAGTTTTTTGTTATCAAGTTTTATTTATGAAATATTGCAACTTTTTTGTTAAATATGTCAATATTTCAAAATCAAAATATGAAAATGAAAAACAGATTGCGGCATTGAGTTTAGCTTAAAAATGTAGTTCGAAATGATGGGTCACAACACCCCCTTCATATTTAAAATAATTTATCATATTTCAAAATGGCGGATCCAAGATGGCGGCCGAAAAAAATACATCAGTCATAACCAAGTGAAAATAGGTCAACAATTACTGGTAGTGTATACTTATCTTTATCTAGCACTATTTTGAGATTATGGTCTTAGTTTGTACATGCACAATGTTAAAATGGGCAAAATATAAAGTTTTAAAAAGCCCTCATAACTTTGGAATGGATCAAGATTTTTTTAAAGGGTTTGCGGCATTGTAATCAGGGTAAAAATCTAGTTCGCAATAATGGGTCACAACCCCACCTTTACATTTGAAAAATATATTTTGCATTCAATATGGCGGATCCAAGATGGCGGCCGGAAATGACCACCTTGTCAAAATGAAGTACTTACTACCCAACAATGTTTGGAAGTGGTCTGGGATTGATATTTGAAAAAATGTAGAAAAAAGTTGGGGGAGGGGACAATTAAAACTTACCCTGTATACTGTATATTTACAAAGGCTTAATACATGAAAGTAACACCTAATAAGTATTCCTTATTACAATAATTTCTTAAGATATGGAGTTTATATGGTAAAAAAGAACTAAATATTCATGATCATATAACAAATTTGTATAAAAGTCTAAATTAAATGTTTTCACCAGGCTGAAAATGGGGTTGTAAAGTGTGTTTTTTGTTGTTGAGCGATTTAAATAATGATATTTAACAGTGGTAAATAACTGTATCACCAAAGCTAAACTAAATTTCCTTAGTGTATAACAATATTCAGCTCTTTGAAGGAATCAAAGAGAACCAGGCCTAAACCTAATTATTTATGATTGTCCATACATCCTACATTGGTTGATTAAAAACAAGAAGGTTGCAATAAAAGTAGCATTTGCCATAATATATTATGGCTTACAGGATTTGGATTGCATAAAGTATACAACACAATAAACAAATATACATTATTTTAGAAACAAGAAATGCAAACCACGATGCTTGTGGTTCTGTCAATTGAAAGATTAAATATCAATATAAACATATTACCTACTACAGATGAGACAAAAGTTTAATGACAAATAAAAACATTAACAATTTGACAGCAAGTAGTGACCAGAGGGGATTAAATGTTCACGACATAAAAACTAGAAAATAAGAGCCAGAATGAGAAATGTAAAAGATCGTAAGACTATTATTTACAAGATAAAAAGTTAGATGGGTTTGTGGTTACATAAATTACTTTCATTTAGATAATAAAATAATAATATCATAGTATATATGCGGTCAACAAAATTTGAAAAATGTCCTTTTCATACAGGCCTAAAACTGTACAACTATTCGCCGAATAAATTTAAATAATTGGCAGTAAATGTTTTAAAAGTTAAAAACCAAAGATATTCTACAGGATAAGGTTTATTATTCCATCCCAGACTTTTTAGTAGACACCACCTTGGGTTAGTCATTGTACATTTTTGTTGTTATTGTAATTTTCAATGTTTGATCTAAAAATGTTTTTTTTTTTTTTTTACTGTCTAAGTATATTGAGTAGGTATTGTATTTTATTATAAGCATTATTTATGTAATTGTGACAATACACCAGTTACTCCTATAAGCACTTAATGTAACATATATTTGTGTCTATAAATTGATTTGATGATACATAAAATAATAAATAAAGGAATGAAGGGATAAACTATACAAAGTCATAAGACTTTTATGAGCTCAACAACTGGACTCGTTAGTCGTTTTAATAATGTCTTACGATATGAAGTTTCAGGGCATATAAAAACTAAAAACTAAATATTCATGATAATACAGCAAAGTAGTATTGCAATCAAAATATCCCATTTTCAAAGGGCTGGTAAACTGGTCAAAATTTAATCTGGTTTCATGTCGTATGACCAGATAAAGCATAATAATGCCCTCTGCTTGTATCTGTACGCTTTAAAAGTACAGTACCAAATTTTTGTTCTCTGACATAATAATATGAGAAAAACAGCCATTACATTCTTTAATCACATCATAGATTTGTTCAAATTAACTAAAAAAAGCCTATTTTTTAAATATGAAAACAAAACGTACAATATTATAACACAGCATTAATTATTTGGTCAATGCCCATTAAGACATTCTGAATTAGTAATATTATGAAAGTCAATCAAAAGCCCAACCATAACTGTAAAATTATCTTTTAAGTTCCTTGTAAGGGTTATAATTGTTTTTATTCATCCAAATTGCAATATATTTTGGACCGTAACTTTTACAGCATTGGAGGTTGTACAATTTTGTTTAGAGTTGAAAAGATTATAACATACTAAATTATAATGACAATTGTTTGGTGCCGTTTTTGTAGAAAATCAGATTTTTCTGTTATTTTAAGTTTTTTTTTCATAGGAAAATCACCTTTACAAATAAAAAAAATTTAAATGCCTGGAGATACTATGGATTAGTACCCACATACTAGTATTTAAAAATAGATTGAAAAAAGTAAAGTAGGCTGTTTTAATATAATTTTGATTTTTTTGATCCATACAATGTGTTCAATTTAGTTGTAAGAAAAATTCACCTTGAAAGCTTAGAAGTTTATGTAATCTGCTTATCCGGATAATACCAAGAAACTTAACATTCTCTATATAGCCATCCAATATATTTAATTTGCACTCTCTAAGGCCAAAAACAATGTTTAGAGTTTTATCTTTGTTTAAGAGAAAGCTATTAGATTCAAACCAGATAGAGGCTTCTTAAATTGAGTTTTGACTAGAAGCTGTTTAACTAAATCTTTTAAACCGTAAGCACTAACAAAAACTAACAGCTTATATTTGAATTTTTATTACAGTTTGTTAATACATTGTCCAGGCAATTATTGCCTTGAGTGGGTTAGTGATTTAGGAAGTGAAAATTGTGCTGTCGGAGTATATTAAGCAATTGTTTAGAGAGGTAGTTGTTCTGAGGCAAGTCAAATCTTTTTTTATATGTACAGTACGTAGTCTCCTCCGATAAGTTAACAATCTAACAAAATAATTATCAAGAAATACCTAAATGTTTTAACCTCAACGTTTGAAGGTGGGAGTAATAAAATGAAACAAATATTAATTTAAAATCAGCTCGATAAATACCTCTTCTGCTTCTAAACTCATTTCAGAACAAAAGTGATCCAAATTACACATTTCCTACAAGAAATGTTGGTGAAAAAATTAAAAGGCCTCTTATTATGATCAGTTCTGCAGTAATCACTACCACAACAAAAGCCATCAGGATAGGCTAAAGCAACATCTTCTGTTTTTAGCCAATGTTCAGTAAGACCAATAGCAAAAATATTATTACTAATTAAAAATTACTCTGAAATTAATATTTTTTTTTAACCCTGGAAATTTAGAAACAAGAATGAAGGATTTACATTTAAAATAGATGGGGTTTTTGTGGTTCCTGCTTGGCAGTCTTAGTAAGGCTTAACATTATTCTAAAGCCTACTTGGATCTACAGAAACAAATGATGCACTGGTACTTAGTTCAACACTACACTTCTGGGAAATGACTTCACTTTCACTTTAGATTGGACACATCACTGGCTGACTGGTTGGATAGAATATCATTGTGATTGTGATGGCAGTTGAGACGATGGATGAGCTGCTACTGGATGTGAAGATTGTTCCGTTGATGTTGGGTTGAATCATCTTGGGTCGCACTTACGGAGAGAGGCGGTCCTTGTGAGCTAGGTTGTTGGTGTGATGTTTTTGTATATCTCTGGAGGAATTCAGGGTGGAGACCGCTCCTCAGAACTCTCTGTGATGTCTTCTGGTAAGAGATGACAATACTTTAGAATTTGTTGCTTTGTATACTTTGTAACCAGAAAGAAATAAAAATTTTGAAAACCTTACCATAAAAAAAGGTGAAAATAAACCTCATAAATAATAAATTTTAAAAACCTGAAAATAATACCCCCGCCGCAGCAAACCTGCAGACTAAGCGAATTTCCATTAGCCTGATAGGATTTCACATTTAAAATTCCTCCTTAAAAATATCATATTTATTCCCTATTTTAATAAAATTAGTTTAACGAGTACTAAGGTTTGCTGCAACAGGGAGGGTAAAAAGGTGTTTTTTTTATGTTATTAGTTTAGTAAGAAATGAATGTATTTTCCAAATTTGATCAAAATATGTTCATAAACAAGTAAACTACAACAGTTGACTTATTCTCCATAAGAATAACATGGGGATTTTAAATTTACAATTTTTTTGGAATTTTCTCCGTAACCATTAGGCGCACAATAACGCTTCAATATACTAAATTATTTGTTTTTTTAAGCTCTACAAAATGGTTTGGAAATAAATTGTAAAATTTTGTATTTTTAGGGTCAAAAATGGGAAATACCTATTTTTACCCCATAAAACCCCCCATAAGCCCCCGTTCCCATAGTCCGATCATGCTGGTTCGCGAACTCGTTCGAATAAATGTAGGTTTACACGTTTGTACCAAATTTCATCAAAATCGGATCATTTTTGCTCGAGTTATCGTGCTAACGGACACATATATATATATATATATATATAAATATATATATAAATATATATATAAATATATATATATATAAATATATATATAAATATATATATATATATGTATATATATATGTATATAAATGTATATATATATATATATGAATTTGAACGGATGGTGTTTTTGGCCTCTAGGGACCTCAAAACGAAAAAATAAATCGGTCCCGGGTCCAGGTCTTACCATGAGTACTACGGTAATAGCTTATTCCCTATATGGGAAATTCGCTAAAAGGTCACCATCCATGACCAGCTTTAATTGATAAATCAAATAAACGGTATCAGCATTCTGACACATACTTTCTCCCATAAGTTTGTCAACAACCTTTATCATGTGTAAGCGGTGTGAGTATAGAAATGGGATTAGTACAGTTTTGATCAGAATTTAAAGGACTATAACATACTAAATTTTTATCAAAATCGTTCGGGCCATTTTTGTGAAAATCCGATTTTTCCGTTATTTTATGGGGGTTTTATGGGAAAATAACATAATTTACAATAACTTTTGAACCGTATTTTTTACAGAAATGGGATTTGTACCATTTTGTTCAGAATTTAAAGGGCTACAACATACTAAATTTCTATCAAAATCGTTCGGTCCATTTTTGGGAAAATCCTATTTTTCCGTTATTTTATGGGGTTTTATGGGAAAATCCCCATTAAAAATCAAAATTTCTAAAAAATTTAAAAAACTATCAAAATGGTAAGGACTATAACATACTATGTTAAATAAAAACAGAATCTTTTTTCTAAAATCCTATTTTTCGTTATTTTATGGAGTTTTTATGGGAAAATAACATAATTTACCATAACTTTTGAACCGTAATTTTTAGAGAAATGGGATTTGTACCATTTTGTTCAGGATTTAAAGGGCTACAACATACTAAATTTTTATCAAAATCGTTCGGTCCATTTTTGAGAAAATTCGATTTTTCCGGTTTTTATGGGTTTTTATGGGAAAATCCCCATTAAAAATCAAAATTTCAAAAAAATGAAAAAAACGCCTGGAGATACCATGGATTAGAACCTACAGACCAAATTTCATCGAAATCGGACCACAGGTGTAGTCTCTAGCTCTGTACACATCCAGACACACAGACATCACTTCGAAAACCACTTTTTTGGGTCCAGGGGGACCCAAAAAGAATATATCCACTCAAAACTCAAACTCGAAAATTTTGACGAAAACAATACTTTCTCCATATACTATGGTATAGGGGGAGAAAGTAAAAAGGAAAGTATTTTTCCTTAGATGGTATTATTTTTAGTTTTTGGTACTTAACAGAGATGAGTCAGTGAAGAAAATTATGTTTTTAAATCCCACAAATATCTGAAGAACCCTGCCTTTGAAAAGACAACCACTTAACTGAAAATGCTGAGGAAGGAGCAACGTGTTAATGATTCAGAGATAATGTTATTAACAAATTCAAACTGACCGAAGAAGAAGTGGTTAGAAAATATGCCGTGATAGCACTTTTCCTACTCAACCCTCCAACTACAAACTTGAAGATTTTCTATTCATTAATGATTGATAGGGAAGGCAAAGTACTAAAGTCAACCAAACATGCCAAACCAGCTAGTAAAAAAGAGGAACAAGCAAAACCCCGGAAAACATGGGTGGAAAGTGAAGACTAATAAAACAACTATAAGCAAATACGACAAAGAACCTGTTATTGAAACATCCAGTGGAATTTAGAAGACAAAGCTGAAATGAATAAATTGGTACATACATGGCAATATACTGGAAGTAGACCTACGACAATTGACCTTGAGCAGCAAGACCAAAATACACTTTGGACTAGAAAAAGGAAGTATGTATTAGTTTTTAAAGGGTTTTTAAGTTTAGTTTTAAGGCAGTGATTAGGTTATAGTAAAACACCATTTTACTTGAGAAGATAGTCTCTATTTCTACTAGCAGAGTTGCCAACATTACAACAGTGAAAAAAAATACATTTTTACATTACACAGAGATAACTATTACATAGGCCTAAATTGATAACATATAGCCTAACAATAGTTTATCCAACACACTCCCTTAATGTACAAATGTTTTTTTTTTACAAATACAGAAAAATAGTGTTATTTTATTAGAACATGATATTATTTTACATAAGAAATTGTTAAGTACCTATCATGTTAACAAATTATAAGTATGAAATTGACAGTAGGCTGTTTATTTATTTTTCTCTAAAAAAATATTTGCCATTTAAAAATAGTATGCTAAGTAGCCTGCATGATTTGTGTAGGCTAAATTATGTCTTTACACATTACTTAATAGCTGACTTGTAAACTTTGAAAATTTTGTGCTGGACAAAGGTTTTGTGAATATGTCAGCCAATTGGTCCTCTGAGCAGCAGTACTTTAAGTCAAATAGTTTGGCATGAAATTGTTCGCTCACAAAGTGAAATCTCACATCAATATGCTTACTCTTTCTGTTCATTTGACCTGATTTGATGAGTTTTATGGCACTTTGATTATCAACATTCAGGGTGGTTTTCACAGTTTTTTCGGTCAGTTCTGTGATTAGAGTCTTGATGTATTTTATTTCCTTGCAACATTCAGCTGCAGATATGTACTCAGCTTCAGCTGTTGATAGAGCAGTTATTGGTTGTTTTTTTGAACTCCATACAATTGGTGCACTTCCTAACAGCAGGACATATCCGCTTGTACTTTTTCTATCCTTTACATCTCCTGCGTAGTCTGAGTCACAGTACGCTTGAATACTTAGGTCTTTAGAACTTGTTGAAGAAAAAAATATTCCTTTGTTTTTTGTTCCTTTGAGGTATCTCAAAGTTCTCTTGATGTTTTGGACATCCTTTTTTCTCGGATTTTCGGTAGAGCGGCTTTCAAAATTAACTGCAAATGTCATGTCTGGTCTAGTTTTATTAGTCATGTAGAGAAGGCTTCCTATAGCTTCTCTATAAGGAAAGTTAGTTTTTCCATCTTCATCAACAATCTTAGTCTGTTCTTCTAAGGGAGTAGATACTGACTTACACTCTGTCATATTAAAGTTGTTGAGTACTTGATTTGCATAGTTTGTTTGACTGAGATAGATGCCTTCCTTTTTCCTGATTATTTCCATTCCAATATACATATTTGGATTCTTGTTAATTGTCATCTCAAAATTAGTTCTGAGTTTTTCTAGCAGGTCTTTAAGTTTATTTTGATTTTTCGCCATTAAGATGCCGTCGTCAACATGAATAGCCAAATAAAGTTCATTTTTAATATCCTTAAACAGGCATTGATCGGTTTTGAGCTGTATTAGTCCTTCATCTTTCAGAAATGAGGTTAACTTCTTATTCCACTGACTTGGAGCTTGTTTTAAACCGTAGAGGGCTTTCTTGAGTTTGCAAATTTTCCCTTGTTCCTTAAATCCTTCTGGTATCTTCATATAAATATCATTCTCAATTTCCCCATACAGGAAAGCAGTCTTTACATCGAAGGTTTGGATATGTAAGTTTTCTTGAGCAGCTAGTGAGAAAAGAATTCTTAAAGAAGCACTTTCCACAACTGGACTGAAAGTATCTCTAAAGTCCAAATTTCCTTTCTTCTGTTCACAGCCTCGAACTACTAAACGGGCTTTATATGTCCCATCCTCTTTAATTTTAAACACCCATCTACTTGTTAGTATTTCATCATTTTCATTCAGTTGTTTTTCATCTATTATTTCCCAAGTCTCATTCTTCTCTAAGGATTGTTTTTCTTTCTTAATGGCCAATTCCCATTTTTCTTTATCGCTACTAGTCATACATTCATTGTACGTCAGCAGAACTTGGCCGTTTTCATATTCTTCTTCATATCTTGAAGGTCGTTTCATATTTATTCTTGGTCGCAGATTGTAGTGTCGTTCATTTTCAATTTCTTCATTTATATCAGGCCTTCCAATATTTTCTTCTTCTAGGTTTGCACCTAGTTGGTTTTCTTGATCTTCTCCTTGAGTTTCATTCATGTGTTCTTCTCTTTCTTCATCTTCTGCAGTTTGTGTACAATCTTCATCAGAAAAATTATTTTGCATCTGTTTTATTTTAATTTGTTCAGAGTTTGCATCTTTGAAAATCACATCTCTAGAGATAAATATTTTTCTTTTTTCAGGATCCCACAATCGATAGCCGTTCATTGCATATCCGACAAAAATAGCTTCTTTACTTCTTGCTTCCAATTTCTTTAAATAGCCTAAGACTTTTGCATAGGCTACTGTGCCAAATATTTGAAGTCTTGAAAGGTCAGGTTTTCTGTCGTACCATTTTTCAGCAGGTGTTGTATCTAGGTTAACAGTAGGGCTTCTATTAAGTAGGTATGCAGATGTTAAAATAGCCTCGCCCCACATTTCTTTATGTAGATTAGAGTCAAAAATCATCGCTCGAGCCTTTTCCATTAATGTGCGATTCATTCTTTCGGCTGTTCCGTTGAGCTGGGGTGAATAAGGTACTGTGTAGTCTATGACAATTCCTTTAGATTTGCAATACTCTTTCAGACCACTGGCAACATACTCACCACCATTGTCGCACCTTATTTTAGAAATTTTAAGATTGAAATGAGCTTCTGCTTCATTTACATATTCTTTTAGGTAGCTAAACACTTCACTTTTACTTTTTAATAGATACACCTTACAAAAATGAGAGAAATCATCAATAACAGTTAAAAAATACTTTTTACCATCGTGAGTCAAGGGTTCAATCGGACCGCAAAGATCAGAATGTATCAGTTTTAAAGGTCTAGAAGCTTTTACTCTAGATGTATTGAAAGGATTCCTTACTTGCTTAGATTTAATACAAATATCACAAAATTCATCTTCACACATATAAACATCAGTTGGAATGCCATTAGTAATTTTTGTCAACTTTTTCATATACGGAAAACTGATATGACCTAACTTTCTATGCCATTCTAAAGCTACTTCATTACGTGTAGTAGGGCTAGTGTTTGACTTTATGATTACCGGTACATTGGTTTGTTTTTGGATAGGTTTTACACTTTCTGTATCAAAAGGTTTAGGCCTACATTCATTTTGATCAAATTTGCTTAGGCCTACAGTAGCGACTTCATTTACACTTTCCGTTAACTGAACTACATACAAACCACTTTTATTTTTACACCCTTCTACAATGATAGACTTATCTTTGAGAACTTGTACCTTGTTTTTTGTGAATAATACTTCGCCACCGTTTTCGGTAATTGCATTGACAGACATTAGGTTATTACTTAACTCTGGTACATAAGAAACATTTTTTAGTGTACATTGGTCAGAGTCAACATTTCCTACAGCAATTTGCTGCATGCTTTGATTTTTCTTTGCAACAGAAATACTTTTAGTACATGATTTTACATTTTCTAAAATAGAAATATCATTTGTCATGTGATTAGGGGTACAACCACTATCAATAATGAAAGATTTGGTATTAACGCTATCGCATAGGTTAACACAATCGCCTAGTTGTGTAGACTTGTTTGTTGGCAGATTTACATGACTCAGAAAAGATGTTTTACAGTCATCTTTAGGTTTAAATTTAGATTTGTTACGGAAAAAGCAATTCTTTTCAGAATGGTTAGTTTTCTTACATATATTGCATGCTTTAGGCTGCTTATTTTTCAAAAAACATTCACTTTCTACATGATTAGGTTTCTTACAGTATGAACAAAATTTTGATTTTAGGCCTACGTTAGGACAGTTTTGACGAATGTGTCCTGATTCCTTACAAGAATAACATGTTACAACTCTAGGCCTACCTTGAGATTTGGTTTTAAAAGCTACTTGCTCACAGTCACTCACGGTCTTCGCCTCTTCTTGCAACAGTCTAGCCTTCAGGTTCTCGAGGGTTTTCTCGGTTGCACTGGTAGAATCCCACGCACTGGAGAAATGTTTATATTGGTCTGGAAGGATACTCAGGATCTTTGTGAGTAGCATCGTGTCGTCCACTTTTTGGTCAAGTCTGTTAAGCTTAAAAGCAATGTTCTGTATGTAGGCTATGTTTGACATCATGTCCTTTTGAAGATCGAATTTGAAGTTGTAGAATTCTTGCAATAAAGAACACTTTTGCTGTGTCGTATCTCTTTGAAAAAGGCGTTTTAAAGTGTCGTACATTTGTTTGGAAGTGTCACAAGTGACTACATGCATTTTAACTGATTGGTCTATAGTCATTATTATGATGTGTTGTGCTTTTGCATCTAATGACTTCCAAGCCTTCTTTTTCTTATCATCTTCTTGATTATCCAAAGTTTCTGTTCCATCAACAATATCCCAGAGATTTTTGGACTTAAAAAGAATTTTAACCTCGAAGTCCCACATGGTGTACGATTCGACGTCCTTGAGTTTGCCGACATTGTTCAGTTCACTTTCACTCCCGGAACTCATGATAACTTTATTCCTCTTTTTCACAATGGTTTTAATGTTTTTATGGTTTTACTATATATCTGGCCCCATAACCTATTAGTTTTTAAAGGGTTTTTAAGTTTAGTTTTAAGGCAGTGATTAGGTTATAGTAAAACACCATTTTACTTGAGAAGATAGTCTCTATTTCTACTAGCAGAGTTGCCAACATTACAACAGTGAAAAAAAATACATTTTTACATTACACAGAGATAACTATTACATAGGCCTAAATTGATAACATATAGCCTAACAATAGTTTATCCAACAGTATGCAATACATGAACAACTTGTACATGCCCCAAAACTACTTCAACATTCTGTTCTGATGGTCAAGGTAGACATGTGTGGCTAGCAAAATCTATATATACTTATTTAATACGCAAGCAGGTTTTTTGTGACAATTACTTTTCCGAAACTACAGAACCGATTGACATGTTTTTGGTGTCATTGGAAAGAGCGTAACGTGAAGTTGTGCAGGAAACTTTCTTTATAGGGAAATAATTAGAGAGCGAGGCCCTGGGGCCCTTTAAAGTTTTGTACTTCTCCATAAGATTAACATGGGAAACAAAACATTGTTATGAAACTCCAGCTGTTGTCAGAAATGCTGTTCTGCTATTTAATTTAATTTGTTTACAAGGAGAATTATTTCTTGGTGCCATGTGTTTAATGAATCATTATTTTGCATATATTTTAAATGCAATACACTATATAAAGTGATTGTAATACATTAAGAGATCTTAATTTAAACTAGCTGTTTGCCCGTTCTACGTACGGGAATCTTGTAGTAAGTTGAAACCTTCTATTCAGAACAGGAGTTGGTTTGCATATTTAGTGTGCATTTTTTCAGATATGCTGGCAAAACTATTACTGTATAGGAAAACATATAAACCTTCGCAAATACAATATCTGACAGTTTTAAAGCCAAAACGAATGCTTCGCAATTAAATACCACCCGATCGTGTTAGTCCATATTTTATATCTAATGATAAAATGAATTGCCTTATAGATCTATGAGGCATAGCCCTAAGGTAGGCCCGTAATTGAAAGTTACTTTTCACAATGAATAAAAATGGTTAAAATACTACCTCAACCTCACTACTCTGCACACTTTATTCGGGTTGAAATTTTCATTAACAAAGGTGCTCCTGTATTTTCCACAAGACACTGAGAAGTTAAGACATTAGGGCGTTACTAACAGACATACACACACAAAAAAATAATTACATTAGGGGATTTCCTACGCTTTAACCAAAGCAAATTACAAAAAAAAATGATTTGAAAGTTTTAATAGTGTCATCAAATTTTATGATAATCGTTTTAGGCCTAATCAAACTGTAAAATTGGTGTAAAAAATTATTTGAAAGTTTTAACAGTGTCATCAAATTTTATGATAATCGTTTTTAGGCCTAATCAAACTGTAAAATTGGTGTAAATCCGTTGGCAAATATATAAAAAGCAAATAAATACACAGTCCACAAAACATTTATACGTTAACAACGCCAAGCTTTAAAAATTCATGAAGCTCAAATCATCTTTCACTAATGTTTTATCATTTTCATAGCATAAACTAACATTTTGGAGTAGAGACAGAAAATGCAAAAATTATACAGTAAGACATCTATAAAATTTTAAAAGAAATAAGGTGCAGCACTAACAATAACTATAGTTGTAAATAGTGATGTGTTTGTACGTAAAAATGATTCTTACTGCTACCACCGGTTCTAAGGAGTAGCAGTACCAAAAACCAACGTTTACATTTAAGAAAAAAACTATAGTCCTTACGACCAATTCAAACTGTCCTTCTAATCAAACTGTATAATAGGTGTTAATCCGTTGGCAAATATATAAATAAATAAATACACAGGCCACAAAACATGAAACATGTAACGTTAACAACGTAAAGCTTTAAAAACTCACTATGGTTTGCTCAAAAAAACTTTCACTATAGGGAAGTAGCTATTACCGTAGGTCTCATGGTAAGACCTAGGCCCGGGACCGATTTACTTTTTCATTTTGATGTCCTCAGAGGCAAAAAACACCATTCGTTCAAATTTATATATATAAATATATAAATAATATATATAAATATATATATATATATACAAAAAAAATATATATACATAAGCATATATATATATACATATATATATATATATATATATATATAGATATATATATGTGTCCATCCACACGATAACTTGAGTAATTTTTGTCCGATTCTGATAAAAAAAATTTTTAAGGTTTAAGGCGGGATAAACTTGAATGAGTTCGCGAACCAGCATGATCGCACTTTGGGAACGGGGGGGGTTTTATGGGGTAAAAATAGATTTTTCCCATTTTTGACCCTAAAAACAAAAAATTTCACAATTTCTTTCTAGACCATTTTGTAGAGCTTAAAAAAACAAATAATTTAGTATATTGAAGCGTTATTATGCGCCTAATTGTTACAGAGAAAATTCAAAAAATTGTAATTTTAAAATTCCCATGTTATTCTTATGGAGAATAAGTCAACTGTTGTAGTTTGCTTGTTTATGAACATATTTTGATCAAATTTGGAAAATACATTAATTTCTTACTAAACTACAGTACCTTTTAACATTTTACATAAAAAAAAACTTGTTTACCCTCCCTGTTGCAGCAAACCTAAGTACTCGTTAATCTAATTCTGTTTAAATAGGGAATAAATGTGATATTTTTAAGGAGACATTTTAGTTTAGATCCAATCAGGCAAATTCAAATTCGCTAAGTCTGCAGGTTTGCTGCGGCGGGGGTATTTAAGTTTTCGAAAATCAAAGTTATTTCCCATTAATAGAATTATTTGTAAGCAACTTTTAATGTTAACATATTAATGGCAGTTTGAAGAAACCACCTATATCCAAACAAAGGTTTCTTATTTAAAAGATTACGTAATCTCTAAACGATAATCGATACATAGGTATATCTAGCAAACATTTGAAGGAAATGTGACAAAAAACGCACAATCCTGGGGTTTTGGACGTTTGTAGTTTTACCTCCTAAGTGGGAAAAGTACCGACATCGTTGTCGAAATGTATGTAAGTAGAAACCAAAACTGACAAATTGGAATAAGCGAGTTTAGCTACATCTGTAATAAACCTCTGTTACGATCACAGCGAAATCAGAAAGATCTTCCAAGATCGCAGCAACATCCACGATCACCCACTGCAGTTGTTATTTTTTACTTTGCACTTTACACAACTGTCCTTGAATCGCCGTTAATGAGTGGAAACCTTTTTTGTAAGCTATTGGTGACGATGATTAAAAAATGTAAGTTTCCTAGCACTATACAACACTGATTCATGGCCTTTTCTCTAATTATCTAATTTAAAAACAATCTTTGAACTTACAATTAATTAAACCGGGCAAAACGTTTTTAATCTCACTTGGTTTAGATGTGCTTATAAAACTTGATAGGAAATGGTTGGGGTATTTGTAAACAGTATTTAATGTAAACATATCAGTGACAGCTAGCTAGAAGTGAGAACTAATCCAAACAGCTGATCATTATTTCATAAAATGTAATAGTAAACATTGGGAGAAAATTTGACAAAAATCGAACAAAATTGGGTTTTTGATGGTTCGTTATTTTTATTTTGTCTTCAAAGAAGAGAGGCCATGTTTTTATAGCCAAAGACACTCTCACCAATCCAGTAAATACAGAAAAATGATTAGAACTTTGATCGGTACTCTAGTTTTCTAGGAGTAGGCCGCGTAAAATGACATTTTGGCGTTACAGACGGAGTCATAGAATGGACAAACAAACAGACAAACAGACAGAAATTGAGATCAGACTCGTTTCGGCTTTCTTAGGCTTTGAAACGTAAAAATAACCAAAAACTGCATGATTCTAAGCAATGTACAGGCAAAACTCTAATTTTATTTCTATAGAAGATAATCAAATAACCACGATTGAGCCTTTGCCTATATGTTTCCTGGTAAGTGTGTTGTAACTGTTTCTTATAGTATATAATTGTATCTTATAGTAAAACCAAAGTATTCTTTTCTGCATTCTCACCCCTTAGCGAAGCACGGGCAGAGCAACTAGTAGAAAATTAATGCGCAGGGGATATACACATTTTTGGCTACGTTAGAGCAAATACTTTGCTACTACAAATTATATGAATTATTATATATTATATATTAAATATGCACAAAAATGTGTGGACGAGTGCGCAAAAACGTTTAAATTTAGTTTCATCCATATGAGAGGCATTTACTGTGTCCCAATTGTTGTGGACGTAGTTTTACAAGAATTCAACTGATAGCAGCACTAAACAATACTGCTAGCTAGCTTTCAGTATTGTAATGGAGGGGAAAAGCAGGTGTGAATTATCCGGATACGCAAAAAAAAATACTGTAAAAAAAACGGTCAAGCACAATTTTGAGGTCAGGTTCCTTCCACAATGCTACAGTACCTATTAACGTTAATTAACGTTATTCTATTGCATCTCATTAGATCCAAGCCTAAATCCCAAACTACAATAAATTTATATAGTCACCCCTACCACCAATAAAATAGTTGGATCAGGAAACTAACTATACCAGATTGTAGTATTAACACTGGCACAATAAGCGGCAAGCGAAACAACTTCAAAGGGCAGTGGCTAATCTCACATTGGAACAATAGTTTGTAAACGGCGCTCTGACGAGTATACTCGTTGCGAGCCACTGGAAAGCACTAGCGGTGACAAGATTACTCGCCATCCGCAGTTAACGGGTTAATAACTATGGAAAATGAAAACTGGCACATCTAATTCTTAGGGCCACAAAAATGGTCTTTGACAAACCCTATACCCTTAGTCAAATATAACAAACACAAATAAATTACAAAAGTAAATGCAAGTCCGGTATAAATGACCTACCCTAGTGGAAGAGATCAATATATATCAATACAAAAATTGTATATTGATACGTATTGATACGTATGTGTATTTGGGCCAATACACATCAATACACATCAATACATATCAATACAAGTAAATAGGATCCGAGTCATTAGCTTATTTGAAAATAATTTGTAGCTTGTTAAAAAACAATTTTTAATTTGTTTCAAAACATTGAATAATATCAACTATGCACTAAAAATAAAATAAAAATTAAAAAGTAAAAAAAATCTTGGCAAAAAGTAGACTGGGTTTCCGAGATTTGAACCGGGGACTCCAGCACGGAAGCCAGTTGTCTTAGCCATTACACCACGGACACTTCATGTTGGACTGTGTAATGATAGCCATGTTGAATGGGAGAAGCTGTATTAGGCCTCACAATTTAAAAGATTTTTCAATGGCATGTGTGTCATTTCAACCATGTATATGCTTTAACATGTTTCAAAACTGTTTTATCACCAGTTAAAACTGTTTTCATGCTACTTGGGTGATATGAATAATGTCAATACAATTTATTTTTATTGATTTCTAGAAATAAGGAATTCAATAATGAATTTGTGAGGAATCTTTATCCCTAACAATTAACCCAATAAGCAAAAAAATTGTTAAAAGTTGTCGAAAGCTGTATTACAATAATTATTGTTGTATAACAATTTTAGAACATTTTGATTTAAACTTCATATTACAACAATTTTGATATAAGATTGAAACAATTTTAAAATTGTTTAGCAATAAGTTTTTTGGAGTTGAAAAAAATAAGTTTTAATACGAGCTGTAACTGTTTTACAACAATTTTAAAATTGTTTTACAACCAATTTTGTGAAGTTTAAGAAAATCAGTTTTAATACAAGTTGTAAACTGTTTTACAACAATTTTAATGTTTAGCAATCAGTTTTTGGCAGTTTAAAAAATAAGTTTTAATACAAGTTGTAACTGTTTTACAACAATTTTAATGTTTAGCAATCAGTTTTTGGCAGTTTAAAAAATAAGTTTTAATACAAGTTGTAACTGTTTTACAACAATTTTAAAATTATATATTTTTAAATGACCTATATTGAGTTTTAGGTACCTCAGCTAACGCCTATGACGTAGAACTAGAGTTTTTCCTTTTTTCAAAAAATAACATTTTTATTACTGTTTATTTCACAAAGTTTACATTGGTATTTTGTATAATCCATAATGTTCATATGCGATACATTTTAGAGATATTTTGCATTTTATTTACCCGTATTGATGTCTATTGATTTATATTTACATCTAACATATTTAAAAAATATTCTCTATTGATATCAATGAACGATTTGTTTGCTCTAATGATCTATATTGATATATTTTATGTTTATAGATGTCTAGTGATATGTATTGACTAAGTTTTCAGTGATGTCTATTTGTTTGTATTTACTTGTGATGATATCCATGAACATCTATTGATATCACTAAGCATCTAGTGATATCAATAGATTTTTTCTATTGATTTCTATTGATGTCTTCCACTAGGGTACCTCATAGAGAATCATCAGACATTCAAGTCATTCATGAAATATGGCAGAGGTATAAAAGAGCAGGCGATGTGATAGTTCTGTTGCATTTGCATACTGAATATCAGGGGATTTCGGTAATGTTAGGCAAATTACAACAGATTTAGCTGTTAAATTTATAAATGAATTCGAGAAGCCTACTGCCTGAGATTGAGTCTGTCATGTATATATGTAAATAGTGTATATAGCAAGATGAACATATAGATTAAGCCTGCCTACAAGCTAACCAAAAAAAAATACCATGAAGATGCTAGAAACGGAACAAGGATTTGGTCTTCTCTAGTGATGTGACGAGTCGGGTACTTTCCTGACTCGAGTGACTCGACTCGCCAACTGCCGTGAACTCGAGTTACGAGTCGAGTCAGACTCAACTCGAAACTCGACCCGTAACCAATGCATCATGGGAGTCCGCAACGACTCGGTGTCGACCAATAGGGTTATAGTTTTGCGAGTCGGCCGACTCGGTACCGGCCAATAGCGTGTCAGCTTTACGAGTCGACTCGACTCGACTCGAGACGTTCCGAGTTCGTGTGAGTTCGGCATTCTCCGTACGAGTTCGTTAGTTTTGCGAGTCGGCCGACTCGGTACCGGCCAATAGCGTGTCAGCTTTACGAGTCGACTCGACTCGACTCGAGACGTTCCGAGTTCGTGTGAGTTCGGCATTCTCCGTACGAGTTCGTTAGTTTTGCGAGTCGGCCGACTCGGTACCGGCCAATAGCGTGTCAGCTTTACGAGTCGAGTTGACTCGAAACGTTCCGAGTTCGTGTAGTCGGCTTTCTCCGTATGAGTTCGGTTTCGTTTTGCGAGTCGGACTCGTTACGTTACGAGTTCGTGTAGCTTCGGCAATCTCCGTACGAGTTCGTACCAACTCGAGTTGTAATTGAGATGACTCGAGTTGACTCGACTCGGGTCTTGACTCGAGTCAACTCGACTCGCCAACTCAACTCGTCACATCACTAGTCTTCTCTATCCAGCAATGAAAGTGAGTAGTTGTATCAAAGTTTCTACATACGTTTTTACATAAGTATTTTAATCCATTATAATCGGCAAACCCTTAGTATAAATTTACGTGTTTAATATTTTAAAGTGGCGCAGTCCGGGAGTGATTTTTAGTTTAAAAGTTTTATTTTAAGTTTTAATAAGTGTAATTAATTATTTTAAGACTAAAGTCTAACCTACATTTTACACCCAGCACATGGGGCATACATGCTCGATTTTCGTTTTTCAAGGGTTTTGCCTTTACAAATAGCTGATGAGAAGCCTAAATATCTACAGTCAGGTAAAAAATGGCTACTAATCTTGAAGAATTGCTAAAACAAAGCATTGAAATTCAGAGAAACTTGACATCTATACTTACAAAAATACAAGACCCAGGTCGTACAAACGACAAAGCCATACATGGCATACATTTTGATAAATTCAATGAAGAGGCTGAGCCTTTTTGACGATTACTTAGATAGGCTAACTTGTTTTCTAAATCTACAAAATGTGCCAGATTCCAAGAAGGTCAATACACTAATTACAGTGCTTAGCCCTAAGTTGCATTCTCTGTTAAAGAACTTGCTTTACCCTACTACATACAAAGAAAAAACGTTCAATGAGCTAACTGAACTTTTGAGGGCTCATTTAAATCCGAAACCACTAATCATACCAAGTAGGCATGCTTTCCTTAACAGGAAACAGTTAGAAGGGGAGACCATTAGTCAGTATGTAGCTGAACTTAGAAAATTGGTGGTACCATGCCAGTACTCTAGCACTATGCTCAACACTATGCTTAGAGATGTGTTTGTTAGCGGACTACAGTCCAGGGGAATGTTAGACAGGTTATTTGAGGAGGATGATCCAGATTTTACCAAAACTGTTGAAATAGCCTTAGCTATGGAGCGTGCTACGCTGGGGGCTAGTGAAATTTTACATAAGCCTGTTTTTTTCTAAGCAAGTAAATAAATTACAACTGGACTTCAACAAGAGAGGAGGTAAGTCTAACTATAATTCAAATAGAAGTGGGCCGAAGCAGAACAACAATCAACCGAGGTCTTATGGGGCTAATACAGGTCAGTCTAACGTTAAATGCATGAGGTGTGCTTAAATGGGCCACAAGGCTCCAGAATGTTTTTCAAAAAACTTGTATTGTGTTTCATGTAAGAAACCTGGTCATGTACAGGAGGTTTGCCTTAGGCGCAAAAATGCTTCTAACCTATAACTACAAGTAGGTCAAGCCCAAGTAAGCCTATTCAAAATAAACAAAAGCCTCAAGAGCTCCACCACCTTTGTGTGGAAGAAACTTTGCCTTTATACCAGCAAGTAAACTGTCACTCAGATGTAAGGCCTCCAATCTTACTCGATGTACTTATCGATGGAGTTTCCTTGTCTTTTGAGTTAGATACCGGAAGTGCAGCCTCAGTAGTTAGTTTAGATAATTTTCAGTCTGTGACGTCCCGCAGCATACAGCCTACTAACTTCCAATTTAAGAGTTACAACAATAATATTATAGTGCCCCTAGGTGAGGCCACAGTAGAAGTACAAGTTAATAATCAAAAGAAGTTGCTTAAGCTGTACATAGTTTCTGAAAACTTTTCGTCCATTTTTGGTCGAGATTGGTTATTTCAATTCCATCTTGATTGGAGCAGCATCAAACCTAGTAGGCCTATAAAATCTCTAGAAGTCTCTACAGGGAATCCAAATGCATGGATTCAACCTAACCTAACTAAGCTACTCACCAAATAATAAGTCAATAAGTCATTTATTAGGCCAGATCAACATATACATGCATTAGTCAAGTCAAATTAATCTTAATTGATAAAACATATTGATTATCTTACAGTGAAAACAACTAAAGTACTTACAAGCAACAACTCAATTCAGTTAACTCAAGTTAATTCAACAAGTGCCTACAAGTAAAGTTAAATATAAAGAAGTCTTTGACAAAAATGTAGGTACCATAAACAATTTTGTGTGCGATCTGAAATTGAAACCAAATGCTGTGCCGTGTTTTTCCAAAGCTCGTGTAGTACCTTTGACTTAACAGAAACGAGTCGAATTAGAACTTGCTCGTTTGGAGCGTGAAGGGATCATAAAACCTGTCGACACCTCAGAATGGGCTACACCCATTGTCCCTATTGTTAAGCCGAATGAAACTATCCGCATTTGCGCAGATTATTCTGGTACCGTAAATAAACAAATTGAAGTACCACAACACCCATGTAGCACAGATGGTTGGGCCAACGTTGGTAAATTGTGGAGCCACACAGTTAGCCAACGGTAGAAATGTCACTTCTTTAAACTGTTTTCCAACCAACCATTGTCCAACAATGGCCCAACTATCCAAAAATACTGATGGCCAACTAACCATAACACAACTGATATCCAACCAACCGTTTTATTTAACACAAAATATTAAAGATTTAGTATGAAAAGCATAATTATAAGTTGAGTAAATTGATTAAATAGTTCATAAAAACAAATTTTGAAAAAAAGCTAGAACAAAATTTTTTGGCCCAGACGGGTCTTGAACCCGGGTCCTTCGACTTATGAGCCTCTTACCTTACCACTGAGCTATCTGCGATTGTTGATATAGAGAGTTTTCAAGTGGTGTAAGAGTAGCCGACAGTTGCAATGGTCGCAATACTTAAAACAATTTTGATACTACACAGTATAATATGATTCTGTTAATAAAATGCATCATAAGTAGTTATTATTTTTTTGGGGGGGGAGTTAGAGAGGATACTGGTATTTGAATATAGATTATTTAATTACCGTTAGATTATTAATGCTATTATAATTGACTGTTATATGATTAATTACTCTTTCCCCTTAAATTGTTGCAAATAAGTTAAAGAATATTAGTTGATCCAGAGAATGAAAGTCGTGTAAAACTCAACTATGGACCATCGTTGGTCCAACAAAAGTATCTTTTGTTGGTCCAACGGAGTGAAAAACGGTTAGACAATGGTTGGCTTGATGTATGATACCCAGCAATGCATATTAATGTATTTCATTAACAATGAACCAATGTTGGTCCACAGTTGTAAATATTGGTTGGCCCAACTACGAGATATACAGTTGGACAACGGTTGGTTGGTTGTGGAAGCTCCAACCAACCATCGACCAACTGTTCCACAGTTGGCCAACGTTAGCCCAACCATCTGTGCTACATGGGCATCCTCTACCTAGATACGAATATGTCTTTTCTAAACTCAGTGTTGGCTTACATTTCACTATACACTAGATATTCTTTCAGCCTTTCTACATATGCCTGTGTCTGAGAAAACTTAGGAAATTCTAACTATCAATACGCACAAGGGATTGTACCGCTGTCTTAGGCTTATGTATGGTGTAAGTGAGGCCCCAGCCACTTGGCAAAAATACATTGAGAGTGTGCTTGCCGGCATCCAAAATTGTACAGTAGTCCATGATAACATAATTCTCACGGCTAAGACTGATGAAGAACATTTAAATGTTTTACGTCAAGTACTAGAAAAGCTAAAATCTTGCGGGTTACATCTTAATATACTTAAGTGCAAGTTTTTTCAAGAGGAGGTGACATATTTAGGCCACAAAATCAATGCTTCTGGTATTTCAAAAACTGAAGAAAAGGTTCAAGCCGTGCTTAACTTTCAACCCCCCACTACAGTTAAGGAAGTTAAGTCTTTCTTGGGCATGGTATCTTTTTACAGAAGGTTTTTCCCAAACTTATCTACGCTAGCCAATCCATTATACAACCTAACGAGACAAAACGTCCCTTTTAAATGGACTAAAGACTGTGAAAATAGCTTCCAAGCTATAAAGGAAGAAATTGTCCAAGATCGCATCTTGGTTCATTATGACCCCAACTTACCTTTAGTTCTTTCTGTGGATGCAAGCCCCGTAGGCCTTGGTGCAGTGTTGTCCCATCAAATGTCAGATAACTCTGAACGACCTATTGCTTTTAGTTCTCGTACGCTTACAGGGAGCGAATGCAATTACTCTCAGATAGACAAGGAGGCTTTGGCAATCTATTAGGGTGTACGGAAATTCTACCATTACCTCTATGGCCGAAAATTTACATTAGTTACGGACCATCAGCCCTTAATACACATTTTTGGTTCACGGAACAAACTCCCCGTCCTACAGGCTACTAGGCTACTGCATTACGCACTCTTTTTACAATCATTCCAATTTGACATAAAGTACAGGAAGTCTGAGATGCATGGTAATGCAGACTGTTTATCACGTTTCCCTACAAAATCTCAAGAAGTGTTTCAAATGGACGATATTTCCCTGTTCCAACTGAAGCAGATTAGTACAACGTTTGCTCCAGAAGTAATTTCAAAGGCCACTGCGGAGGATGAGGAGTTGCGGCCGATTCTACATAACTTACGAACAGGCGTGCCCTTACAAGGGAAAGAAGGGACTATGTCACTCCAGTCAGGTTGTATCCTGTTCTGTCATAGGGTTTACATTCCAACCAAACTACGCAAAGATGTCCTACAAGATCTACACTTAGGCCATTTGGGTATCGTAAAGATGAAGGCTTTAGCTAGGTCCTATTTGTATTGGCCTAGGATTGACAGTGATATCGAAACTATGGCGAGGAACTTCCCCGAGTGCATTTCAATACAGAAAGAACCCAAAAAGAGCGATACACATTTTTGGGAATATCCTTCGTATCCATGGGAAAGAATCCATATTGACTTTGCGGGTCCCTTTTACGGTCACAGTTTCCTGCTTGTCATAGACGCCCATTCAAAATGACCTGAAATCTTTATAATGAACTCAACTACAGCTCAAGCTACGATTACAAAGCTCAACTCTCTTTTTGCCTCTTTCGGATACCCAAAAGTGCTAGTAAGTGATAATGCCGCAACCTTTACAGGCATAGAATTCCAACAGTTTCTTAAGGCAAGAGGAATTAAACATATCACGGGAGCACCCTTCCACGCAGCGTCAAACGGACAAGTTGAACGCTATGTCCAAATTTTCAAACAGGCACTGCGAGCTATGAAAAATCCTGGTCACGGTTCAATGCAAGAGAAACTCAACACCTTCCTACTAGCCTACCGAAGAGCGCCTAATTCAACAACTTGTCAAAACTCCAGCCATGCTGTTTCTCAAGAGAGAGTTACGCTCAAACTTAGAAATTCTACGACCTAATATTCAAGACATTGTTGAAAAACATACAAGAGGCGATAAGTTCGAAGTTAAGAGCAGAAGTTTTGAAGAAGGCCAAAAGGTTGCTGTAAGGAACTATGCCAATCCAAACAAAAAATGGTTGGTAGGGCGAGTAGTAAGCCGTGATGGTGAACTTAATTACACTGTCTCAGTCAACAACAATTTGTGGAGAAGACATGCTGATCAAATTAGGTCTGTTGGAAGTGATGTACAAGAAACAGTAGAGCCAATTTACAATACACCCAGAATCGGTAGTGATTCCAACCTACAAAAAGATGCCAGCCCATCAGTACCACTTGCCCAAGAAAAGCCTCAAGTAAAGGAATTAAGTTTTCAAGAAGCTGTGCCCGCAACTACATGTGACACAGTCAGAAGTACCTCGGCCGAGTACCATGTTCCAAGTACTACAGCCTCGACACCTGTTCTCCGGCGGTCTTCCAAGATTCGGAAACCGCCCCAGAAGATGAATCCTTAAGGAGGGAGATATCATGTATATATGTAAATAGTGTATATAGCAAGATGAACATATAGATTAAGCCTGCCTACAAGCTAACCAAAAAAAAAATACCATGAAGATGCTAGAAACGGAACAAGGATTTGGTCTTCTCTATCCGGCAATGAAAGTGAGTAGTTGTATCAAAGTTTCTACATACGTTTTTACATAAGTATTTTAATCCATTATAATCGGCATACCCTTAGTATAAATTTACGTGTTTAATATTTTAAAGAGTCAAAGACCATAACGTATCAAAAACTTGACAACAGTGCTGGTATATATAAGTAACAAAGTTGAATTTTGATGGGAAGCCAAAGATGAAGGATTATAATGAAACATTCAAACAACTGACAACATGCTTCAAAACTGAAAACTATAAACACCTTATCTGTTCTCCATTAGGAAGTGTCAGAGACAAGCTGCCAATCAAGCACAATTTACCAGACATTGTTCAATTTCAAAGGGAAACTTTAGCTAAAGTTGGTATTGTAAAATACAGGCAGAACTTGGATAGAAGAGTTTTGAACAACAGTCTTGAACAGAAGTTTATAATTACCTTTAACTTTTTCCACCAATGTTCAGGCACTCAGACGTGGGAACGCAGCCTATGCCGCCTCAGCTATAAGTATTTTATGACGTACGACATCATAAGCCGTATAATACTGGTAAAGGAACCCTCCTCCCAGTACCCATTGATCGGGACCGGTGGAGCTCTCCCCTGGCTGGAAAGCTGATGGGCATATGGTAATACCTGAGTAGGAGACCTGTAGAACAAATTATCAAGTCAGAACTCTTTATTTGCCAGGAAATATTAACATAAATACATTGGCTATTGGCACGTCAGTAATTAGATAAATATAGCTACAGTTTCTTTATTTACGGTACGTTATATAGGTACAAATCTACAAGTTAAAACCAGCGGCAGTCCAGGTTGCAGTCATAAATTTGTTAGGGTATAAACAATTGTTTGTGAAAAAAAATAGAGGCCTTAAGAAGTGTCTTTTTTTCTGGGTTTTTAACAAATGTTTGGATCATGTCACGTATAAGTGGACCACTTCCCGCACATAAATATCCAAATTTGCTTTTATATGAATAAAACAAAGATAAATATTCAAACATGAGTTCATTTTGAGGTTTGCAAAATAGGCCAACAATTTTCATATTCCTCTACAATGTCAATAACATGCAAAGTATGTTTTTGTATTAGTAAAATGTCATCATTATGCAGAGAGCAACCCCACACACCGAGATCCAATGTAATAAGTACAACGTCTAGAATGTACTTTACCCTTAGTACATTTGGCGGCTAATGTCACTCAATTCCCTTATTGAGAGCTACCTCCAGTTGTATATCTAGCTCAGTGGTTAACAGCATAACCAGTGGCGTAGCCAAGGGGGGGGTTTTGGGGGTCATAACCCCCCCCCCCCTTGACGATAGGATTTTGCCCTTAAAAACCCATAAAGACTCCTAATACTGTATAAATGGTCATTATTGTGATGATTAATTTTCTTTTCACAATTAAAAGACAATAACAGTAGTATTGCGCAATCATAATAAGTTGTCATTAACTCTTGGATCAGTAATACAAACTTTAACGTTTAAAATCATAGCTAACTCAAAGTTTTACTCAAACAAAAACATTTCCAAACACTGAAACACTGTACTGTACAGAAATGAATCGCGTAAAGAACAGAAAAATAGATAGTCTAAGCTAGTCATAGGTTTACTGCTACGTGTTTACTGCTACGTGATGTTTTGGGACAGAATAGGCTAAGTGTGATCTGTGACTCAGCAGACAGACAGATGTGTAAGGAAAGGAGCAGACGACTGTCAGTGCTAGCGCGTAGCTTAAGTGACCTTGAAGCTATCAGCCGATTTTTTTTGTCATGCTTCCATTTTATTTTTGTCAATTAAAATGTGATGTTTCAAAAACAATAATGTGAGAACCTACTGCATATAAATAATAATGGTAAAAAACTAGTTAAATTAAATATACAATGCATAAAACACATTAGACTTAAGAAACACAATTTATAAATCAATTGTGAAGTAAAAGTTCTTGGTATTGGATAATGAGGTTATGTAACATAATTTTAGAAGCATTTATATTGACCACTCTGGTTAATCAAGGTTCTTAATAGACAAAAGATTACGTATCTACTGAAAGAAAAAAACTGGACCTCACTGCTATTTAACTTATTATGATAAGTTCTTAAGTGGAACTGTGCAAATGAGGAATATTAAAAAATCAAATGTACTAGGGGGTATAAATAGCAATTCAACTACTGTGTCACGCATCTTACACTTGTTTTTTTATGACCACTAGTTATTTTTTAAATGGTCCTAAACAAACCTTATTATTATTTCTTCTCAAATTTTACGGCTGTGGCCCTCAAACCCCCCCCCCCCTCCAGATCAGCTATGTGAAACCCCCCCCCCTTGACATAATCCTGGCTACGCTACTGAGCATAACCAAGATCTTTAACTTTACATCCATGCTTAATACAAGATAACCGCATCAATTACAAGCTGGAATGTATGTAAAATACTGGATTGGCCATTTTGTAACCGATGGTACTACAAAAAGGACCCTGATCAACTATAAAATGACCGATTGGCAGTTCTAGATCATTATTTGGTACTATATTGCAAATAAAGATTACACCTCACTTTGAATCTAAGTATTTATAATTTTAAAGATGTTTATTTATATCAAATCAAGATAAAATGATATCATATTTAACAATATGGAAACATGTTGCAGCAACCACAGCAGTAATAAAACAAAACAATTACTGGCAATGGTTATTATATCAGCAACCCTGTGTGAATTCAAATGAAAAAAATAATAGCAACAAATTAACATAACTTGTTAAGTTAAAAGATAATCACAAAGTATTTTTATCTATTGGTGTTGAGTGAATTGGTTATCAACACAAGTGGGTAAAAGTTTACTGGCATTGGTGATACAATGGCATGTAATGCACTCAATTAAAAGTGACAGCAAAAATAATACCTTCTGAATGTAATCTCGAGCAAGGATCATGAAGTCCTGATTGGCAATGGTAAACTTTACCTTTGGTCCCTTCAACTCATTGATGCATGGAATCTGAAAATAATGTTGAAATTTAAAATGAACAATCAGAAAATTTCCAATAATCAGATAATTACCATCCACTTTAGAATAAAGTGTCACAATAATTATGAGTTCTAAAAATTTTGAACCAGTTGTAAATAACCGTTCTACTTATGATGGTACACTCTTAATGAAATGAAATGAAATGAATGAAATGAAATGAAAAAATATCTTTATTCATATGGTATACAGTCGCATACATTGAATGGCGTCACTAGGCTTAAAACTAAATCAAACTAAATTACAATTCATCGAAACCATAAAGTGTTTTATCAGTCAACAAATGTTTCAGTTAATTTTTAAATTTGGAAATATTATCAATATTCCTCACCTCAGCTGGGAGTTTGTCCAAAAACCTTTTCCCTGCACAGGTGGTTTTTTTGTTAAAGAGCTCCAAATTATGGACACTGACAGCAATTTCATTTCTGTTCCGGGAAAAATAATTATGACTATCACCAAGTTTTGGGACCAAATTAGCATTAGAAAGTTTTTTTGTGTGTAAAATTGTATGAAAATCATAAATACTATATACAGTCATTATTCCCAATTTTGAAAAATTTTGACGAGCTGACTCATCCCATTCTAAATTTAACATAATTAATGGATATTCTTAAAATTGGTTAACCCGTGTTTTGATTTACAGTAGAACCTTGATAACAAGACTCTCATGGGATTGTAAAATCAGACTTGTTATCAAGGTTGACTTCTTATCGAGGTTTACAGTAATATAACATGTGTTTAGGGGTAAAATAATTTCAAGGGGATTTGAAAATGACCCTTGTTATCAAGAGTGTCTTGTTATCGAGGGTTTTGTTATCGAGGTTCTACTGTATATTGTTTTATAAATATTCATGGAAATACACTCGCAGCAAATGTCCATTTGTCTGACTAAACAAATTTCCATTTGACTGGTTGGATTTTCCCTAAAATAATTTGTTAAAAATGACAAATATATTCCCCTCTTAAATAACATTATGTATGACGAGTACTTAGGTTTGCTGCTACATGGATGGTCTTTAAAGGGTCTTTTAGAAAAACTTAGAATTAAATAATGAAATTATTTCCTATAACAATTAAATGAGAATTTAAATTAAAAGTTTTTTGGAATTTTCTAAAAAAATCATTACTCGTAAAGCAGTGCTCCCATATACTAAAATATTTGTTTTGCTCTACAAAATGGTATGGAAAGAAATTTTGAACAAAATTGGATAGCTTAAATATGAATTATCGTGTTAACAGACACACACACATTTATTCAATGAATTTGAATGACTGGCATTTTTATCCTCTGGGGACAACAAATGGGAAAAAGAAAGCGGTCCTGGGTCCAGGTCTTAGTATGATACCTCTGGCAAGAGCTTATTTCCAATAAAGTAAATTTGCAAAAACTTTCAAAATTGTTGTTAGAAACATCTACTACCATTTGAATAAATATTTATTGGAAGCATCATATTTGATTAATAGACTCCATCTTATTTTTAATTATTGTGTAATTCTAGATAACGCAAGATTGACCAACAATGAAGAGTAGCTTTTTACACCATTCCTTGTACTGATGTACAACAACTAATAGTATTAAATAAAGACAATTTCATTTGATTTGATTCTAAAGAAGCCCTGATACCTGGACTCGGTTTTGTCGGTCCTCGGTATATCCGGCCACTTCTGGGTAAATAATAACAATATTTTTTTACAGTTTACAGACGGTAGTCGCAAGTACAAATCTTGGAGGAGGATTCTCACAATTGATCTGTTTGATTACGTTTTATTGTGCCACCTTCAGTTGAGCTAGTAGTATTATTGTTTTTATAATAGGTTGGTTTATCCGGCCAAGGGCTTAGTCTCGTGGTGGTTATTTACGAGGGTTGTTTTTTTTTTCAACCTCCGATAGGCTATATACAAAAGACAAGTTCATATAAAACATTAAATTTATTACCAAAAGTTTGGTCCATTTATGGTTACTTTTTGACATAATCACCAAAGAGATTGAGAGATTTGCTATATCTGTGCACCAGCTTTTTAATACCCTCTTCAAGAAAAGTGGCCGCCAGTACATTCAAAAAACTAAAAAAATTCAAAAAACAAAAAAATGTCAAAAAAATTTAAAAAATTTAAAAAAATCAATAAAAAATAAAAAAAAGACTTTAAAATTTCTAGATATTCAGTAAACAAATCAATAATGGTGAATCTGTGGTTTATTTAACCATTCTGCCAACTTGTTGAACCAGCTCATCACTGTCGTTTCAGATGACTTGGTTCAACAGTTTGACAGGATGGTTAAATAAACCACAGATTCGCCATTATTGCTTTGTTTACTGAATTTCTAGAAATTTTAAAGTCCTTTTTTTATTTTTTCTTGATTTTTTTAATTTTTTTGACATTTTTTTGTTTTTTGAATTTTTTTTGTTTTTGGATGTACTGGCGGCCACTTTTCTTGAAGAGGGTATTAAAAAGCTGGTGCACAGATATAGCAAATCTCTCAATCTCTTTGGTGATTATGTCAAAAAGTAACCATAAATGGACCAAACTTTTGGTAATAAATTTAATGTTTTATATGAACTTGTCTTTTGTTTATAGCCTATCGGAGGTTGAAAAAAAAACAACCCTCGTATAAGGGATTCTTGTTAACAATACAACCTGTTTTTACAGCTATGCTTTGTATAAACGTTTTTGTTACGAAAAGTTAAGTTTGATGAATGTTTTAATTTGAATCTTACCATGTATCGGTTTGAAAAAAATATTTCGGTGGCTCCAACGAGTCTGTTGATGTCATTTATCTCGTCAGCTGGACCGATGATGGTGTTGGCGCTGGTGTCAGCGAGAGCTTTACAACCATTCTTACAGTACTCCTTCTGGCTCTTCTTGCTCATCACTAGAGCGATTCTGCAAAAACATAAACAATGATAGAGATGACATGAGCGTCCATCAAACTTTTCCATAAGGGTGGCTGGGGGACTGAAGTGTAGCGAATGACCCCCAGTAAAAAGAGAGTTCAGGGCTCCTCCCCCAGAAATTGTTTAACATTTAAGTACAATTTGGATTGTAATTTTTTTACTAAAAATTCTTTATGTAGCCTATTGTAATTTTATTGTTTTTTGCAAAATTGGGTAATGTAGGGTCTCATAGGGCAGGGGGGGTTGGGCCCCCTGCCCATATTGATGGACGCCCATTGCTTTTAATGATCTTAGGGTTGTAATATATTAAATTATTACTCTATTGTCATTCTTATATTTATATTTTGAGTAATATTGTTTCCAGACAAACATCATAGCCACCGTATATTTGATGGGGTTTTATGAGAAAATCACCATTAAAAACCTTAATTTCAAAGAAATTAATAAACCTCTGGAGATACCATGGATCAATTAGTATCCAACCACTAAATTTCATTAAAATGGGACCAGTCTGGTCTGTAGCACTGAGCACATCCACACACACAGATATAAAAAAAAAACTTTTTTCGGTTCAGTTCAGGGTGACCCAAAATGTATATATCCACTCAAACACAAAAATTTTGACCACAATACTTTTGCCATATAGTAGTTTGTATTAGGGGTGTGCGAGTACTCCAATCTTCGAGCTTTTTGGTCGAGCTTTTCATTATTCGGCTCGGTTCGAGGCATTTTGAAAAAGCTCGAAGTTCGAGCCGAGCTTTTAATACTAAGTCAAAACTAAAAAAACCCCTTAATTTGGGTCGTAATTGAAAACAATGTTATCACAATTCTACGTTGTTCATGCATTCGAGGTTTGATAAGCACGAACCTCAGCTCCGTCAAGACGCAATGATTATCGATCGTAATTTTGAGGATATAGGAAAGAGACAAACTACCACCTATCGCGTTGTCTTTCTAACACAGCTATTCCAACGCAGTGCGAGTGCGTGATTGGCTCGCCGCTATGACGACACAGGGTTGCCGTGACAACCTACAGTGCGCACTGAGCACTGCGCCTTGTGTGGGAGGGGAGATTATACCAACAAACTATTTCAGGAATTCTATTTTGGGACGGATGAAAGATAAGGAAGAAACAAAAAGTGGTCACGTGTGCAAATGTAGTGGGCGACACAATAAGGCTGTAAACATCGTCGTGTCGTTGTTCCTTGTTTGTTTACTTTTTCAACTCCTTATCAAACGTCCCTATCTGTTATCTCTCTTTCTCTCTCTTTCTCTCCCTCTCTCTCTCTCTCTCTCTCTCTCTCTCTCTCTCTCTCTCTCTCTCTCTCTCTCTCTCTCCCTCTCTCTCTCTCTCTCTCTCTCTCTCTCTAACAATGTACTGATTAAACAGATTGTGGTTGACGACTTTTCTACTTATAAGTTTCCCTGCAGTAATTTTAGTTCAATCAATCCCATAACCTTTTTAATGTTTATCAAAATAATTAATAATCTGTTTTGTATTTTATTTCCTTTAAACCAACCCCTATTTACCATCTGTATTTTATAGAATAAAATGTTTGTTTATAAAGTTTGACTGGCCACACAATTTTGTACCTATTTTATTTTGTATAAAGGAACAGTTACTTTGATGATTATATATATATCAATAAGTGGTGCATGCTGTAATGAATGCTTTTTATTATCAAAATAAGTAATGAATTATTAATTTTTGATAATACATGGGTCATTGAATACCATAATGTGATGTAGTTTCCTATTTGTAGCTTGCAAATAATAATAGTTGATAGTTAATTCTGGAAAATGAAAAATAGTGATCGCATTCATAAACCTGTTGTCAAAACAGCAACGAGGGTGTAAGGGTTTATTGTTTCAGAGGCTAGGGTGTTTTAAGGACAAAGTGTTGGGCCTCCCGGCTCAGGGAGGAGGGGGGCGGTGAGACTGTGTGAAGGGGAGGAAACTGGTTTTGGCTATTTATTGATTAGTTCGCTGACCCTTCTAGATAACAAAATTGAGTGACAGTGTTAAATCATCGTGTTCTTTATTTCATTTCTTGTTTACTTTGTGTGTTATTCTATTGATTTTAGTGTTTTGGTCTATTTCCTCTATATGTCAATTATATCTTTTTTAATATATAAGTTTACTTTTTACTTGTCTCTCCACCTTTTTGGATCCAAACAAACAATGTTCTTTTTTGATTAATACGATTCATAAAACAAAAATATTTTGTGCATGGAAAACAACAAGAATAGTCACGTGTTTTAAAATTTATTTTGTATTTATTTATACAAAATAGAATTAAATACTGTATTCATAGTAGTTACAATGTACATATGTTATCGACTTGCTAGTTGTTTTGTCGTCATTCAAGGTCGCGTTGCTGTTCTGTTATGAAAGACAATCTGATTGTCTCAGTCTGCACTGCATATCTCGTCAGGCCTTCAATCGATATCCTTTTTTTCTTGCATCTTAATTTAGTTCAGTTCAGTTCTTTTCGTGATTATCTACTATTTATTGTCTTGACAATTCTCAAATGTTTTTAAACATATTAAAATAACATTGTGTTTATTTAAAAATTGACTGAACATTATTATTATTAGGAAAAGCTTATTGAGGAAAAGCTCGGCTCGAAAAAGCTCGAGCTCGACAATTTTTTAAAAAGCTCGGCTCGGCTCGGCTCGAGGTTGAAAATCACTATTCGCACACCCCTAGTTTGTATATCGTGAGAAAGTGAAAAAATACAGTATGAATGCTAATATCAGTAGCAAAAAAACCAAATGATTCTTACTTGTCCACTTGGAACTCCCAGTAGAAATCAGAAGTCACATCTAGAGTGGTAAAGGCCGTTTTGTTGTGTTTGTAGTCAATTCCCCCGAAGAAGATGGAGCCTCCTCGTTTTGTGGTAGGATCTCTATAACACATAATCAATCAATAAATCAATCAATCATTATTTGCCATAAGGATACATTTACATATCATTGACAAAGTCTATTTGCAGTTTTTAAACCAAGTCTTAACATAAACAACAAAATACTCTTACAGGCCAAATATTACAATTAACATTCAACTCCATTCACATTCTTAACTGAAATGAAAACCAAACTAAAGGACAATTTCTCCCAGTTTAAAATAATCATCCAGACTATAAAAAGGGTTCTGAAGTAGATAACTATAAAACATAGCCTTAAATTTTTTAATTGAATGAAAATTTATATTATTTTTTACTGAGTTATACACTTTAATTGATAAAATGATGTGGCAATTACTAGTTTTACTAAGACGATGGGATTCTAACAGCGCAGTATTTTTAAAACGAGTGTTGTGACTGTGATTATTAAATTGAAGATATTCAGGGTTTTTTAATATATAAACAATCAGATCATAAATGAACAAATTTACTGCAGTTTGAATTTGCAGATCTATAAAAAGAGGTTTGCAATGATCAGGGTGCGTCCCTGTCATAGCTCTTAAAGCCCTTTTTTGGAGAATCAAAATTTCTTTTATTCTACCACTAATAATAATAATAATAATAATAATAATAATAATATCTTTATTGCCGTGAAACAAATATAAAATTGCATGGCATCCGTCAACATTTAATACAGGCATAACAAGTGACAGCAAAACAAATAAATACAACAGCATAAAACAATTAAAAATACTCATGATTAAAAAATTACACAGAACTTGTCATTTGATTGATTTAGAACCTCAGAGCAGCCGAACACCATCTACTCATTTGTGTCAAAAAACTTACCCACAGTGTAATATTCTTTATTAATCAGATATCTTTTTAAAATCAGTTTGAACCGTTTTTCGTTCCTTTCTTTCCTTATTTGTTCAGGAAGACTATTCAAAAATCTCACCCCCGTCTGAGAGGGCAAGCTTGAGGCTGCTCGGGACCTGTTTTGGGCCAACCTATATTGTTCTCTGCCTCGAGTTGAATACGAGTGAATGTCCTGGCCTTGTGTTAGGCTGCATTTAAATTTGGAAAACGTGGCAGCTTCCAAGATATACAGAGAGGCAAGAGTAAGCAGGCCCAGCTCCCTGAAGACGGCCCTACAAGACTCTCCCACCTGTAGTTTAGCCACTATTCTGAGTGCTCTCTTTTGAAGACGGAACAACCTGTGGAAGTCCACTTCTGCACATCCACCCCAGATTGCAATTCCATAAGAAAGATGGGGGTAAATAAGGCCAAAGTAGGCCATTAGCAAAACATTTTCTGGACAAAATTTTGAGAGGACTCTTAAGGCAAAACAGCCTGAAGATACTCTCGTACAGACGTTGTCAAGGTGGTTACTCCAAGTGAGCCCCCGGTCAATGGTGATGCCCAGAAACTTAAAAGAATGAACTTGTTCAATTTGTGAGTCATCAATCATTACCGTTACAGTCTCACTTGGTTCACCGTGCCTGTGAAAACGGATAAAATTTGTTTTTTGAGAATTTATTTTCAAATTGATGTTTTCAAAAAATTGAACACATGAATTTAGATCTACAAAAGTTTTGATTTCTAGATTTGGAAGATTGTTGGCACTGCAACAGAGAGTCGTATCATCAGCATATTGAGCCAATTTGCTAGATCCAGATGATGAAGACAGATCGTTAACGTAAATCAAAAATAAAATTGGACCAAGAATGGATCCCTGCGGGACACCATACTTTAACAGAGCTGGTTTTGAAAGATGATTTGAGACCTGCACCTGTTGAGTTCTGTTTGAAAGGTAAGATTTTATCCAATGCAACGGAACACCTCGAACACCGTAGTGTTCTAATTTTGACAAGAGGATACTGTGGTTGACGCAGTCAAAAGCCTTGGTAAGATCTAGAAAGACACTGAGTGTCGGGTGATGCTTGTCCGGATTCTCAATTACCTTACTGACAAGGCTATACACTGCATCCACTGAACATTTCCCCCTTCTGAACCCGAATTGATCAAATGAAAAAATGTTGTGATGATTGAGGAATGCTAACAATTGAATCAAGAACAGTTTTTCAAATATTTTGCTAAACACAGGCAAGAGAGAGATGGGACGGTAGTTGTTGGCATTGAGTGGGTCCCCCTTTTTAAAGATTGGAATAACTTTTGCCCTTTTCAGATCTTCAGGGAAACACCCACTCTTAAAAGAGGCATTGACTGCTTCCGTCAATGGACGTAATATATGCTCAGACAGTTGCTTAAGAAGCCACACAGACATGCCATCGACATCTGTTGATCTCTTCGACGGTAGTTGATTTATGACAGTTGCAACTTCCTCCTCTGTTACGGGGAAAAGTCCCATAGACATAATAGGACTATCACCTATCACTGGCTGCATATTTCTCAAAGATGTCACATTTGAAATTGCTACTTGGGAAAAATAATCATTAAGGTAGTTTGCCACATTCGAAGGTTCTGTGACTACGCCACTGTTTATTCTTACATGAATAGGTTTTTCAGTTTTCTGGCCTTTTATATTGTTGATCACACCCCATGCTGATTTTGAGATATTGTCACTAGCTTTTAATTTTTTTCTAATTTCATAGGATTTCGCTGCTCTAATTAGTTTTCTGTAAATTCTTTTGTAATTTTTAAAAAATATTTTGAAATTTGCATCTCTTGTTGCTTTAGCCGTAATATAGTGTTGCTTTAGTTTTTCTCTAGATACCAAAATACCTTTAGTTATCCAAGAAACATTTTGAGATTTTTTTTTTTATTTTCATCTTTCTTCTTGGACAGTTTGAGTCAAGGTGATATCTAAAGCTGTACATGAAATGTTGAAAAACATCAACTGATTTGGTGTTTGATAAATAGTTACATTGCTCATTTTTTAAACAGGCTTTAAATGATTTAATTGTTGAGGGGTTGACAGTCCTTCCCTCATAAACCAAGGAGGGAGTAGTTGCTGGAGAACAATCATGGATATATATCTGCTGCGCATCATGGTCTGAGATGGCTGTAGTAACAACTGATGTTACCAGATTTTCACAGTTTGAGATTACATTGTCAATGGCACTAGACGAGGTTGCAGTTACACGTGTGGGTGAGTTTATGCGCCATTGCAAACCAAAAGACTCTAAAAGGTCTCTCAGCTGTTTAGTCTCAGGAAGAGAGGCATCTAGTACATTGATATTGAAGTCGCCAGCAACTACGAATTGACTACTCCTTGAGCTTAAGTCGCTCAGCAAAATCTCAAAATTTCGAAAAAAAGCATTTAGAAGACCATCAGGTGACCTATATAGACCTATGATGATTATAGGGCTTTGATTTGACGTTGTTACTTTCACTCCAGCAACTTCGAAGTCTTTGTCTGTGGTATTCGGAACAGAAATAGGCGCATAGACTATGGGAGACCTAACAAATATTGCGACGCCACCACCTTGAAACCTCGACCTGACAAAAGAATTAGACATTTCAAAATTGTTTATATGAAAATACTGAATATTTGCAGGCTTGAAATGATGCTCAGTAGCAACAAACACATCTGGCTGAAGCTCCTCACACAGAAGCTCCAATTGGAGAAGTTTGTTTGTTGCACACTGAACATTTTGATGCACTATTGATAATTTAGTACCTAATTCGGGGCTACAAGGGTGGCGCCGGTCGATGTTAGTAAACAACTGCTCTGAGATTGACTCGGAATTCCTAAAAAAAGAGTGTGAGTGGAATTAGATACTACGTTACATACAGGTTTATAACTTTGTGAAAGAGGTTCTGAATTGGTTAAATTTAAATTAGTTGGTTGGAGGTCTGGAGTCAGTAGTGGAAAGTCTTGCAGACAGTTGAGTTTTGGTGGTGGTGGTGATGGTGAAGAAGGTGATAGGAGCTGTACCTGGTGAGTCTTAGAGATGGATGGTAGTGGCGTGGACTGCTTGAGAGGAGCATGATGTCGCTGATGGACCGGAGGACTACGTAGATGGGGCACTGCAGGCGGAGATGTATTCTTTGGCATCTCTTTTTGCGAGGTGACTGTTAAAGATGTTGAGTCTCTTGTAGCCTGTCTGATAAGTCTGGTAAAATGATCTGCCAGTAGCTGTTTGCCCCTCCTGTTGTAGTGTAGACCATGTCTAGTGAAGTGTGATCTGTTAAGTACTGCATTGACATCTACATAAGAGAGGTTGGCCTGTCCTTTGTAGTCCTGTATCCTGTGAGATATGTTCCAGTTTGCATAATAAATGTTGTTGTTGATTGAAGGAGTATCGTAGCGGTAAGGTATGCTATTAATAAGGATATTAGATGTCACGTTCACGGAAAGAAGAGATTGGACACCTTGGGTAACAGTTAGTTGTGAAGGCTCGTTTTGATGTAGATCATTTGACCCTGCTAACACAATGACAAAATCCTCCTTGCCGAAATTGTTGATCATACTCATCCCATCTCGAACAACATGTTTAAGTTTAGCACCAGGCTTGGTATAGACAAAAATTTCAAAATCCTCTTCTAAATGTTTCAGATACTTGCCAAAATCCTTGCCTTGACTGTCGGCTAATAAAGTAAGGCGCCTTTTATTCCTTGGAAAATCAGAAGATCGATTTAACTGTTTTTTATTAGATTTTGTAGATGAAGTCGAAGGAGGTTCAGCTGATTTGTGAACTTGAGCCAGAACCTCGACTCTTACGCCGTCACAAGGTGGTACACGGATTTCTTCAGCAAGAGCGGAGAATCTGTTTGAAGTTATAATTGGTTGTACATCTTGAGGATTTACTATGTTTTTTTTTACTGTGTTCTTTGGAAGTGCAAACTCTGTATTCCCAGGAATTAATCCACTATTATTCATTCCTTGATATAGAGAGTTACTTTCACATTGTAATATATTTATGACTGCATCTTTATCCTTTAAGTCTTCGTGCATCTTTAACTGAACTTGTTTCAGGTTTTCAATTTGAAGTTTTAATAATTTTATATCTTCTTCCGCCTTTTCTTCAAAGTGCAATGAAACTTCAAAATTTTCTCTCCTCTGAGCTTTTTCTTTTTCCAGTAGCTTTACTAACGTTTTATTTTCCTCAGTTAGATCATAAATATGTTTCTTCAAATCGTTATTGACGGTAGTTGATGCATCCAATCTATTTAAGGTACTCGTTATATCTGGTATTAAATCCACTATAGCTTCATTACCATACTTTTCCGCTACAACTGAAAGAGTCCCACGAAGGTTTATGGCAAGACCCACCACATCATCATTTACCAATTCACCTCTAAGGCTTTCAAGACCATTTTCAGCTTCGCGTAATAAATTCTCGCGACCACGACGAGTAATTGGCTTGGACATATTTCACTTCCTTCAATAATCTCAATGCAAGTTAGCAGTACAGCACTGTCATGCGGGTTAGTCTACCCTTGCGTTGAAGGCCAATAGTCTACCACCCCAAAGCACCAATCCGTATCTCATGATTGACTGGAAGTACACAAAATAGGCTGTCCTTACATATTTCTTAGGAACCTGATTTACAAGCCATCCTAAAAGATGCACCACCCGAGACAATCTTGAAGATAAATAATCTATGTGAGCATTTCATGTAAGTTGATTATCAATATGAAGGCCCAAAAATTTTACAGCTGTGCTATTATTTATATCACTCTTAGTGGGGATTTGTTTTAGTGTAAAAATCATATTTTGGGTTTTTTCTTCATTAAGCAAAAATCCATTCGCATTAAACCAATTTGATGCTTTTAGCTTTGTTTCATGGACAAGATTTTTTAGTTCTGTTAGGTTGGGGTTTACATGAAAAAATGTTGGTTTGTCAGCATTTAGAATAGTTTGACTCTTTACTGCCAATGGAAGGTCATTGAAATAAATTAAAAATAAAAGTGGACCAAGGACTGAGCCTTGGGGAACGCCCCATTTTACATTCTTTTCTTGTGACGTATTACCGTTAATACTTACTATTTGTTTACGATTGTTTAGGTAAGATGAAAAGAATTGTAGAGATGGCCCTCGAAACCCATTTTGTAATTTGTTTATAAGAATTTTAAAATCAACACAATCAAACGCCTTGCTCAGGTCACATGTGCATGTTTGACAGTCTATTTGTTATCCACACAGGGACACAGTGCTTATTTAAACCTGAATACGAGTGAAAGATCAGTGTGTAGCAAAGAAAATGACAATAGAAATAATAGTAATGCAATTTTTAACAAGTTTTCTCAGGTGGAAAATATTTTCCACCTGAGACTTGTTAAAAATTGCATTACTATTATTTCTATTGCCATTTTCTTCGCTACACACTGATCTTTCACTCGTATTCAGGTTTAAATAAGCACTGTGTCCCTGTGTTAATGTACCAGAATCAGAATCTCATTGTCATTTGTCAACATTACACAATAGACAACACCAAAGAAGAACAGTAATATGCTGTCTAAAAGAAAATAGTATAGTCTGCAAGTGTTGGTTTTTAAGTTAGGGCTGTTTGAATAGTTCCTTAGTTGGCATGTAGGTTGCAACGCTGCTTACTGGCAAAGTTTATTAACAGAAAGGCACCGTTTACAGTTCTATAGCTAACATGTACACTTAGCTGTGTGCCTAGAAAACTTTTTAAGATATAGAATTTCACGCCGCATACGAGATAAGGTCATTGGTATGTTTTTAGACTGTAAGAAACATATCAGCTGGATTAGGGAGCTTAAAAATGACTATGAAAATATCAATTTCTTAAGGAATTGTGTTTAGTGTTTTTGTGGATACTTTTCATAGAAAACCACAAAGAAAAAAGGTTTTCACAATTTATTTTTGTTATATAGTATATTATTGATTAAATTGTGCATATTTATGAAAATAGTTGTTGAGTTTGAGTGAGAGTTGAAAGTGGAGAGGATTTTCCATTGTCACGTGATTTAAAATGTTTTCTGTTGCTTTCACCCCCAACAAACCCAAAACATCTTGCGCCTCTGGGTCCGAGCACATTTGAAAGCAAGCCTGGATTTACCTTTAAATCAAATGGTATTTAGTGTAATTGTTGTTGTTATAATACCGTATTATCATTCCATGTTTTTGTAGTTTTTATACAAGTACATATTTTTGTCCTTTGTTAATTCAATAAACAATTGTATTCTCTCTGTAACTTAATTTATGTAAACATTGTGAATCTATGTTAAATGACTATGTAATATTTTAACTGTCTTGTGTATGGTTGCCAATATAAATAAATTGCCTATTACAGGACAGATAATGATCCCAGACAGCACAAGGATATTTTATAAATATTTTTAAAACATATATCCATCTTAAAAATATTTTATATATTTTAATATTATTTTTAAAATCTATTTTTTTAATTTTTGAATAATATTTTAACATAATAGTTTTAAAATATTTTAAAATGATTTTTTAATTGTCTTAAAAATATATTTTGTAAATATTTTCTATTTTTCGGTTGAATATATTTACAAAATATTTTTAATATATTAAGACAAAATAATTTAGTTTTTTATGTAAAAGATATTTTTAAAATATTTTATTTACCATAAAAAATAGCTTTTAAAAATATTTTTATAGAATTGTAACTGTAAAAATATTTTTAAAAACACTTTATAACACCTTTATAAAGAATATTATAGAAATATTTTATAAATAGCCTGTTTAGGTTTTAAAAATATATTTTGGTTACTTGTTTCAACCGAGCTGGGTAAAATATATTTCCCACACATTTAAAAAATATATTTTGACAGCAAATTTCTTGTTCCTTAAAGAATTGATTTAGGGCCATGACTAAAAGACTTTTTTAAATAATTCAAGTAGCTTATACTAAAAATTGCATGTATATTACAGTTGTCACTCCAAAAATAATTCCTTTTTTCCAAACAGTTAAACAAAATGTTTAGACTATCTTATAAAAGTGAACTTTTAACATACCGGATGTCCGCCCAAGTAGCACACATTGTTATTGTTGGCCCAACGTTGGGAAATGGTCGGTACGGTTATGAAATCTATAGTAAATTGGATCTATAATTAATAGATTTAATTATAGATTATAGAGCAGGGAACACCTGCTTAATATAGAACAATTAAAATAATGCATTTTTTTAATTAATATTTTTTAACTTATTTGAGTTAATTTTTAATAGATGAACAATTTAAGGGGAAATATTAATTAATGTTATAATAATAAATTATAATAACATTACTAATCTAATTGTAATTAAATAATCTTTATTCAAATACTAGTACCCTCTCCAACTCCCAGAAAAACAATTCATCTACTTGATGCCTAAGCAGATTAACAGAATTATATTATATACTGTGGTATCAAAAATATTTCAAGTATTGCGGCCATTGCAACTGTCGGCTACTCTTTCACCACTTGAAAACTCTCAAAAACAACCAACACAGGTAGCTCAGAGGTAAGGTAGGAGGCTCACAAGGCAAAGGTACCAGGTTCAAACCCCCGTCCGGGCAAAAAAATTTTGTTCTAGTTTTTTTTTAATTTGTTTTTATGAACTATTTAATCAATTTACTCAACTAATAATTATGCTTTTCATACCAAATCTTTATAATTTAAAATATTTAAATACATTTTTTAATAATTTTTTAATAACATTTATAAAATATTAAAACAAAATATTTTATTAAAATATTTTTAGTATACATTGGGGGTGGAATAGGATGCATTTTTAAAATATACTTTAAAGATTAAAATAAAATATTTTTAAAACATCCTGTGCTGTCTGGGATTAACCTAGAACAAATTAGTTCAAAAGTTAACTCTTGTGAAATGTGTTTGGGACACACTCCTTAACATTTACCGAGAATTCCCAAAAACTTCAGCAAAATTTGCCATCTTGGAAAATGGCAGCGAAACAAATCAAACTTTCAAGGCTTTACGGAAGTTGAATAAATTTGAAGTTATAGCAATTTCCCTTAAACCTCGCAAGTATGATTTGTTTCGATGCCATTTTCCAGGATGGCGGATTTTGCTGAAATGGCATTTTTTGGGAATTCTCGGGAAATATTTAAGAGTGTGTCCCAAGCACATTCCAGAAGAGTTTATCCTTGAACTAATTTGTTCTAGGTTAGGGTCTTTTTTTGGATAACTGTCTTGTACTACAGGTAAAGTAACACATTGATCAATAGCTAATTGTCAATAAATTATACAAAAAAAAAGTGAACTGAAAACATACCTGTTAATGTAGAAAGAAAATATTGGAGCAATTTTGTTCTGTCTGTAGAAGTTGTAGAACAAAGGAGTGACACCGGGGGACAGTTTTTCCAAGCCTAGCCCTAGGGTTCCGTCTGCTTCATACAGAGCGTTTATCCATGGCAAATGTTTGAGTTCTGCAAACTTCTGATCTGTGGTATTCATCTGGCCAACCTGGGGAGCAAAGGTATGTTACAATTTCATCAACAAAAACATAGTGAGAAAATGTACAGGAAACTTTTTTTAACAACTTATAACTCAAGCTTGGGGCTGATTTTCACATTATTTAAACTTTTCACATATTTTTAAGCGGTTTGTAAATACATTCAGTCTGATGGGAGCATTTATACACTATGGTGTAACCACTCCCTCTTCAAGTGCTGCAGCCAACTCCGATGGCAAATATAGTATATTTTTGAAACCGAGTGTTTATTAGTTTTGGTAATATCCTAGACTGCTTGTACTAATTCCTACTTACCTAACCAATCTGAAATTTCTTGCGTACCATACTTTGATGAATGTTCTGAATGGTTGTGCCCAACGTATATGATGTTACATATGGCTTTAATTTGCTTTAATTACTGCTTTAATTTGTTTGAACAACAGAGTAACACGGACCAATGAGGTTCAAGGATTGAGAGAGAAGAAGTAAAATTGTAATGATTCGAACTTCAACTAATCAGCTGTTTAGGCCAATTTAATTGTTGAGTGCTGCAATTAGTGTTTGGTACAATGTTTGGTTGCATCACTGACAGTGGCAATGAGAGGTTTAAACAAAAACATAACCTCTCTTAGAAGTAATGAGTAGTGATTTATAGTAATTAAAACACTGTCGTAGGTAAAGTAATGTATGCAACTTGCGTAAATAGTGTTAACGACACTTGTAGAAGGTTTTAACGCACTCGCCAAGGCTGGCACCTTAAATTTTCTACTCGTGTCGTTAACACACTACTACTATAAGTCCCCTGAAACAATGCACTATTAACTACAAATAATATTTTTGTTAAATCAAGTGTATAAAAAAGATTAGTGATTATTGAAAATGGATAAAACTTACCAAGAACAAGTCATTGGAAAGATATCCAACATAAGTGTTGGAAATGTTGAAGCTGGTGCCATCAGGTTTATAAGTCGATGATCTACTGTGGTCATATCTTTCATGTCGGGCTGAAAAATACATTTATACCTAAATCAATAATCACCTGTATCATAAATTTAATTAACCTATTTTAAAATCAGTAGGATATTGGCAAAAATGAATTCCAAACTGTTCTTCGAGGTCTCCTTTATAATTAAGCTCTCAAACTCTGGAACTTTTCAAAAAGAAACCTAAATATGCTGGTTTAAAATTGTATAACAAAATTTCAAAAAGCATTACAGATAAGGCATCAAATAAAAATTCAAGATTAAATTGTAGCAGTACTTCATCAAAAAAGCTATTTATTCTTTTGATGAGTTATAAGAAGTAATGTTAGTTTTTACATTTTTAATTCTAAGATACCTTTGTTTATCATTTTTCAATAACTGTATTTGGCACTATTTATGTGTATTCGATGCTACAAACAAATAAAGATTCTTTGAATTGAATGAGTGAACTTGTGGAGACTAGTGTATAATACTTCATGTCTTTTAAGCCATATGGGAAACACGTTTTAATATTGGCTTCCAATCGGCCACATAAAACAAAGACCAGCGAAACCAAGACAGGATAACTTAAGTTATAGTAAAGCACAATACCACAAGCTATGCTGACAGGGGGCATTCAACGGACGGAACCCAGGTGTAGGCCCAAGCCGTGTCCATCACCATTTTGAATGTCTTCTCAGGCTTGCCAATGTTGACAAAACCATAGTATTGGGTCTGAAAATATACTCATAAATAGTAAAGACATTAAAAGACTATAATAATGGTACAATACCTCGTCAAGTAATCCAAATGGTGATTGAGGTTATCAACCTACATGTTTCGCCGTTAATACGGCATCGTCAGGGTTACAAAAAACGAAGACATCGATGTCACACGCACACAATAAATACACGAAAACGAACATTTAATTATGAAAAGACAAAAAGTAAACATTTAATTGACATTGATAGGCCTATCACACGCACACGACACGGACGGTCCCGGCGCAGGTAGTAGACTGCAGTCAGACTCCTTCCTCGTTGTTGTCCATGTTATCAGTAGGACAAAGGTCAGGTGGCCGGTTATTTTGGTGAATTAGCACATTGAAAATAGAGTGTGACTGGAACTGCAGTTTTTCATTGAGGATATGTCCACTGGCGGTGTTGTCGTGGTATAATTTGTAAATTTCAAATTCCTCTAACGTGTTTAGTTTACTACCTTTCCTGCATTTATGTAGCACCTCAAAACCGTCAGCAATCTCACTCATGTTATGGTTTAGGTCGATTAAATGCTGGGCAAACGCTGAATTTTGTTTGATTAAACGTGGTTTGGGCCTGTGTTCATTGTAGCGAGTAGCGAACCCACGACCTGTTTGCCCAACATATTGGCTTGGACAATCTTGGCATTTAATTTTGTAAACACCTGTCATTTCCATTTTATCTCTTGATCGGTCAGTTTGTGACAGGGTGTTACGAGTACGGTTTGTAGTTTTGAATGTTAATTCGATTCCCTTTCTACGAAGCTCTTTGGATAGGCAGTTTTGTAATGTGTGGGAATATTCAATACATACGTACTTCTTACGTTCGTCCTTTTGTTTGACCTCTCTATTATGGTGTTTGATTATAAGTCTGTCTACAAGCCCGCTATTATAGCCGTTGGATATGGCTATATGTTTGATGATATTGTATTCATTACTGTAATTTGTGGGACTTAAGGGGACCGTTAGAAGTCTGTGTACCATAGAGCTGTATGCTGCAATTTTTTGAGAATGTGGATGATATGAGGTTGCGTGAATGGTCTGAACTGAAAAAGTGGGTTTCCTGTAGATTTTATAATCGAATTTATTGTTAATTTTAGTTATGGTTAAATCTAGAAAATGTATTGCGTTGTTGTCTTCTTCTGTTTCTAATGTGAACTTTAGTCTCGGGGCTATTTTGTTTAGATAATTTAAGAGTAGATCCAATTGCCTTTTATTGCCATCAAACAAGACAATGGTATCATCGACATATCTATTGTATAGTACTATTTTAGAATGATATTTGTTCTTGTCAGATAAAATGTACTCATTTTCAATATAATTTAAGTATATATCAGATAAAATTCCAGATAGTGGGGAGCCCATTGCCAGACCATCAGTTTGAGAATAATATTTCCCATTAAATGCAAAATAGTTTTGTCTCAAAATCTCTCTTAACAGGTCAATAATCTCTTTTATTGCCTCTGGTAACATAGCTGATTTGTTTGTTAAGTTTGTTTGTATTATATCTATGGTTTTTTCTACGGGCACATTCGTGTATAAATTCACTATGTCGAATGAGGCAAGCAAATGATGGTTTTGTATGTGCCAATCTTTAGTTTTGTCAATGAAATCATAGGAATTCCTTAGGCTGTGGTTATTGTCTAGGACTATGTTATCCTTTAGGATCCTTTCTAATCGTTTAGCGATATTATATGTGGGTGCGTTTGTGTAGTCGACTAGTGGCCTGATGGGAACACCTGTTTTATGAACTTTAGGAAGCCCCCGTAGTATCGGGGCTGATGGGTTCATGATACGTAGATAGCGGATATCGTTATCAGTGAATAACACTTTACTCGAATTTATCAGAGTTTTGATTTTTGTTTGATAATTTTTAGTGGGGTCTTTTTTTAGTTCAATAACTTCGTTGGCAGGTCGTGGGTTCGCTACTCGCTACAATGAACACAGGCCCAAACCACGTTTAATCAAACAAAATTCAGCGTTTGCCCAGCATTTAATCGACCTAAACCATAACATGAGTGAGATTGCTGACGGTCTTGAGGTGCTACATAAATGCAGGAAAGGTAGTAAACTAAACACGTTAGAGGAATTTGAAATTTACAAATTATACCACGACAACACCGCCAGTGGACATATCCTCAATGAAAAACTGCAGTTCCAGTCACACTCTATTTTCAATGTGCTAATTCACCAAAATAACCGGCCACCTGACCTTTGTCCTACTGATAACATGGACAACAACGAGGAAGGAGTCTGACTGCAGTCTACTACCTGCGCCGGGACCGTCCGTGTCGTGTGCGTGTGATAGGCCTATCAATGTCAATTAAATGTTTACTTTTTGTCTTTTTGTAATTAAATGTTCGTTTTCGTGTATTTATTGTGTGCGTGTGACATCGATGTCTTCGTTTTTTGTAACCCTGACGATGCCGTATTAACGGCGAAACATGTAGGTTGATAACCTCAATCACCATTTGGATTACTTGACGAGGTATTGTACCATTATTATAGTCATTTAAAGTAATCCAGGGGCCATCAACATGGAATTTAATAGACATTAAAAGGTTAGGTACTTTTAGCTATTAGCACACTAATCACTTTTCGCTATACTAAAAATTAATCAATTGGTTTCTGTAGTTTTTTCATACCAGAAAGTCATCTTTCATAGTAAGGCACCAGTAAAGTCAGCTGGAGTAAGGGTCAATTTAAGGATTGTTCTCGCGTGAAAATGACACTTTTTCAAAAAGCTATAATACAGTAGAACCTTGATAACAAGACTCTCATTGGGATTATTAATTAAGACTTGTTATCAAGGTTGACTTGTTTTTGAGGGTCTTCCTATCGAGGTTCAACTGTATGAGTTTCTTAGTAGGCTTTCAACGAAGCTACACTATAAATATTTTTCAGGTTTGACCAGGCCAATTGCACTTTCACAAATTAAAAATTGGAAACATACTCTTTAAAAATAGTTGACAATTCTGTTTGGTGAACTGTATATTTAATATTTTGTCATTAAATGGGTTGTTTTTAACATGCTGTGTTTAGCTGTGTGTAGTTTGTAGTGTGGCAAAAAAGTATAATATGAAACTCATTTGGGAAGATGATTACAGAGCTTGTAGTGCGTCACTGTCACTTTATTAAATGTAATGAGTAATGTAATTAAATGTAATAAAGTTGTTTTAGAATTTTTAAAGTTATGTTGTAACAGTTGTTTCAAGTTTTTTCACTTATCTAATGAATCAAGTGATTTCATTGCCAGGGACGTAACTAGGCTATTCAGCACCCATAGAAAACCACAAAAAAAAAAGTTTTTCACAATTTATTTTTGTTATATATTATATTATTGATTAAATTGTGCATATTTATGAAAATAGTTGTTGAGTTTGAGGGAGAGTTGGAGAGTGGAGAGGATTTTCCATTGTCACGTGATTTAAAATGTTTTCTATTGCTTTCACCCCCAACAAACCCAAAACATCTTGCGCCTCTGGGTCCGAGCACATTTGAAAGCAAGCCTGGATTATCCTTTAAGTCAAATGGTATTTAGTGTAATTGTCGTTATTATAATACCGTATTATCATTCCATGTTTTTGTAGTTTTTATACAAGTACACATTCTTGTCCTTTGTTAATTCAATAAACAATTTTATTCTCTCTGTGATTTATGTAAACATTGTGCATCTATGTTAAATCACTATGTAATATTTTAACTGTCTTGTGTATGGTTGCCAATATGAATAAATTGCCTATTACAGGACAGATAATGATTAACCTAGAACAAATTAGTTCAAAAGTTAACTCTTGTGGAATGTGTTTGGGACACAATCCTTAACATTTACCGAGAATTCCCAAAAACTTCAGCAAAATTTGCCATCTTGGAAAATGGCAGCGAAACAAATCAAACTTTCAAGGCTTTACGGAAGTTGAATAAATTTGAAGTTATAGCAATTTCCCTTAAACCTCACAAGTATGATTTGTTTCGATGCCATTTTCCAGGATGGCAGATTTTGCTGAAGTGGCATTTTTTCGGAATTCTCGGGAAATATTTAAGAGTGTGTCCCAAGCACATTCCAGAAGAGTTTATCCTTGAACTAATTTGTTCTAGGTTAGGGTCTTTTTTTGGATAACTGTCTTGTACTATAGGTAAAGTAACACATTGATCAATAGCTAATTGTCAATAAATTATACAGAAAAAAGTGAACTGAAAACATACCTGTTAATGTAGAAAGAAAATATTGGAGCAATTTTGTTCTGTCTGTAGATGTTGTAGAACAAAGGAGTGACACCGGGGGACAGTTTTTCTAAGCCTAGCCCTAGGTCTCCGTCTGGTTCATACAGAGCGTTTATCCATGGCAAATGTTTGAGTTCTGCAAACTTCTGATCTGTGGTATTCATCTGGCCAACCTGGGGAGCAAAGGTATGTTACAATTTCATCAACAAAAACATAGTGAGAAAATGTACAGGAAACTTTTTTAATAACTTATAACTCAAGCTTGGGGCTGATTTTCACATTATTTAAACTTTTCACATATTTTTAAGCGGTTTGTAAATACATTCAGTCTGATGGGAGCATTTATACACTATGGTGTAACCACTCCCGCTTCATGTGCTGCAGCCAACTCCAATGGCAAATATAGTATATTTTTGAAACCGAGTGTTTATTATTTTTGGTAATATCCTAGACTGCTTGTACTAATTCCTACTTACCTAACCAATCTGAAATTTCTTGCGTACCGTACTTTGATGAATGTTCTGAATGGTTGTGCCCAACGTATATGATGTTACATATGGTTTTACTGCTTTAATTTGTTTGAACTATTAAGAGTCAAAACAACAGAGTAACACGGACCAATGAGGTTCAAGGATTGAGAGAGAAGAAGTAAAATTGTAATGATTCGAACTTCAACTAATCAGCTGTTTAGGCCAATTTAATTGTTGAGTGCTGCAATTAGTGTTTGGTACAATGTTTGGTTGCATCACTGACAGTGGCAATGAGAGGTTTAAACAAAAACATAACCTCTCTTAGAAGTAATGAGTAGTGATTTATAATTAAAACACTGTCGTAGGTAAAGTAATGTATGCAACTTGCGTAAATAGTGTTAACGACACTTGTAGAAGGTTTTAATGCACTCGCCAAGGCTGGCACCTTAAATTTTCTACTCGTGTCGTTAACACACTACTACTATAAGTCCCCTGAAAAAAAGCACTATTAACTACAAATAATATTTTTGTTAAATCAAGTGTATAAAAAAAGATTAGTGATTATTGAAAATGGATAAAACTTACCAAGAACAAGTCATTGGAAAGATATCCAACATAAGTGTTGGAAATGTTGAAGTTGGTGCCATCAGGTTTATAAGTCGATGATCTACTGTGGTCATATCTTTCATGTCGGGCTGAAAAATACATTTATACCTTAATCAAAAATCACCTGTATCATAAATTTAATTAACCTATTTTAAAATCAGTAGGATATTGGCAAAAATGAATTCCAAACTGTTCTTCGAGGTCTCCTTTATAATTAAGCTCTCAAAAGCTCTGGAACTTTTCAAAAAGAAACCTAAATATGCTGGTTCAAAATTGTATAACAAAATTTCAAAAAGCATTACAGATAAGGCATCAAATAAAAATTCAAGATTAAATTGTAGCAATACTTCATCAAAAAAGCTATTTATTCTTGTGATGAGTTATAAGAAGTAATGTTAGTTTTTACATTTTTAATTCTAAGATACCTTTGTTTATCATTTTTCAATGCCTGTATTTGGCACTATTTATGTGTATTCGATGTTACAAACAAATAAAGATTCTTTGAATTGAATGAGTGAACTTGTGGAGACTAGTGTATAATACTTCATGTCTTTTAAGCCATATGGGAAACACGTTTTAATATTGGCTTCCAATCGGCCACATAAACCAAAGACCAGCGAAACCAAGACAGTAAAGCACAATACCACAAGCTATGCTGACGAGGGGGCATTCCACGGACGGAACCCAGGTGTAGGCCCAAGCCGTGTCCATCACCATTTTGAATGTCTTCCCAGGCTTGCCAATGTTGACAAAACCATAGTATTGGGTATGAAAATATACACATAAATAGTAAGGACATTAAAAGGTTAGGTACTTTTAGCTATTAGCACACTAATCACTTTTCGCTATACTAAAAATTAATCAATTGGTTTCTGTAGTTTTTTCATACCAGAAAGTCATCTTTCATAGTAAGGCACCAGTAAAGTCAGCTGGAGTAAGGGTCAATTTAAGGATTGTTCTCACGTGAACATGACACTTTTTCAAAAAGCTATAATACAGTAGAACCTTGATAACAAGACTCTCATGGGGATTATTAAATAAGACTTGTTATCAAGGTTGACTCCTTATTGAGGTTTGCAATAACATGTGATTTGGGGTAAAATAAATTCAAGGGGATTTGAAAATTACACTTGTTATCAACGATGACTTGTTTTCGAGGGTCTTCCTACCGAGGTTCAACTGTATGAGTTTCTTAGTAGGCTTTCAACGAAGCTACACTATAAATAATTTTCAGGTTTGACCAGGCCAATTGCACTTTCACAAATTAAATATTGGAAACATATTCTTTAAAAATAGTTGACAATTCTGTTTGGTGAACTGTATATTTAATATTTTTGTCATTAAATGGGTTGTTTTTAACATGCTGTGTTTAGCTGTGTGTAGTTGGTAGTGTGGCAAAAAAGTATAATATGAAACTCATTTGGGAAGATGATTACAGAGCTTGTAGTGCGTCACTGTCACTTTATTAAATGTAATGAGTAATGTAATTAAATGTAATAAAGTTGTTTTAGAATTTTTAAAGTTATGTTGTAACAGTTGTTTCAAGTTTTTTCACTTATCTAATGAATCAAGTGATTTCATTGCCAGGGACGTAACTAGGCTATTCAGCACCCATAGAAAACCACAAAAAAAAGGTTTTCACAATTTATTTTTGTTATATAGTATATTATTGATTAAATTGTGCATATTTATGAAAATAGTTGTTGAGTTTGAGGGAGAGTTGGAGAGTGGAGAGGATTTTCCATTGTCACGTGATTTAAAATGTTTTCTATTGCTTTCACCCCCAACAAACCCAAAACATCTTGCGCCTCTGGGTCCGAGCACGTTTGAAAGCAAGCCTGGATTAACCTTTAACACGTTCGCTGCTACGGACGTTCCGGAACGTCAGCCGGGCCACGGCGTTAGGAGCTAAGAACGTTCCAGAACGTCACCGTTCATTGTTGTTTAACGTTGCTATGGATAAGCCAGCACGTCACAAGCGTTCTATATTTCTTTGCAGCTCGTGGGGACGTACTTTTCTGACAATAAAAAATATAGTTTCCCAAGTCACCACCTGGGTCGTTTGGAACAGGGCTTTGTTTTACCTCTTTCCTGCTGGATAGCGATACTACTTTAACGACTGTAACCTGGGTAGTGCTGCTATCTATCAGAATCACTTAGTACTATATCCAAAGCCAGTTTTATTGCAGAACATTGCCATCCAGTATAACTACTGTTGTTTTTATTGTAATTCAGTGTATCGGTGGCAATGTTACGCAGCGGCCGAGCGTTAGTTCAGCAACTGGCGCCGTCCCGGCATCTAGCGCTCAGCAGCGAACGTGTTAAGTCAAATGGTATTTAGTGTAATTGTCGTTATTATAATACCGTATTATCATTCCATGTTTTTGTAGTTTTTATACAAGTACACATTCTTGTCCTTTGTTAATTCAATAAACAATATTATTCTCTCTGTGATTTATGTAAACATTGTGAATCTATGTTAAATCACTATGTAATATTTTAACTGTCTTGTGTATGGTTGCCAATATAAATAAATTGCCTATTACAGGACAGATAATGATTAACCTAGAACAAATTGGTTCAAAAGTTAACTCTTGTGGAATGTGTTTGGGACACACTCCTTAACATTTACCGAGAATTCCCAAAAACTTCAGCAAAATTTGCCATCTTGGAAAATGGCAGCGAAACAAATCAAACTTTCAAGGATTTACGGAAGTTGAATAAATTTGAAGTTATAGCAATTTCCCTTAAACCTCACAAGTATGATTTGTTTCGATGCCATTTTCCAGGATGGCAGATTTTGCTGAAGTGGCATTTTTTGGGAATTCTCGGGAAATATTTAAGAGTGTGTCCCAAGCACATTCCAGAAGAGTTTATCCTTGAACTAATTTGTTCTAGGTTAGGGTCTTTTTTTGGATAACTGTCTTGTACTATAGGTAAAGTAACACATTGATCAATAGCTAATTGTCAATAAATTATACAGAAAAAAGTGAACTGAAAACATACCTGTTAATGTAGAAAGAAAATATTGGAGCAATTTTGTTCTGTCTGTAGATGTTGTAGAACAAAGGAGTGACACCGGGGGACAGTTTTTCTAAGCCTAGCCCTAGGTCTCCGTCTGGTTCATACAGAGCGTTTATCCATGGCAAATGTTTGAGTTCTGCAAACTTCTGATCTGTGGTATTCATCTGGCCAACCTGGGGAGCAAAGGTATGTTACAATTTCATCAACAAAAACATAGTGAGAAAATGTACAGGAAACTTTTTTAACAACTTATAACTCAAGCTTGGGGCTGATTTTCACATTATTTAAACTTTTCACATATTTTTAAGCGGTTTGTAAATACATTCAGTCTGATGGGAGCATTTATACACTATGGTGTAACCACTCCCGCTTCATGTGCTGCAGCCAACTCCAATGGCAAATATAGTATATTTTTGAAACCGAGTGTTTATTAGTTTTGGTAATATCCTAGACTGCTTGTACTAATTCCTACTTACCTAACCAATCTGAAATTTCTTGCGTACCGTACTTTGATGAATGTTCTGAATGGTTGTGCCCAACGTATATGATGTTACATATGGTTTTACTGCTTTAATTTGTTTGAACTATTAAGAGTCAAAACAACAGAGTAACACGGACCAATGAGGTTCAAGGATTGAGAGAGAAGAAGTAAAATTGTAATGATTCGAACTTCAACTAATCAGCTGTTTAGGCCAATTTAATTGTTGAGTGCTGCAATTAGTGTTTGGTACAATGTTTGGTTGCATCACTGACAGTGGCAATGAGAGGTTTAAACAAAAACATAACCTCTCTTAGAAGTAATGAGTAGTGATTTATAATTAAAACACTGTCGTAGGTAAAGTAATGTATGCAACTTGCGTAAATAGTGTTAACGACACTTGTAGAAGGTTTTAATGCACTCGCCAAGGCTGGCACCTTAAATTTTCTACTCGTGTCGTTAACACACTACTACTATAAGTCCCCTGAAAAAAAGCACTATTAACTACAAATAATATTTTTGTTAAATCAAGTGTATAAAAAAAGATTAGTGATTATTGAAAATGGATAAAACTTACCAAGAACAAGTCATTGGAAAGATATCCAACATAAGTGTTGGAAATGTTGAAGCTGGTGCCATCAGGTTTATAAGTCGATGATCTACTGTGGTCATATCTTTCATGTCGGGCTGAAAAATACATTTATACCTTAATCAAAAATCACCTGTATCATAAATTTAATTTACCTATTTTAAAATCAGTAGGATATTGGCAAAAATGAATTCCAAACTGTTCTTCGAGGTCTCCTTTATAATTAAGCTCTCAAAAGCTCTGGAACTTTTCAAAAAGAAACCTAAATATGCTGGTTCAAAATTGTATAACAAAATTTCAAAAAGCATTACAGATAAGGCATCAAATAAAAATTCAAGATTAAATTGAAGCAATACTTCATCAAAAAAGCTATTTATTCTTGTGATGAGTTATAAGAAGTAATGTTAGTTTTTACATTTTTAATTCTAAGATACCTTTGTTTATCATTTTTCAATGCCTGTATTTGGCACTATTTATGTGTATTCGATGTTACAAACAAATAAAGATTCTTTGAATTGAATGAGTGAACTTGTGGAGACTAGTGTATAATACTTCATGTCTTTTAAGCCATATGGGAAACACGTTTTAATATTGGCTTCCAATCGGCCACATAAACCAAAGACCAGCGAAACCAAGACAGTAAAGCACAATACCACAAGCTATGCTGACGAGGGGGCATTCCACGGACTGAACCCAGGTGTAGGCCCAAGCCGTGTCCATCACCATTTTGAATGTCTTCCCAGGCTTGCCAATGTTGACAAAACCATAGTATTGGGTATGAAAATATACACATAAATAGTAAGGACATTAAAAGGTTAGGTACTTTTAGCTATTAGCACACTAATCACTTTTCGCTATACTAAAAATTAATCAATTGGTTTCTGTAGTTTTTTCATACCAGAAAGTCATCTTTCATAGTAAGGCACCAGTAAAGTCAGCTGGAGTAAGGGTCAATTTAAGGATTGTTCTCACGTGAACATGACACTTTTTCAAAAAGCTATAATACAGTAGAACCTTGATAACAAGACTCTCATGGGGATTATTAAATAAGACTTGTTATCAAGGTTGACTCCTTATTGAGGTTTGCAATAACATGTGATTTGGGGTAAAATAAATTCAAGGGGATTTGAAAATTACACTTGTTATCAACGAAGACTTGTTTTCGAGGGTCTTCCTACCGAGGTTCAACTGTATGAGTTTCTTAGTAGGCTTTCAACGAAGCTACACTATAAATATTTTTCAGGTTTGACCAGACTAATTGCACTTTCACAAATTAAATATTGGAAACATACTCTTTAAAAATAGTTGACAATTCTGTTTGGTGAACTGTATATTTAATATTTTTGTCATTAAATAGGTTGTTTTTAACATGCTGTATTTAGCTGTGTGTAGTTGGTAGTGTGGCAAAAAAGTATAATATGAAACTCATTTGGGAAGATGATTACAGAGCTTGTAGTGCGTCACTGTCACTTTATTAAATGTAATGAGTAATGTAATTAAATGTAATAAAGTTGTTTTAGAATTTTTAAAGTTATGTTGTAACAGTTGTTTCAAGTTTTTTCACTTATCTAATGAATCAAGTGATTTCATTGCCAGGGACGTAACTAGGCTATTCAGCACCCATAGAAAACCACAAAAAAAAAGGTTTTCACAATTTATTTTTGTTATATAGTATATTATTGATTAAATTGTGCATATTTATGAAAATAGTTGTTGAGTTTGAGGGAGAGTTGGAGAGTGGAGAGGATTTTCCATTGTCACGTGATTTAAAATGTTTTCTATTGCTTTCACCCCAACAAACCCAAAACATCTTGCGCCTCTGGGTCCGAGCACGTTTGAAAGCAAGCCTGGATTAACCTTTAACACGTTCGCTGCTACGGACGTTCTGGAACGTCAGCCGGGCCACGGCGCCAGGAGCTAAGAACGTTCCAGAACGTCACCGTTCATTGTTGTTTAACGTTGCTATGGATAAGCCAGCACGTCACAAGCGTTCTATATTTCTTTGCAGCTCGTGGGGACGTACTTTTCTGACAATAAAAAATATAGTTTCCCAAGTCACCACCTGGGTCGTTTGGAACAGGGCTTTGTTTTACCTCTTTCCTGCTGGATAGCGATACTACTTTAACGACTGTAACCTGGGTAGTGCTGCTATCTATCAGAATCACTTAGTACTATATCCAAAGCCAGTTTTATTGCAGAACATTGCCATCCAGTATAACTACTGTTGTTTTTATTGTAATTCAGTGTATCGGTGGCAATGTTACGCAGCGGCCGAGCGTTAGTTCAGCAACTGGCGCCGTCCCGGCATCTAGCGCTCAGCAGCGAACGTGTTAAGTCAAATAATATTTAGTGTAATTGTCGTTATTATAATACCGTATTATCATTCCATGTTTTTGTAGTTTTTATACAAGTACACATTCTTGTCCTTTGTTAATTCAATAAACAATATTATTCTCTCTGTGATTTATGTAAACATTGTGAATCTATGTTAAATCACTATGTAATATTTTAACTGTCTTGTGTATGGTTGCCAATATAAATAAATTGCCTATTACAGGACAGATAATGATTAACCTAGAACAAATTGGTTCAAAAGTTAACTCTTGTGGAATGTGTTTGGGACACACTCCTTAACATTTACCGAGAATTCCCAAAAACTTCAGCAAAATTTGCCATCTTGGAAAATGGCAGCGAAACAAATCAAACTTTCAAGGCTTTACGGAAGTTGAATAAATTTGAAGTTATAACAATTTCCCTTAAACCTCACAAGTATGATTTGTTTCGATGCCATTTTCCAGGATGGCAGATTTTGCTGAAGTGGCATTTTTTGGGAATTCTCGGGAAATATTTAAGAGTGTGTCCCAAGCACATTCCAGAAGAGTTTATCCTTGAACTAATTTGTTCTAGGTTAGGGTCTTTTTTTGGATAACTGTCTTGTACTATAGGTAAAGTAACACATTGATCAATAGCTAATTGTCAATAAATTATACAGAAAAAAGTGAACTGAAAACATACCTGTTAATGTAGAAAGAAAATATTGGAGCAATTTTGTTCTGTCTGTAGATGTTGTAGAACAAAGGAGTGACACCGGGGGACAGTTTTTCTAAGCCTAGCCCTAGGTCTCCGTCTGGTTCATACAGAGCGTTTATCCATGGCAAATGTTTGAGTTCTGCAAACTTCTGATCTGTGGTATTCATCTGGCCAACCTGGGGAGCAAAGGTATGTTACAATTTCATCAACAAAAACATAGTGAGAAAATGTACAGGAAACTTTTTTAACAACTTATAACTCAAGCTTGGGGCTGATTTTCACATTATTTAAACTTTTCACATATTTTTAAGCGGTTTGTAAATACATTCAGTCTGATGGGAGCATTTATACACTATGGTGTAACCACTCCCGCTTCATGTGCTGCAGCCAACTCCAATGGCAAATATAGTATATTTTTGAAACCGAGTGTTTATTATTTTTGGTAATATCCTAGACTGCTTGTACTAATTCCTACTTACCTAACCAATCTGAAATTTCTTGCGTACCGTACTTTGATGAATGTTCTGAATGGTTGTGCCCAACGTATATGATGTTACATATGGTTTTACTGCTTTAATTTGTTTGAACTATTAAGAGTCAAAACAACAGAGTAACACGGACCAATGAGGTTCAAGGATTGAGAGAGAAGAAGTAAAATTGTAATGATTCGAACTTCAACTAATCAGCTGTTTAGGCCAATTTAATTGTTGAGTGCTGCAATTAGTGTTTGGTACAATGTTTGGTTGCATCACTGACAGTGGCAATGAGAGGTTTAAACAAAAACATAACCTCTCTTAGAAGTAATGAGTAGTGATTTATAATTAAAACACTGTCGTAGGTAAAGTAATGTATGCAACTTGCGTAAATAGTGTTAACGACACTTGTAGAAGGTTTTAATGCACTCGCCAAGGCTGGCACCTTAAATTTTCTACTCGTGTCGTTAACACACTACTACTATAAGTCCCCTGAAAAAAAGCACTATTAACTACAAATAATATTTTTGTTAAATCAAGTGTATAAAAAAAGATTAGTGATTATTGAAAATGGATAAAACTTACCAAGAACAAGTCATTGGAAAGATATCCAACATAAGTGTTGGAAATGTTGAAGCTGGTGCCATCAGGTTTATAAGTCGATGATCTACTGTGGTCATATCTTTCATGTCGGGCTGAAAAATACATTTATACCTTAATCAAAAATCACCTGTATCATAAATTTAATTTACCTATTTTAAAATCAGTAGGATATTGGCAAAAATGAATTCCAAACTGTTCTTCGAGGTCTCCTTTATAATTAAGCTCTCAAAAGCTCTGGAACTTTTCAAAAAGAAACCTAAATATGCTGGTTCAAAATTGTATAACAAAATTTCAAAAAGCATTACAGATAAGGCATCAAATAAAAATTCAAGATTAAATTGAAGCAATACTTCATCAAAAAAGCTATTTATTCTTGTGATGAGTTATAAGAAGTAATGTTAGTTTTTACATTTTTAATTCTAAGATACCTTTGTTTATCATTTTTCAATGCCTGTATTTGGCACTATTTATGTGTATTCGATGTTACAAACAAATAAAGATTCTTTGAATTGAATGAGTGAACTTGTGGAGACTAGTGTATAATACTTCATGTCTTTTAAGCCATATGGGAAACACGTTTTAATATTGGCTTCCAATCGGCCACATAAACCAAAGACCAGCGAAACCAAGACAGTAAAGCACAATACCACAAGCTATGCTGACGAGGGGGCATTCCACGGACTGAACCCAGGTGTAGGCCCAAGCCGTGTCCATCACCATTTTGAATGTCTTCCCAGGCTTGCCAATGTTGACAAAACCATAGTATTGGGTATGAAAATATACACATAAATAGTAAGGACATTAAAAGGTTAGGTACTTTTAGCTATTAGCACACTAATCACTTTTCGCTATACTAAAAATTAATCAATTGGTTTCTGTAGTTTTTTCATACCAGAAAGTCATCTTTCATAGTAAGGCACCAGTAAAGTCAGCTGGAGTAAGGGTCAATTTAAGGATTGTTCTCACGTGAACATGACACTTTTTCAAAAAGCTATAATACAGTAGAACCTTGATAACAAGACTCTCATGGGGATTATTAAATAAGACTTGTTATCAAGGTTGACTCCTTATTGAGGTTTGCAATAACATGTGATTTGGGGTAAAATAAATTCAAGGGGATTTGAAAATTACACTTGTTATCAACGAAGACTTGTTTTCGAGGGTCTTCCTACCGAGGTTCAACTGTATGAGTTTCTTAGTAGGCTTTCAACGAAGCTACACTATAAATATTTTTCAGGTTTGACCAGACTAATTGCACTTTCACAAATTAAATATTGGAAACATACTCTTTAAAAATAGTTGACAATTCTGTTTGGTGAACTGTATATTTAATATTTTTGTCATTAAATAGGTTGTTTTTAACATGCTGTATTTAGCTGTGTGTAGTTGGTAGTGTGGCAAAAAAGTATAATATGAAACTCATTTGGGAAGATGATTACAGAGCTTGTAGTGCGTCACTGTCACTTTATTAAATGTAATGAGTAATGTAATTAAATGTAATAAAGTTGTTTTAGAATTTTTAAAGTTATGTTGTAACAGTTGTTTCAAGTTTTTTCACTTATCTAATGAATCAAGTGATTTCATTGCCAGGGACGTAACTAGGCTATTCAGCACCCATAGAAAACCACAAAAAAAAAGGTTTTCACAATTTATTTTTGTTATATAGTATATTATTGATTAAATTGTGCATATTTATGAAAATAGTTGTTGAGTTTGAGGGAGAGTTGTAGAGTGGAGAGGATTTTCCATTGTCACGTGATTTAAAATGTTTTCTATTGCTTTCACCCCCAACAAACCCAAAACATCTTGCGCCTCTGGGTCCGAGCACGTTTGAAAGCAAGCCTGGATTAACCTTTAACACGTTCGCTGCTACGGACGTTCTGGAACGTCAGCCGGGCCACGGCGCCAGGAGCTAAGAACGTTCCAGAACGTCACCGTTCATTGTTGTTTAACGTTGCTATGGATAAGCCAGCACGTCACAAGCGTTCTATATTTCTTTGCAGCTCGTGGGGACGTACTTTTCTGACAATAAAAAATATAGTTTCCCAAGTCACCACCTGGGTCGTTTGGAACAGGGCTTTGTTTTACCTCTTTCCTGCTGGATAGCGATACTACTTTAACGACTGTAACCTGGGTAGTGCTGCTATCTATCAGAATCACTTAGTACTATATCCAAAGCCAGTTTTATTGCAGAACATTGCCATCCAGTATAACTACTGTTGTTTTTATTGTAATTCAGTGTATCGGTGGCAATGTTACGCAGCGGCCGAGCGTTAGTTCAGCAACTGGCGCCGTCCCGGCATCTAGCGCTCAGCAGCGAACGTGTTAAGTCAAATAATATTTAGTGTAATTGTCGTTATTATAATACCGTATTATCATTCCATGTTTTTGTAGTTTTTATACAAGTACACATTCTTGTCCTTTGTTAATTCAATAAACAATATTATTCTCTCTGTGATTTATGTAAACATTGTGAATCTATGTTAAATCACTATGTAATATTTTAACTGTCTTGTGTATGGTTGCCAATATAAATAAATTGCCTATTACAGGACAGATAATGATTAACCTAGAACAAATTGGTTCAAAAGTTAACTCTTGTGGAATGTGTTTGGGACACACTCCTTAACATTTACCGAGAATTCCCAAAAACTTCAGCAAAATTTGCCATCTTGGAAAATGGCAGCGAAACAAATCAAACTTTCAAGGCTTTACGGAAGTTGAATAAATTTGAAGTTATAACAATTTCCCTTAAACCTCACAAGTATGATTTGTTTCGATGCCATTTTCCAGGATGGCAGATTTTGCTGAAGTGGCATTTTTTGGGAATTCTCGGGAAATATTTAAGAGTGTGTCCCAAGCACATTCCAGAAGAGTTTATCCTTGAACTAATTTGTTCTAGGTTAGGGTCTTTTTTTGGATAACTGTCTTGTACTATAGGTAAAGTAACACATTGATCAATAGCTAATTGTCAATAAATTATACAGAAAAAAGTGAACTGAAAACATACCTGTTAATGTAGAAAGAAAATATTGGAGCAATTTTGTTCTGTCTGTAGATGTTGTAGAACAAAGGAGTGACACCGGGGGACAGTTTTTCTAAGCCTAGCCCTAGGTCTCCGTCTGGTTCATACAGAGCGTTTATCCATGGCAAATGTTTGAGTTCTGCAAACTTCTGATCTGTGGTATTCATCTGGCCAACCTGGGGAGCAAAGGTATGTTACAATTTCATCAACAAAAACATAGTGAGAAAATGTACAGGAAACTTTTTTAATAACTTATAACTCAAGCTTGGGGCTGATTTTCACATTATTTAAACTTTTCACATATTTTTAAGCGGTTTGTAAATACATTCAGTCTGATGGGAGCATTTATACACTATGGTGTAACCACTCCCGCTTCATGTGCTGCAGCCAACTCCAATGGCAAATATAGTATATTTTTGAAACCGAGTGTTTATTATTTTTGGTAATATCCTAGACTGCTTGTACTAATTCCTACTTACCTAACCAATCTGAAATTTCTTGCGTACCGTACTTTGATGAATGTTCTGAATGGTTGTGCCCAACGTATATGATGTTACATATGGTTTTACTGCTTTAATTTGTTTGAACTATTAAGAGTCAAAACAACAGAGTAACACGGACCAATGAGGTTCAAGGATTGAGAGAGAAGAAGTAAAATTGTAATGATTCGAACTTCAACTAATCAGCTGTTTAGGCCAATTTAATTGTTGAGTGCTGCAATTAGTGTTTGGTACAATGTTTGGTTGCATCACTGACAGTGGCAATGAGAGGTTTAAACAAAAACATAACCTCTCTTAGAAGTAATGAGTAGTGATTTATAATTAAAACACTGTCGTAGGTAAAGTAATGTATGCAACTTGCGTAAATAGTGTTAACGACACTTGTAGAAGGTTTTAATGCACTCGCCAAGGCTGGCACCTTAAATTTTCTACTCGTGTCGTTAACACACTACTACTATAAGTCCCCTGAAAAAAAGCACTATTAACTACAAATAATATTTTTGTTAAATCAAGTGTATAAAAAAAGATTAGTGATTATTGAAAATGGATAAAACTTACCAAGAACAAGTCATTGGAAAGATATCCAACATAAGTGTTGGAAATGTTGAAGTTGGTGCCATCAGGTTTATAAGTCGATGATCTACTGTGGTCATATCTTTCATGTCGGGCTGAAAAATACATTTATACCTTAATCAAAAATCACCTGTATCATAAATTTAATTTACCTATTTTAAAATCAGTAGGATATTGGCAAAAATGAATTCCAAACTGTTCTTCGAGGTCTCCTTTATAATTAAGCTCTCAAAAGCTCTGGAACTTTTCAAAAAGAAACCTAAATATGCTGGTTCAAAATTGTATAACAAAATTTCAAAAAGCATTACAGATAAGGCATCAAATAAAAATTCAAGATTAAATTGAAGCAATACTTCATCAAAAAAGCTATTTATTCTTGTGATGAGTTATAAGAAGTAATGTTAGTTTTTACATTTTTAATTCTAAGATACCTTTGTTTATCATTTTTCAATGCCTGTATTTGGCACTATTTATGTGTATTCGATGTTACAAACAAATAAAGATTCTTTGAATTGAATGAGTGAACTTGTGGAGACTAGTGTATAATACTTCATGTCTTTTAAGCCATATGGGAAACACGTTTTAATATTGGCTTCCAATCGGCCACATAAACCAAAGACCAGCGAAACCAAGACAGTAAAGCACAATACCACAAGCTATGCTGACGAGGGGGCATTCCACGGACTGAACCCAGGTGTAGGCCCAAGCCGTGTCCATCACCATTTTGAATGTCTTCCCAGGCTTGCCAATGTTGACAAAACCATAGTATTGGGTATGAAAATATACACATAAATAGTAAGGACATTAAAAGGTTAGGTACTTTTAGCTATTAGCACACTAATCACTTTTCGCTATACTAAAAATTAATCAATTGGTTTCTGTAGTTTTTTCATACCAGAAAGTCATCTTTCATAGTAAGGCACCAGTAAAGTCAGCTGGAGTAAGGGTCAATTTAAGGATTGTTCTCACGTGAACATGACACTTTTTCAAAAAGCTATAATACAGTAGAACCTTGATAACAAGACTCTCATGGGGATTATTAAATAAGACTTGTTATCAAGGTTGACTCCTTATTGAGGTTTGCAATAACATGTGATTTGGGGTAAAATAAATTCAAGGGGATTTGAAAATTACACTTGTTATCAACGAAGACTTGTTTTCGAGGGTCTTCCTACCGAGGTTCAACTGTATGAGTTTCTTAGTAGGCTTTCAACGAAGCTACACTATAAATATTTTTCAGGTTTGACCAGACTAATTGCACTTTCACAAATTAAATATTGGAAACATACTCTTTAAAAATAGTTGACAATTCTGTTTGGTGAACTGTATATTTAATATTTTTGTCATTAAATAGGTTGTTTTTAACATGCTGTATTTAGCTGTGTGTAGTTGGTAGTGTGGCAAAAAAGTATAATATGAAACTCATTTGGGAAGATGATTACAGAGCTTGTAGTGCGTCACTGTCACTTTATTAAATGTAATGAGTAATGTAATTAAATGTAATAAAGTTGTTTTAGAATTTTTAAAGTTATGTTGTAACAGTTGTTTCAAGTTTTTTCACTTATCTAATGAATCAAGTGATTTCATTGCCAGGGACGTAACTAGGCTATTCAGCACCCATAGAAAACCACAAAAAAAAAGGTTTTCACAATTTATTTTTGTTATATAGTATATTATTGATTAAATTGTGCATATTTATGAAAATAGTTGTTGAGTTTGAGGGAGAGTTGGAGAGTGGAGAGGATTTTCCATTGTCACGTGATTTAAAATGTTTTCTATTGCTTTCACCCCCAACAAACCCAAAACATCTTGCGCCTCTGGGTCCGAGCACGTTTGAAAGCAAGCCTGGATTAACCTTTAACACGTTCGCTGCTACGGACGTTCTGGA